>NC_090928.1:874173757-874476787 GCF_040938575.1 Ambystoma mexicanum | reverse complement strand
CAGATCCTCTTCGAAGGTCCCAAGTGGACCTGGAGGTCTATAGATTAGGTGAATGGTTAGGGATTGATTATTGTTTATGAGGAGTTTTGCAGTGAGGGCTTCACAGGATTGTAGCGTTTGGGCGGGGGCTAGTCTTAGCGAAAGACTCGATTTGGAGATGATGGCAATACCGCCTCCGCGGGAGCCCTCTCGGTCTTGCCTATATATAGTGTAACCGTCAGGGATGGCTAGCGTAAGTGAAGGGCCTGCTGCCTGGTGTAGCCAGGTTTCGGTTATTGCAATGAAGTCCAAATTAGCCTCAGTGATTAGATCAGCTATATCAAGGGCATGTGCAACTAATGACCTGGCATTGAGAAGCGCTCCTTTGTAGGAGTGATCCTTAGTTTCCTCTTTGGGTTGTGTGAGATTAGGAGTATTTTTCGCACTGGATTTTATCTTAGATTCAGATGTTTGTGTGTACATTGAAGCTGGGGTGAAGTTGGAGGCGTAGTCTTCCTTACCATTTTGATGTTTCATCTCACATTTTGTAGGAGGGAGGAGTCGTCTGGGTGTCTCGTGGAGTTTGTTAAGTCTGGCACGTAGTTTGTTATTTCTATCGTGAGTGGAACTGGGCTTGGAAGTGTAAGCTAATGGTCCTAGCAGAGCTTAGTGTTTTGAGTCAGTGTAGACATGAGTATTGGTAATTATATCTGGTGATATATGTGATAAAGGTCCAGGTGCATATAGTGGGGTCTCTGTGTGGCTGACCTGATTGCAAGTAACTGGAAGTGTAGCAGTAGCCATGATGCAATAGAAACTAAATAGGCTAGACATTGTGCGGAGCTAACACTAGTTGGGTGGGTAGTGGTTTACAGGGTCATGCAGGGAGGATGTTCCCTGTGGTAAGTAAAGTGATCTAGCACACCTGGAATTAAGAGTATCACAATGGCTAAAAGCACAGCACCTAGATTTAAACATATCACAGTAGCTAAAGTGCACAACACCTAGAGTTGAAGTATCGCAGTGGCTAATAAGCACAGCACCTAAAATTGAGAATATCACAATGACTAAAGAGCACAGCACCTAGAATTGAGTGCACAGTGGCTATGAAGCACAACACCTAGATTTGCATAATACCTAGAATTGAGAATATCACAGTGGCTAAGAAAGCGCAGCACTAGATTTAGGAATATCACAATGTCAAACATGCACAGCGCCTAGGATTGAAAGTATCACAGTGGCTAAAGAAAGCACAGCGCCTAGATTTGAGGATATCACAATGGCTCAAAGCACAACACCTAGATTTGATGTGTCATGATGGCTAAGAGGCATGCTTAGTCACAGAATGGCATAATTAAAGTTGCATACATGGGCAGCAACTGAGAAACCGGGTCGGCCATGCAAGTTGGACAGGAGTGCAAGCATCATTGCTGTAAGCTTAGTGGTCCGCGTAGCATAGTGGTGCATAAGAGAGGCATATATGTAGTGTGATACAAAGCATACCCCGTCTGCATACCCCCAGCTCCTTAGTAAGACGCAAAGTGCAATTTGCAGGTATGTGGATACAATTATGGCATTAGGTTCACCTAAATTCAAATTACATGGTAGAGTTTTGGATACAATGTGCAGGCAGGTGGCACAGCTGAAAAGCGGTGTGCTTCTATAAACAACAGGCTAAAGCAAGCCAAGGGCTAATTGTAGTATTTGGTAACAGGCACAAGGCTAAAGGTGGTTATTCAGGGCAAGGCATGAAAGTCTAGGTGCAGCAGACGCTGACAGGTCACACAGGTCTCAATGTGTCATTCATTTACAAGGTGCAGTTCAGGAGTGGTAGACAGCATTTCGGGCAAAGCATGGAAGCTACTGAGAAAGCCGTGGTGCATATAGAGATAGTAGCAATGAAGAGCATTAGTCAATAAAGCTTCCGATTTGTAAGATGTGTAAATAGAGGTAAAGGGGTCAGAAGGCAGTCCTTACCAAGTATGAACAGGAACGCCCAGAGCCCATCTAGCTCCAGACAGGCTCCGGACAGGCAGTAGCCTTCGTGTGTTGCCTTAGTGGGTTTGCCGGCTCGATCCTGCCGGCTCGTGATTGGTCAAAAAATAATGTCTGCTAACCAATCCAGATCGATGCTGCTGCAGGGTGTGGACTTCCAACAAAGGTGGCTTAGGCAGTGATGGCGGCGGCCATTTTGGAGAGGGGTAAATTAAGTTCCCCGATCTGAAATCAGTACCGAGGGGAAGCCATGTAGTTTGATTATTTGTTCTAATAATACAGTAGCCAGAGTTTCAGCAGTAGGAAGCCCCTTTAGTGGAATAAAATGTACCATTTTGGAGAATAAATCTACCACGACTAGAATTGTGTTGAATCCTTCACAAGGTGGCAAATCTGTAATGAAGTCCATGGATAGCGTACACCATGGTGCTGGTGGTATAGCCAAGGGATGCAATAATCCTGTGGGACTTGACTTTTGAGATTTTTGTTGCGCGCAAACACTGCAGGTTGCAATAAACTGGACCATGTCCTTTCTCCAGGTTGGCCACCAATAGTTCTTCCGGATTTTCGCCTGTGTTTTAGTAATTCGGGGATGTCCCTCCACTGACTCGTGGTCATTTTCTATAATTTTGTTTTGTATTTCTTTGTCTTTAATGTATAGTCTTCCCTGAAAATAGGGTAAATTTTCCTTGATGGAGTACTGGTCCCCTTTGTTCAACCATTCCTGTTGGGCTGTTTGGTCCATTTGAGACTGGAGGTCGACCTTCAAGTCTTCCCAGCAGGCGGTTACTGCGATCTGGTTTTGAATTCGCCCTTCAAGAATGATAGGTACTGGTTCTGATGGTATAAATGTGTCCTTGTCCTCTCCCATTCGCGACAGAGCATCTACTTTTCCGTTACGCACTCCTGGTCTGTATGTGATGACAAAATCATACTCTGCAAAGAAAAGAGCCCAGCGAATCTGACGTGAATATTGGGCCATGGTGGTTTTTAAATATTGCAGATTACAGTTGTCTGTAATAACTGTGACGGTATGCCTAGCTCCTAGGAGGTAGTGTCTCCAGGTTTTAAGAGCTCCTTTAATTGCTAGTAACTCTTAGGCAGTTATGGCATAGTTCATCTCTATTGCAGCAAACTTACAGGACCAAAATGCTATGGGGTGTAATTGCCCCGTGTCCGGGTCCTTTTGTGATAAAATGCCCCCATGGCCACGCTGGAGGCATCTGTTTCAACTACATAGGGCAGGTCAGGTCAAGGATGCCGAAGAACGGGTGCTGAGGTGAAGGCCAATTTTAATTCCTGGAAGGCTTTTTTGGCTTCCGGAGACCAGGAAAACTTTTTATTCTTTCTTAGTAAAGAAGTGATAGGATGAACAATCTGAGAAAATCCTGGGATAAACTGCCTGTAAAAATTGGCAAATCAGAGTACGCTCTGCACTCCCTTGGTCGATGTTGGGGATGGCCATTGAAGAATAGCTTCCACTTTGCGAGTGTCCATGTGAACCCCTCGTGGGGTAAGCATGAAGCCCAAGAATTCGACTTCCGTGACATGGAAAAAACATTTTTCCAATTTGGCGAACAGCCGGTGCTTACAAAGCTTTTCCAGAATGGCCCTTACAAGGCCCACATGATCTTCCTTGGATGCTGAGTAGATGAGAATATCGTCGATGTAAACAAGGACACAGACGTCCAACAGTCCGTGAAGTACATTGTTCATGAAGAACTGGAATGCTGCTGGTGCATTGCATAAACCAAAGGGAATAACCTGATACTCGAAGAGTCCGTATTTGGTTTGGAATGCTGTCTTCAATTCATTGCCCTTTTTCACTCTTACCAAATGGTAAGCTCCTCATAGGTCCAATTTTGTATAGATTGGAGCATTCTTCACTTGATCAAGTAACTCTGGAATGAGTGGCAGAGGGTATCTATTCTTTACGGTAATCTGGTTCAATGCCCTATAATCTATACAAGTTATGAGGTCCCCTTCCTTCTTTGGCACGAAGAAGAGAGCTGAGGAGGCTGGAGACTTGGATGGGCAGATGAATCAGTTGGCTAGGTACTGATCTAAGTATGTTCTCAGATGCTGATTCACTTGCTCAGTTAGAGCGTAAATTTGACTGCAAGGGATTTGTGCTCCTGGGACTAGGTCGATTTGGCAGTCGTAAGGTCTGTGTGGAGGCAGGGTGTTTGCTTGTTCCTTTTGGAACACATCCAAAACGTCTTGATATTCGGAGGGTAATGAACCAGAAATTCCTAGGATGGGTTTCACCTTGAGTTGTAGATTCCTCACGTCCCTATGGTAGCTACTCTTTGCACTTTCTTGAGTGAATGTCAGCTCCCTTGTGTGCCAGTCAATCCTTGGGTTATGGGTTTCAAGCCACAGCATTCCTAGGATCATTTGGAACTGGGGGGCCCCTATAAGATCAAAAGAAATGTCTTCCCGATGACCATCCTGACACATCAGCGTCACCTTATTGGTTTGTTGTGTTACTGGACCGGAAGACAACTGAGAGCCATCTAGGGCAGTGACGTTTTCCGATTGTGGTTTTTGCTGAAGCGGAAGGCCTATCCGTGCGGCCAAATTCTGATTGATGTAATTTCCCACCCCTCCACTATCTTGGCTAGTAATCCCCCAATTTGCATGGGCTCATGGAGTCATGAATTCTGGTTTGGTTGTCCCGAGGTCGCATGTAAACTGACCTCCCTACAGCTCTCGTGCGGTCCATTTTTCGGTCCTGTAACCTATGGTCCAACTGCACCGTCAGATTGATATATTCTGCACAACACACGGGCGGGTTGACTACTTGAGCTAGCACATCTTTTAACTCACCACGTAGCCCCCGGTAAAAAAGTGTGGTCCTTTTCTCCTCAGGCCAATTAGTCTGAGCTACGAGACGGTTGAATGTGGCAATGTAAGTCAACAAATCGTGGCTTCCTTGTCTGAGAGACAATAATTTGTTATCTACGGCTTGTCCTTGGGTGGTTCTGGCAAACAATTTTTCCAATTCCCATTGGAATTCCCCAAAATCTTGAAGTATTGGATCATCCTGGGTTACTAATGGTATAGACCAGTCAGCTGCGCTGCCTCCCAAATAAGAAAGTACAAAGGCAACTCTTGCGCTATCGTTAGGGAAAGCCCCAGATCGACACAAAAAGTGGAGGCGGCACTGGTTCATGAATATGGCATATTTGTTAGGGTCGCCGGTGAAAGGCTCTGGCGGGGCCAGTGGGACTGCCCCTGGAAGTACCACTTGCACTGTTGGTGATGGTTGTGGTAAAGGAGTTGGTGCAATCCCAGGTAACGGAACCTGTCCTGTGTGTGTCTGAACCATTTGCCTGACAAATTATCTGTCCGTTCCCGGGCTACAATAAGGTCTCTCCTTAAGGCACTGGTCTCTTGCCTAGAGGCATGTACTTCAGCCCGCAACTCCCCCAGTAATTGGGCCAACTGGTCGGTTTCAGAGGTGTCCATAATGCACAGGCAGAGATTCAGAGGGGCTTTGCATTCTGTTATGCTCACCTGGTCTCTGCGGGGACGTTGGGGCACGGTTGGAGCCCTCCCTGGACTTGGCTCCCTTGGACCGGCTCTCTCCCCCAGCTGCTGTGAAGTCAACTGCTCTGGATGCTGGTACTGCCCCTGAGAGAAGATGAGAGGCAATGAGAATGGCGTGGTGCTGTCGTGATTCCCCTCTAACCTTTCATGCCAGAATGAAGTGAGCAAGCGTTTGCCCATGCAAGCTCACCTGTTTTTTTGTAATGATGGGCTCTCTGTCATGCTTCTTGTAGCAGAGGCGCTTTGGGTGGACCTAGTTGCTTCACTGGCCCGTGAAGTGGCAACCCAGACTGGCTGTGACTGACCACTTAGAAGGTGAGTGTTCTTAGCAATGATTATTGTTCGGATTTTTATTATAATGTCTTTTGCCATGATTATAGTTCGTAATTCTTGCAATGTCTTTTTTCTCCTCTATAGGTGTGAAGATGGCTGCCCGCAGTCGAAGTGTTTGGAGCGAGTCCAGTGATTCCCCAGAGGTTGATGAAGCCTTAGAATTAGATAGTAAGTTGACTGTCAGGGTAGATTGCTAGGCTCTGGTATGGCGCGCCCGAGCGTTAGTTATTTATGCGACTTCTAACCTGTTGTGTTCTTTTCTCTTGCAGAAGAAGTCTGGCGACGTCAAGCGGAGGACAACTGTTCGGAGGCCAGTCTGCGGCTGCAGGATGGAGAGTTCTGCGAAGATGAAGATTGGAGGATAAGCTACCACGTAGCTGGACGTCCGGAACAGGTGAGAAAGTGCTCCAACTCTGATGACTATGAGAATCAGGTAAGATGTGATGCGCTGCAGTCTATGGACTGCAGGAGACAGGTAAGGTGCGCACACAGCGGTGTTATAGCTGGAGTCAGGTAAGGTGCGCCTTCAGCGATGATGCAGCTGGAGTCAGGTAAGATGCACCTTCAGCGATGGAGAAGCTGGAATCTGGTAAGATGCGCCTTCAGTGATGGAGTAGCTGTAGTCTGGAAGATGCGCAACGAGATGATGAGCAGGAAAACAGGTAAGGACAGCGGTAAGCATTACGCTGAAGAAGGCAGACTAACGCGAAGCGCCAGTATGCGGGTGGGTTGGCCTTAAATAGGCTGGCCCGACCCCTCACTTTAGACCCACCTTGTGGCTCCACCTTGCCACTCCCAGAGGTTCTTGCACATGCTCCCCAATGATCTTCTGTGGACACGCCCGGCCCTGATGCACGTGCCTTAGGCACAAAGTGTTCAAAGCACAATTCTTTAAGAGCCTGGGGCCAAAGGTGCCAGAACTGGGTCCATTTGGACCCTGTAGGTGATAAAGACATGGGCCCTTGCCCAGTTGCCATGACACTATCCTAAGGGAGAGAGCTGATGACATTTGGAGACGAGCAGGATATGTGAGTGTAATAGCACAAAACACGGCACATGATGGAGTGCCATTTAATAATTGCAGAGCAGATATTTGGAGGCCACTTAGCATACAGTATCCTGATACATCAGATATGGAAGAGATTATGACAAGGAAAATGAGAGAGAATGAAGATCTGTTGCTGATATTGTGAAGATTTAAGAACATTGGCATCTTGAGATGATGGAACTGTGGGATAATAAGACTGTAGCATTATATTATCATATTTTATGTCAGGGGACTCCCTGAGCCAGTGCAAAGGCAGGTGAAGAAACAAGTAGGAAGCGAGGCCATGGCCAGAAATATAGGTGACTATTGCACATCATTACATGCAAGAGAAGGATAAGCTGAGAATAGGAAGCTTGAGGGAGAAAAGGTTGTTCAGAATTTTATTTAGAAATTCACCCTAGAAGGAGCAATATTGACGAGTCGTGAAAGTGGCTACACAAGAATGACAGCCCACACAGCCAATTAATGTAGGGTACCCCATAGATCAGGGTGGGTACAATTTCTCCCCATGTGGTAGATGGTATGGACCTAGAGGACGAGGAGGCAGATTTCAAAACCCTCAAGAGGGAGAAGGATTTCATGTAGGACAATCGTCGCAATGCTGTAATTGAGGGAATTTTTAACATATGGCCAACGTATGTAGAAATAGAGAGGTCATGCAGCAGAACTTGCAGGCTCCAAGAGTGGGGAAAGGCTTTTCCCCACAGTATAGTACAGAACTAATGGAATATTATGCCCAAGATCACACGCAGTATCAGAAGCGTGCACCGCAAATGCAGCAAACAGATTCCACTGCAATCACAGTTACCACAAGCGCAACTACAGCAAGCACTATGCAAACACAACAAGTGCAGACACAACAGGCGATGATACCACAATGGAATACAAATACAGGAGTCCCACAAACACCTACAGCTAGGATAGGGAGTGTGACATGTGTGAGAGGAAATCCTTTTATGGGTACAGGGATGTATTTATATTCACAAAAGAAAAGCCCACAGATCGACCTGATGTGTTCAGTAATATCAGTGACACCAGACCCCCAAGAGGAAGCGAGGGTCAGGGTAATGATAGGAGGCAAAACATTTTTGTTTCGTGTAGACACAAGAGCGACTCGTTCTTGTGTTTTTAGAAGGAAGGTACCCAATGTCTGACATTGCCATAAATGTGCAAGGATTCTCTTGGGCATGAGTTTAGTTCCTTTTACTGACGAATTTCCAATTTCAATAGAAGAACATGATGTATCTATGCCATAATGCATATAAGTGTCCCTTTAGACCCACAAGTCTTTTTGTATGGAGTACATATTTTGTTGACATGGCATCCTGGATTGATAGGTAAATTGTTGAGGATACCTTGCAAATTTTTGTTTAGGCCACAAATACCTATGGATGATGAGGAAGGACAGGTTATTCCCATCGAACTAGAAGCATCAGTAGTAACAGAGGAAAGGGTGGTTGGTCATGTGACAGACGATGTAGGAAGAGCATGGAGAACAGTAATAGCTCTTGATGAAGGGTATAGACTAACAGACTTGACAGACAAAGGGCCTCATTACAACGAGTGTGGACCCGCAATGAACGGTGCCGGTAAGGGACTGGCACTGTTCATTACGTGCCGCACTATTACAAGGTCTGCAGCAGGTCCCGCTCTGGAACGCCTGGTCAGACCAGGTGTCTTTAGCGGGACCCGTTGCAGACCAGGATGCTAACAACGGGCCCGTCATTAATGGGCCCGTTGTTAGCATCTCCCCATTCACATTGAGCCCTATGGGGGCTCAAATGGGAGTCGGGATGTACCAGGTCCGGGACCCAGGTCAGGGATTTACCGTGTCCTCCAAGGTTGGAATGGCCCGGTAATTTCTCATTCCTGGAACCCGGACCCGGTACCGGGTATGGGGGTAGCCATGGCGCTAAAAGCGGCATGACTACCTCCATACTTGTAATGATGCCCAAAGAGTTGTTCTGAGACGAGTATTCAGACAATAAACTAGCATTTGTTATAAGCCTTACCTATTGGATAAAAGTTGAGAGTAGAGAAATACCACAGAGATTGACATGGGTTATAAAGAAGCTGTCATTTTTCCAAGAAGATTTAGAAAAGATGCCAAGCATCTTATGGACCATAAGTCCCTGTGACAGTGACATGGGTCTATTGAGTGGAGCGAGAAAAGTCAAATTTCAGATTAAGTTTGGAGCAATTTTACCACGAACAAAACACTCCCCCATTTCCAGAGAAGCAGATGAAGGTATATTTTAGCTTTAGTACAGCAGGGAACACTAGGTACCATTGGACTCCACATGTAACATGGCTATGTTCCCAGTTAAGAAATCAATGGAGGTCATGTAGATTTATTTAGGATCTACGCCCCCCTAAACAATATTGTCAAAGCAGAGTTTCCTCTGCTTCCAAATCCAGCTACGATATTATGTAACATCCCAGCTACAGCCAAATATTTTACAGTAGTAGATTTAAAGAACCCTTTCTTTTCCATTCCCCTTCGTGAGGACTCCCAAGAATTTATCTCATTTTCGTATAGAAATTTGCAGTGGAAATATACAAGATTACCAGAGGGGTACTGTGATTCACCATCAATCTTTAATAGGGTTATTCAAATGGACCTAGGTAATGAACAACTTCAGAGCACAATAATTCAGTACGTAGATGACAGCAAGACAGAAGACAAATGCAGAGAAGATTCAGTCCAGCTAATGACAGTATTGATAGGAAAAGAATACAAAGTGGACAAAGAGAAATTACAGTATTGCCAGGAAGAAGTCTTGTACATAGGACAGCTGATCTCTCAAGAGAGGAGAAAAAAAGTGACACCAGAGAGAGAAGAAGTAATCATCAAACCTCTAAAACAGTGAGGGAAATGCAGCCATTTTTAGGCATATGAGATTATTGTATGGCCTGGGTTTTTGACTATAACCCATGTATCACACCACTTTTGAAAGGACTTAATGAAGCACAGATAGGTAAAGACAACATAATATATGGACAGATGAAATGATAGAAGTATTTGAAGAGTTGAAAAGGCGATTTGTACAGCCCCAGTGTCAGGGATTACAGATTATAACAGAGTTTTATTTATTCTCACATTCAAATGGAGTAGTAATGACAGCAGTCCTTACGTAGAAAACAACCTAGGACATAGACATATTCCATTGGTTTATTACAGCAGGATTATAGATCCAGTAAAGAGACGGCATTACCATTGCAAACAAGCATTAGCTGCTGCTGCTTTTGCAATTGACAAAGCTGTAAGTATTACAATAGGGTACTCAATGACGTTATTTGTTGAGCATTCCATATACACCATTTTGGATAAACCTAAAAGCATGTTTACCACACAAAGAGTGTCAGGTTATGAGGTGATTATTTCAAACCCAGCGATCAAAATTGTTAGATGCAGAGTAGTGAATCCAGCAACATTCATAGCAGAACCAGTAGAAAATTAGTGCTATGTACATGATTGCACAAAGTATACTGAAGTATATGACGATATTCCCCACGTTAAAGAAAACGCTTTGGGAGGGGGGAAATTCTATTCATTGATGGCTCTTCATAAATGGACCAATTGACAGGAGAAAGGCATATGGGATCGGCAGTAGTGAAGTTAAAAAAGAATGGTGAATTTGAAGTAGTGACAAGTGTAAGATTTCCTTTACATTGTTCAGCACAGGCTGCAGAATTAGTGGTGTTTATCACCACACTTCAGAGATATGAGGATGAGGAAGTGACAGTGTACTCTGACTCCGTTATGTGATGTCAACCGCACATGCAGGTTTGTCACGCTAGAAAAGGAGGGGCTTCCTCCATACAGCACACCAGTGCAACATGCACCGCTATTCGACAAGCTTATTAAGGTAGCTCTCATTGCCTATCGCTGTGGTGAAGTGCGCAGCACAAATTAAGAGGACAGACATGATTTCTCACGCTAACGAAGTTGCAGATGTTGAAGCAAAAAGACCAGCATATTTTTCAAATATTTCCACTTTTTTAATTTAATTTAATTTTATTGTGCATTTGTAAGGCTCTTATACATTAAGAAATTGTGTTTCAGAGCACCCACAGGGCAAAGGGGAGGGAACAAGGGAATAAAAGGCAAATTAAATAGCAATGATGAACAAAGACAGAGGTGGTCCTACTAGGCCTCGTGAACATTCGGAAGCTGCAAGTTCAGAGAGAGAGAAGGGACAAGGGAAAGTGGTAAGTTCTAGGGATTCCACAGAGAGGTAAGTGCCAAAGCGTCAGTTACAAAGCAATAGGTATGTGCCTGGCATAGCCCACTTGGTAAAGGGTGGTCACCTGCCAATACAATAAGTGCAGGCCTGTAGGACAGCACAAGCCAGTGTGTGCCCAAAAGCAATTGCAGCGGGAGATCGTAGGCTGAAGGAGATTGGACATAAGGCCAGGACCCAGAAGGACACATAAGGCCCAGACCCCTAATCTCAGTGGCAGTGGGGTTTAGCACAAGAGGGAGAGCAGGAGAAGAGGAAAGTCTTGAGGAGCTTGCAGAATTTGAGGAGATCCAGCTCAGAACTGAGAGGAAGGGGGAGGCTGTTTCAGGGGAGTGAGTCAGCCAAGGAAAGCGAATGGCCACCCGCTTGCTACTTAGAGAAGCGCTTGACAGGCAGAGAGTTGGAGCCGGAAGATCAGAGAGATCTGGAGGGAGCATATTTGGTGAGAACAAGTTGTAAATACCATGGTCTCTGGCCCCAGACAGCTTTGTGGATGATGCAGAGGGATATGAATTTGATCCTCGCAGCAACCGGGAACAGGGGAGAGATTCTAGGGCTGGAGTGATATGGTCCCTGAGCTTGAGGCCAAGGATAAATCTTGTAGGCCGATTCTGGATTAGCTGGAGGGGGTGGAGAGAAGAAGAAGGTAGATTAAGGAAGAAACTGTTGTAGTACTCCAGCCTAAAGAGTACTGGAGCTCTAGTGACATTGAGCTTCTGGGGAACAGTGAGGATAGGGAGGATACCTCTGAGCAGGTGGTGTTGGAAATAGGCCTTTTTGGTAAGGTCCAGGATGTGAGGAAGGAAAAAGAGGGAAGAGTCGAAGATGACTCCATGGGCTCTGGCTTCAGATGAAGTAGAGGGGGGGAGCCCATAGAGGGTGGCCGGAGTGAAGTGAGGCAAGAAAGAGCAGGAGTCCCAATGGGAAAGATTTCAGTCTTGCTGGCATTGAGACAGAAATCATTAGAGGCACACCAGGACTGGATAGCAGATATGCAGTCAGGAATGGTAGAGGAAGTAGGAAGAGGTTCCGAGGGAAGTTTGAAGTAGAGTTTGGTGTCATCTGCATAACACTGGAAGTGCAGGGAGAGAGTGGAGATAGATGTTAAAGAGCCAGGGTAAAAGGTTAAAGCTCTGGTGGACACCACAAGTGGAGACAGAACTGGTAGAGGAGAAAGGACCCAGGATAACCTGAGAGGGACAGTCAGTGAGGAAGGAGGTCAGCATGTCCAGTGCCTACTCCGGGATACCAAGGGTATCATGGAGCCATTTTATGAGGATGGAATGATATTATATGATATGATAAGTCTTTTATAATGCGCCTGTATACAAGTGTTTCTAGGCGTGACAAGACAATAAAGGTAGGACAAAGGAGGACAAAACAATGTTCTTACTAGGCCTTGTGTCATTGAGATCACGCAAGTGCAGGGTGGGAGGAGAAGTGCCAGGGGGAAGTCAGGGGGGGGGCAGATCGCAAGAAACTTGTAAGTGCTGCCGGGAGCTAGCTCATAAGTGCCGAGAATCAGGGGCCTTTAGGATTGCAGATACAGCCCCTTAAGTGTTTGAGAGGCCTGGATGCAGTGCAAGGGCAAGTGATCATGCAGGAGCCTGGTCCCATAAATTCAGTGGGTGGCCAGGTAACCAGTATGCGCAGCAGACAGGGACATCAGCAGGGTAGAGGGGGAGAAAAAGTGGAAGCAAAAAGGAAGGTCTTGCATTGGTTATGGAACCTTAGGTGGTCCTGGTCAAGTTTGAGAGAGGCAGGGAGGCTGTTCCAGAGGGAGGCCCCAGCCGAGGACAGAGATCTACCTCCAACTCTCTGCCTGGAGAAGTGTCTGACCCTCAGAGAGTTGCAGGTGGAAGAGCGGAGGCGTGGAGAAGGAAGATGCTTAGGAAGAGAAAGTTGGATGTAGTGTGGTCCCCGACCTGAGAAAGCCTTGTGGGTGATGCAGAGGGTCTTGAACTTGATCCTCACAGCCACAAGGAGCCAATGGAGAGATTTCAGGGCTGGAGAGATATGATTCCTAGGCTTGAATACTCCATAGATCAGTGCGGGTACAATTTCTGGCCATGTTGTAGATGGAATGGACCTAGAGGACGAGGAGGCAGATTTCATAACCCTCAAGAGGGAGGAGGATTTAATGTAGGACAACCGCCTCAATGTTGGAATTGTGGGAAAATGGAACATATGGCCCACGTATGTAGAAGTAGAGGGAGCATGCAGCGGAACTTGCAGGCTCCAATAGAGGGGGCGGGCTTTTTCCCACAGTAGAGTACAGAACCAATGGAATATTATGGTCAAGATCACACGCAGTATCAGAAGCGTGCACCACAAATGCAGAAAACAGATTCCGCTGCAATCACAGTTACCACAAGCGCAACCACAGCAAGCACTATGCAAATTTAAGTGCAGACACAACAGGCGATGATACCACAATGGAATACGAATACAGGGGTCCCACAAACACCTACACCCAGAATAGGGAGTGTGACAGGGATGAGAGGCAATCCTTTCACTGTTACAGGGATGAATTTATATTCACAACAGGAAAGTCCACAGATCAACTTGATGTGTTCAGTACTATCAGTGACACCAGACCCACAAGAGGAAGCGAGGTTCAGGGTAACAATAGGAGGCAAAACATTTTTGCTTCTTGCAGATACAAGAGCTACTCATTCCTGTGTTTTTAGAGGGAAAGTACCCAATGTCTGGAATTGCCATAAATGTGCAGGGATTCTCTTGTGGTATGAATTTAGTTCCTTTTACTGATGAATTAATAATTTCAATAGGAGAACATGATGTATCTATGCCATAATGCATGTAAGTGTCCCTTCAGACCCAGAAGTCTTTTTGTATGGAGTAAATATTTTGTTGACATGGAATCCTGGATTGATAGGTAAATTGTTGAGGATACCTTGCAAATGTATGTTCATGTCACAAATACCTATGGATGACGAGGAAGGACAGGTTATTCCCATAGAACTAGAAGGAGCAGTAGTAAGAGAGGAAAGGGTGGTTGTTCATGGGACAGACAATGAAGGAAGAGCATGGAGAACAGTAATAGCTCTTGATGAAGTGTATAGACTAACAGACTTGGCAGACAAAGAGTTGTTCTGAGACGAGTATTCAGACAATAAACTAGAATTTGTTATAAGCCTTACCTACTGGATAAAAGTTGAGAATAGAAAATACCACAGGGAATGACATTGGTTATAAAGAAGTGGTCATTTTTCCAAGAAGATTTAGAAAAAGTGCCAAGCATTTTATGGACCACCAGTCCCTGTGACATGGGTCTATTGAGTGGAGCAAGAACAGTCACATTTCAGCTTAAGTCAGGAGCAAATTTATCACAAGGAAAACACTACCCCATGTCCAGAGAAGCAGATGAAGGTATATTTTAGCTTTAGTACAACAGGGAATACTAGGTACCATCAGACTCCACATGTAACACGGCTATGTTCCCAGTTAAGAAATCAATGGGGGTCATGTAGATTTATTTAGGATCTATGCCCCCCTAAACAATATTGTCAAAGCAGAGTTTCCTCTGCTTCCAAATCCAGCTACGATATTATGTAACATCCCAGCTACAGCCAAATATTTTACAGTAGTAGATTTAAAGAACCCTTTCTTTTTCATTCCCCTTCGTGAGGACTCCCAAGAATTTATCTCATTTTCGTATAGAAATTCGCGGTGGAAATATACAAGATTACCACAGGGGTATTGTGACTTACCATCAATCTTTAATAGGGTTATTCAGATGTACCTCGTTAATGTACAACTTGAGAGCACGATTCAGTACGTAGATGACAGCGAAACAGAAGAAAATGCAGAGTAGATTCAGTCCAACTAATGACAGTATTGACAGAAAAAATGATAGAAAGTGGACAAAGAGAAATTATAGTATTGCCTGGAAGAAGTTCTGTACATAGGACAGCTGATCTCTCAAGAGGGGAGAAAAGTGACACCAGAGAGAGAAGAAGTAATCATCAAACCTCTTAAACACAGAGGGAAATGCAGCCATTTTTAGGCATATGAGATTATTTAGGGCCAATGCAGCCATTTTTAGGCATATGAGATTATTTAGGGCCTGGGTATTTAACTATAACCCATATATCACACCACTTTTGAAAGGACTTAAAGAAGCACAAATAGGTAAAGATGACATAATATGGACAGATGAAATGATAGACAGATTTGAAGAGTTGAAAAAAGCAATTTGTACAGCCTCAGTGTTAGGGATTACAGATTATAACAGAGTTTTATTTCTTCTCGCATTCAAATGGAGTAGTAATGACAGCAGTCCTCACGTAGAAAATAATCTAGGACATGGACATAATCAATTGGTTTATTACAGCGGGATTATAGATCCAGTAAAGAGACAGTATTACCCTTGCAAAGCTGCTGCTTTTGCAATTGAAAAAGCTGCAAGTATTACAATTGGGTACTCAATGACGTTATTCGTTGAGCATTCCTCACCATTTTGGAGAAACCTAAAAGCATGTTGACCACACAAAGAGAGTCGGGTTATGAGGTGATTATCTCAAACCCAGCGATCAAAATTGTTAAATGCAGAGTAGTGAATCCAGCGACATTCATTGCAGAACCACTAGGAAATGAGTACTATGTACATGATTGCACAAAGTATACTAAAGTGTATGACGATATTCCCCACGTTATAGAAAATTCTCTGGGAGGGCGGGAAATTCTATTCATTGGTGGCTCTTCAAAAATTGACCAAATGACATGAGAAAGGCATATGGGATCGGCAGTAGTGAAGTTAAAGAGGAATGGTGAATTTGAAGTAGTGACAAGTGTAAGATTTCCTTCACATTGTTCAGCACAGGCTGCAGAATTAGTGGTGCTTATCACCGCACTTCAGAGATATGAGGATGAGGAAGTGACTGTGTACTCTGACTCTGCCTATGTGATGTCAACCACACATGCAGGTTTGTCACGCTGGAAAAGGAGGGGCTTCCTCCATGCAGATGGCACACCAGTGTAGCATGCACCACTATAGGACAAGCTTATTAAGATAGCTCTCATTGGCTATCGTTGTGGTGAAGTGCGCAGCCCAAACTAAGAGGGCGGACATGATTTCTCACACTAACGAAGTTGCAGATGTTGAAGCAAAAAGACCAGCATATTTTCCAAATATTTTCACTTTTTAAATGTTATTTTATTGTGCGTTTGTATGGAGCTTATACATTAAGAAATTGTGTTTCAGAGCACCCAGGGGCAAAGGGGAGGGAACAAGGGGATAAAAAGGCAAATGAAATAACAATGATGAACAAAGACAGAGGCCGTCCTACTAGGCCTTGTGAACATTCGGAACGGGCAAGTGCAGAGAGAGAGAAGGGACAAAGGAAAGGGGTAAGTGCTAGGGATTCCACAGAGGGGTAAGTGTTGCAAGGCAACGGGTATGTGCCTGACAGAGACCACTTGGTAAAGGGTGGTCACCTGCCAACACAATAAGTGCAGGCCTGTGGGACAGTACAGGCCAGTGGGTGCCCAAAGGCAAGGGCAGGGGGAGGTTGGAGGCTGAAGGAGATTGGATATAAGGCCAGGACCCAGAAGGACACATAAGGACCAGGCCACCAATCTCAGTGACAGTGGGGTTTAGCACGGGACAGAAAGCAGGAGAAGAGGAAAGTCTTCAGGAGCTTGCAGAATTTGAGGAGATTCGGCTCAAGACTGAGAGGAAAGGGGAGGCTGTTCCAGGGGAGGGAGCCAGCCAAGGAAAGAGATTAGCCACCCGCTCGCTGCTTAGCAAAGCACTTGACAGGTGGAGAGTCTGGAAGATCAGAGAGATCTGGAGGGAGAATATTTGGTAAGAGCAAGTTGTAAATACCATGTTCTCCGTCCCCAGACAGCTTTGTGGATGATGCACAGGGATTTGAATTTGATCCTCGCAGCAACCGGGGACAACTAGAGAGATTCTAGGGCTGGAGAGATATGGTCCCTGAGCTTGAGGCCAAGGATAAATCTCGTAGGCCTATTCTGGATTAGCTGGAGGGGTGGAGAGAAGAAGAAGGTAGATCAAAGAAGAGACTGTTATAGTAGTCCAGCCTAGAGAGTTCCAGAGCTCTAGAGACATTGAGCTTCTGTGGAACAGTGAGGAAAGGGAGGATACCTCTAAGCAGGTTGTGTTGGAAATGGGCCTTCTAGGTAAGGTCCAGGATGTGAGGAAGGAAAGAGGGGGCAGAGTTGAAGATGACTCCAAGGGTTCTGGCTTTAGATGAAGGAGAAGGCGGGAGAGCCCATAGAGGGTGGCCAGAGTGAAGGTAGGAAAGAAGGAGCAGGAGTCCCAATGGGAAAGATTTCAGTCTTGCTGGCATTGAGACAGAGATCGTTAGAAGCACACCATGACTGGATAGCAGATAGGCAGTCAGTGATGGTAGAGGAAGTAGGAAGAGGCTCGGAGGAAAGTTTGAAGAAGAGTTGGTGTCACCTGCATAACACTGGAAATGCGGGGAGAGAGTGGAGATAGATGTTAAAGAGTCAGGGTGAAAGGTTAGAGCCCTGGGGGACACCACAAGTGGAGATAGAGGTGGTAGAGGAGAAAGGACCCAGGGTAACCTGAGAGAGACAGTCAGTGAGGAAGGAGGTCAGCCTGTCCAGTGCCTGCTCTGAGATATCAAGGGTATCATGGCACCATTTTATGAGGATGGAATGATATTATATGATATAAGTCATTTATAACGTGCCTGTATAGAAGTGTTTCTAGGCGCGACAAGACAATAAAGGGAGGGTAAAGGAGGACAAAAGACCTTGTATCATTCAGATCACGCAAGTGCAGAGGGGGAGGAGGAGATGTGCCAGGGGGAGGCCAGGGGGGAGATTGCAAGTAACTTGTAAGTGCTGCTGGGAGGTAGCTCATAAGTGCCGAGAATCAGGGGACTGTAGGGTTACAGACACAGCCCCTTAAGTGTTTGGGAGGCATGGATGTAGTGCAAGGGCAACTGATCATGCTGGAGCTTGGTCCCATAAGTTCAGTGCGTGGCCCGGTGGCCAGGTAACCAGTATGCACAGCAGACAGGGACATCAGCAGGGAAGAAGGAGAGAGAAAGGAGAAGCAAAACGGAAAGTCTTGAGTTGCTTCCGGAACCTTAGGTGGTCCTGCTCAGGTTTGAGTGAGTCGGGGAGGCTTTTCCAGAGGGAGCACCCATCTGAGGACAGAGATCTACCCCCAACTCTCTGCCTGGAGAAGCGTCTGACCTTCAGAGAGTTGGAGCTGGATGAGCAGAGGGGTTGAGAAGGAAGATGCTTAGGAAGAGAAAGTTGGATGTAGTATGGTGCCCGGCCACCGAAAGCCTTGTGGACGATGCAGAGGGTCTTGAACTTGATCCTTACAGCCACAGGGAGCCAATGGAGAGATTTCAGGGCTGGAGAGATATGATTCCTGGGCTTGATACCAAGGACAAATCTTGCAGTCCTGTTCTGGATATGTTGTAAATCAGAGGAGAGATTGTTGACCGTATTTAAAGCAGAGGAGAGATCGAATAGAATGAGAACATCGGATGAGTTAGAGTCTAGACATACAATCAGTTATTCATGGGTGTTCAGGAGAGCAGTTTACTGATGGTCGTATAGGAAACCAACAAGCTCAGTATGTTGGGTTAGTTGGGGGAAGACCAACTTCTCCAGAGGTTTCCCAAGGAAGGGAGTGATGGAGATGGTGCAGTAGTTAGCCAGACACAAGAGGTCAGTGGAAGGTTTTTTCAGGAGGGGGTGCACAAGGGAGTGCTTGAGGAAAGAGGCGGAAGACCCGGTAGCAAGAGAGTAATTGCAGAAATCAGCAAGTGCAGGGGCAAGGGAGCCAATGTTGTCCTTAATGGTTCTGGAAGTAGAGGGGGAGACCTCTCTGGAGGAGACCTGCATAGAGCAGACAAATCTAGTGACCTCATCCGATGTGATAGGAGAGAAGGAGGAGAGAGTGGGTTATGGAGGATGAGAGGTCAATGGTGGCAGGAGGCAAGAAAAAGGGGAGGGGAAAGGAGAGGAAGAAAGAGTACCCAGGATGTCCTGAGTGTTTGCAGTGAGCTGGGTGTTGTTAAAATGGATTTCTAAACTATGACCTGGTGGGCAGATGTTTAGGAAGCCACCCCAGTTTACTAGAACAGGGGAACATTCTGTATAAGCCAGACCAATCACGGTAGCTTGGCAGGTGGTCAAGACTTAGTCTCAGGAGGAGTGAGAGTGATCAGAAGCCCATAATGAGCACACATAGTAAACCTTCACAGAATACGCTTTGACAAGTGTATATCAAAAATACATGTGCATTTATTATAGGTCTTAATAAGTAAACACGAATAAACCACAGTAATATAAAACAGTGACCACACACGCATTTCACTATTTGACATATATGCAGTAACGTTTCGCACAATGCGGTAAAGGGGAAAACACAGCCACAACCTGTAAAAGAAGGGTAGGTTAACACAAATATAGCATTAGGCAGTTCTTCAGAATCGATCCCTAACTTAAGCAGTTCAGCCCTACGAAGTGGGGAGCCTTGTGCTCAAAAAGTACAGTAGTGCATTGAAAACACGCGGTCGTGCATAATGAGAGAAAGCAGGTCCTCTTCAGGGAGCTGTAGCAATTCAGGATGGGGTTTGAGGTGATGAAGAACAGTGTCCCACTATTCAAGGAGGGTCTACCCCCGCATGCGGAGCGACATTCGAGTTTCGGGAAAAGCTAGGGAGCACAGGCTTGCCCAGCTAAGGTGAGTATCTTTTTAGGGATTCTTGTGCATAACGAACAATGGCTGTTCCAGGGGGCCACCGCTAAGTGATGCAAGTACTCACTGACCCTCGACACAGTCTGGGACAAACTTTGCCAGTCTAGGCCAGGTCACTTGTAGGTTCAACCCCTGCAGTTGCATGTTGCTCCGACTCTCAGTGGCTGCGGGACAGGACGATTGTCCGTGGTGGAACAGTAGCCTTTTCCCAGCTCTTGATGTAGAAAAGAGGGCAGTTTCAGTCCAGCACATCTCAGGGCACAGGGGGCAGGCAGGCAATGCTCCTATAATGACCGTCACCACAGCAGGGCAACACAGGGACCTGCAAAGGTTTGCGGCGCGGCACACTCTCTTAACCCAGATGAGCTAGGACTATGAAATTTGGTGGGAGGGGGCGCAGGACATCAAGCTGGCGAATCCCCAAGTCTTGAGTGTCAACTCGAGATGACGGTGCTCCAATGCAATACCTGGGTTGGAGCTGACCAGTTCACTGCATGACCCAGTAACACTTCTAATGGGGCTCTTTTGGAGGGTAATCAGGAGGTGCCGAGAGTAGTTATTACCACTATTCCAAAGGGTTGACGCACCCTTGCAGGCCTTCAGTGATCGATGCAAAAACAGGGGTCAAATGGGACAACAACGAGCTCAGGGTGCCAACCATTCCAGCACATCTCTGGTGGTTCCACAGGTCTGCTTTAGCATTTTAGGATACTTGGCTCCTTCTGTAGTTCGGAGAGAACTTCAGTTGATCGACCTGGAAGGAAGCAGAGCTCCTTCTCTTATCCAAGATTCATTTCACGCTCAAATCTGGGATAACCAATGGAAGATCTTCTCTCTTGCATGCATGGCAGACATGTGCCAATCATGGTGGTTCCAGTCATTCAGGAATACCAGACATACTGGCGCTAGTTGTGTGGATTGGAACAAGACAGTCCCACCCCTCTTCCTGGGCACTAGCACATGTGACATGCAGGAGCCTGCGAAATCTGCAGTTTTCACGGGAGGCTGCATGAACAAATAAGGAATTCCCAGGTTTGCTCGACGTGGAGGAAGGCAAAGGGATAAAATGGCCAAAGTAAAGAACAAAAGATTTTGTAGCACGGGCATTTTTTCAGTACTGGCCACAGTCTTGAGGCAAACACAGTAAACACAATATGGTTCATTAAAAAGAAGTCAAAGTACTATACATGTAAACTGCTGACACCGGTTCATTCTAGGCACACTTGTACAATCACCAGAAAATCTTTAGCGGGTGTCTATGGCTATAAACCAAAAGGACCTCTATGCGTGGTACTGTAAGGTACTCGGCACATAGATAAAAAGTTACCAAGAAATGGCAATATAGTCAAAGACTAAGGGAAACATAGTTTCCCAGTACTGACAGTCTGAAGGACGTGTCAGTTTCCCCATAACAGATGAGCAAAAGCCAAGAGGAGCACAGCTGGACAAGTCAGGTTAGGTTAGCCAAGCACAAGCAAAAAGTTTAGGGGGTCCATAAATGGAGGGTAAATTGCACCTAGGGGAAGTCCTTCCTAACAGATGTCAGTTCAGTACAGAGAGCCTTTGAAGTAGACAGTGTTAAGCAAATGCCAGAATGTTGCATGATGATTAAAGAGGCTTTAACATGTTATCCATTGTACAGTTAATTAAGCTGCAAAGTTGAGCTCCACAGGAAGAACAGGATTTATGGAAGAGACAGGGGTGTTCTTTATCCCCCACCGAGGCTATATGGAGACAAGATAGTACTGCAAAATCGGTTATGCCTCTAACATTATTGAGAGTTGCGCTGGATCAGCTTCATTATCCTATGCATACAACCAGAGAAATTCTTGCTGCCACAATTGCAGAAGACTGGTTTTTGACAACTTTATTAAGACACGTTGCACAGTTTATTGTGAACTGCGTTGTCTGCCAGAAATTCACAGCAGGGCATACCTTGTGAACAGTGAGAGACGCAATACCCCACCCCAATGGTCCTTTTCAGCATTTGCATATATATTATGTGGATATGTTGCAAACATGCAATGGTTAAAGATATAGGCTAGTAGTAGTGTGTACTTTTTCCTGATGGATTGAGGCAGTTCCATGTATGCATCCCAATGCCACATGTGCAGCCCGGTTTCTCGTACGTGGGGTGTTTCCTAGATATGTTGTATTCTAAGTGCTGGAGTCTGATAATGGGCCGCATTTTGTAAATTAGATGTTTGAACAGATTACTCTTCTGTTAGGCATGAAGCATACACTTTCATCTGCTCATCACCCATAGGCAAATGGTATTTTTGAGCATTTAAATGGACTTCTTAAAGAAAGCTAAAATAAAGATGACTTTGAAGAAGGGATGGTTCCATTGCCTACCTCTTGCTCTATATGCATTAAGAAATCAGCCAGGCTCAGATCACCACCTGACTCCTCATGATTTGGTGAATGGGCGCCACATGAGAGTGCCCCTTGCTCCTCCTACTTGAATAGAAACTGATGCCCATAGTGTAGCAAAAACATTAGGGGATGTGATGCATGATTATTTGACAAATATGACCGCTAGTGTTTCTTTTATTTCCCAACAGATTGCAAATCTGAGGGAAGGGTCGAAGAAAATTGAAGAAGAAAGCCAAATGATCAATCCTATAGAACTGTTAAAACCACCTAGTTTGTACTCAGGGGAGCAAGTGTTTGTAAAGAGTTGTGTCTGCACTTGGAATGAGCCCCGTTTTGAAGGACAGTACATAGTAGAGGTGGTCACCCCCACTGGCGTGAAAATCCAAAGAAGACAAGCTTGGCTCCATCTGAATCACATAAAGCCTTACAAAGGAGAGGGCTTTATCCCTCTGGCACCCATTGACAGCGAAGCAAGAGAAGAAGTTCCACCGATGCAGACTAGACCAGTTACCAAGAACCAAAAAGAACAGATGAAATAAAGACAATTCGAACTTCTGGTTTCTCCAAAGTTTAAAGGTAAATGAACACGCTTTGCAGTATTTACAGAATTATTCCTGATAGGTTAAAGAGACAATGTTTTGAAAACAGAAAAAGAAGACGAGCACACAACACTTTATGTTGCCTATAATGTTACATACATTCTTGTTTGCTGTTTTCACTTAAACAGTTTGATGTTATCCATCTCTGGTGAGACGAAACATTGACATTATCACCTTTTTTGGAAATCCTAAAACAGCCCCTATTATTTAAAGGATCACCATTGCAATATTATTAAGATTTCTGTCATAAAGAAGTATGATTAATATAAGAGGTAACGGATTTCACATTGATAAAAGAGAATTGGATTTTTGCAGTTTGTGAAAGACGCATTGTTAGCAAGACCTAATAATACACAAAAGACAATGAGACATATGAACACTTTTGTAATCTTTCTTGTGGCTACATTGTGTACAATGTGCAGTTTTTATTTCTTTATAGCATTCTGCCAAATGATGCTTTACAATATAGATCAAAGGTTTAGCAGTGCGACATCTTTTGCTATACCTAACAAAAGCACAAATGATATTTTCCCTGATATTTCCAAGCAAATTACCCAATTTAAGAGGGATGCTGAAGAAGATAATGAGGGTATAAATACATATCTTAATAACTCAACACATTTAAAGAATAACATGTGGTATCAGCACATGAAGGAAGTGGGGAGAAGGATGTCAGATGAGAGCTTCTATGTGTCTTCTCTCATCCCTTATGCCATGAGTACAGCCAGGACATTTATAGTAAAAATACCTATGGACGATGCGAAATGTCTCGGTCATCTAGCAGCATGCATGACAAGAGGACAATTTGAAGGAAAATGGGCAACCCTACGATGGATAACAAAGAGAATGTTCCCATAGGAAGATGCTTACCTAAAAAAAAAATTATAACAGAACCGAGTTGGAAAAATAGATCGCTCCTGTACTCATTCAGTGGAATGACTGGAGGACAGATGATGATTGTTGAACAAAAGAGGCTGGATTTTGTAGACACATGGGAAACACTAGGGTTGGCAGGATGCTGGGAGAGATCTCAGCTATTGGTGTATGGACAAGTAGCCACCAGTACAGGATGGGAAGCAGGAATGATGGGATGCAGTGCACACTTATTAATGACAAAACCAGTACAGATAGTGAAAATAGTGATTGATGAATGCCTTAAGGAATAGGCCAATGTATTTGAAATTATTAACATTGGTTAAAAATGAGGCAGGACCTGTGTCCATAATTCCAATGAACAATGAGACACTTGTTTCAGAAACAGTGGTCTGACCAAAGTTGGAGAAAACAAACGATGCAAGTAAATAATTGATGTGCCAGGAATGAATGGAGGAACTGCCATGCTGATGAACCACTATTGGGCCTGTGGATCCAAAGCTTATATGAAGTTGCCTAGAAATTTGCAAGGAATATCTTCTATAGTGATAATACATGTTCCTTCATTGGTGATTCCCCGACATTCCAGATGAAAACAAATTGTTCAGTAGAATGGCAGTAATATACACAGCTATATTCATGCCAGGAATTCAAGCTGCAGTGAACGCCAAGTGGTTACAAATCACCAGGTGGGAACGGCTACAAACAAATAACATGACAATAAAAAGATTTAATGTGATTAGAGAAGAATTGAGGTCCATCAGACTCATAACCCTCCAGAACAGGTATGTCCCGGGCTTAATTATAGCAATGGAAGGAGGTGTGTGCACCAGAATCGGGCCTTCTTGCTGCACATACACACTTACCCATGATGGAGAAAATGGAACCCTGACAGAAGCAATAACTGATGGTGGAAGAAGTAGATGAGATCGAAGATAAAAATTGGTTTTCATCTCTATTCTCATGGGTTCCAATCTGGACAGCAAATGCCTTCAAATTATTGGGAACAATACTAGTGTTGGTGTTGCTGGGATTCTGTCTTATAAAAATTATCATAGGACAAAGCAAAAAGACAGCAACGAAAGCTATTGGGATGAAGATAATGAGAGATGTAAATGCCGTGACTGGCAAACATATGTAGGCTGGAGACATCACCTGTGAGAACCCGAAAAGACATACCCTGATGCACCCAGGAACAAAGTTTTATTATCCAAAGGACCATAAGAACTATGTGGGACGTTGAGTGTTCTGTCAACTAACTGGGGGGTGTTGCCATATGACCTGAAGTGTGGATAAGCATGTAAAGAATGCAGGTGACCTGAGGGGTTGACATGGAAAAGGTGCAGAAAATTGATGAGGTGGTCTAGGACTCAACCAGAGGGGGGAATGTAGAGGAAGATGCACACGTCATCTATAGAGCCCACCCCCTCACCTCTGTTACATTGAAAAAACAGCAAGAAAGCACTCTGCATGAAACCGGGTCACATCGAAGGTATGAGAGATGTTATGCTCTCAGACAACTGTACCGAATGTACCCTCGAAATGAAATGGTAGATATGAGTCTGCAGACACCACTGGACATAGAAGTAAAGTTGGACAGAAGAGAAGCAGCGTCACAAAGAAAGAAGATACATGGATGCATTGAATCTGATGCATGGATGTGCAAAGAATGAAGGATGTAACTGAAACAATGAAGTAAACATATATGCGAATATTCTCCCAAAAGGGGATCCATTATCAGCCAACTAACAGGCCCCTTCAGAACAAGGGAAGGGAATCGTACATGAAGAAGATAAGTGATAAGAGATGTAGTAAATGTATATAGGCAGAAACACATGGTAGATAAGACAATGTAGAAGCCTGATAAAGTAGGAAATATAACACGAGTAAAGCAGCCATGTTAAGAAAATGGAAGTTGGTATTGTATAATAGTAAGCAAGAAATCTTGAGGAGACCAAGGCTGAAGAGATGACAGGCACTGGAATACAGCTTTGTGCGAGAACAAAGGGTATTTGCTCGGCTTAGGATCAACGATGCCAGATCAAGAAGCAACTGCGAGGAACAAAAGGAGTCAAAGAGGATAAGTCATGTACGTAAGACATATTTCTCTCAGATTAAGTGAAGGACTGAATAATTATGAGTGCCAAGTATTGAACAATCAAAGATGCAGAAAGTGCATGTAAGACGGAGCAACCAAGTCTCCATAGGCCAAGAGGAGTAATAGCACTCACTAAAATTGGATTAAATGGCACTAAATCAAAGGTCAGAATGGACAAAATAATTGGGCCTCATTACATGGTAGGCGTTAAACCATGGCGCTATTAGTGCCATGGTTCATGCCGGTAATTTACCGGTACCGCCTTGGAGGAAAGGGGAATTACCGCCCTATTCCAAGGTTGGGAAGGCGGTAATTCCTCCTTCCTCCATTGCCCTTCCCCATTCCCATTTTTTCCCCATAGGGCATAATGAGAATGGGGAAGGCGCTAATTACGGTACCGCAAATTGCGGTACCGTAATTAGCACCCCGGTCCCTTTGCAGGTTCGTTTTTTAACACCTGCTAAAAGCAGGCGTTAATGTACCAACCCGCAAAGGGACCTCGTAGTAAGGCGGTAAGGGTTTATCGGTACCGGTAAAATACCGGTACCGGTAAAATACCGGTACCGGTAAACCCTTACCACCTACCGTGTAATGAGGCCCATTGCCTCTTCACATGTGGTGTAAAACCAGAAAACAAGGCCTATTCATAAATCTCCAGACGAAGATAGCAATGTACCTTCACTCCCTTGAAAGTTCCGAAGAAGAGAACAGCCAGCAAGGTCAACTATAACAAGAAGCCTTGGCTTAGGGTCTAACTGATGAGAGATGATAGGCTAATTAGCTAGGAAAGGCAGTTGTCTGAGATTGTTCCCCTGCACCTGGGCTTTGTTGCTTATGCGCTGTTAACGAGCCGAATGTCCAAGGCTGGAAGAGAGTGCCAACCAATCACGAGGGTCTAAGTAATAGTGTACCATACATTGTTGCAGAAGCCTATCCGCTGCTGGCATTATGCTATTATCTGTATTTTATGAAGATAGAGGGTGTTTAAGTCGTGTCTACCAGATAAGGGACAGCCAATGATGATATTAACACTTATATGAACTACAGATATGTATGTTCCTTTAACCAATCCCTCCACCCGATAGGTTTCATGTTTGCCAAGTAGAATGATGTCATAGCTGACGTACATCAAGGCATAAAGCCTTTTGAGTAATGGAAATGGGATGAGAGTGTTTGAGCTAGAATGTGTTTGTTCACCAGGTTTCCCTACTTTATTGAATTGATAATAAAGTAGTATTCTGCCATATTCTTTGAGTCTGACTTGTTATTTGGGCCTGAGATCATTTATTTGGTAATCCCATTCAGCACTTGGAACGCTCCAGGTGCTATTGCAGAGGTGGACGCTATGACATCATAGGTCTTTTATATGCATTCCCTCCTCTGGCCAAAGGCGTTAGTATATATCAGCAGCTCAAGGGCAAAAGTCACCCTTGGGCTCCGGATTGGAGATCTTGGTTTCCTGCTTTTTTGCTGCAGAACCTATGTTCATGTTTCTAAGTGGAATTGGTGAGTGTCGCTCTCTCAGGGCAGGGGTCATGTTCAGACAGAATGCCCACTTGAGGGGCTTGGAAATTAGAAGGGAGGGGCGGTGAAGGCAAGCTATGAGATACCAGGTAGCTACCACACTTCAAAATGCAAGACAATGCTCCATGTCAGAGAGATATGACAGGCATTGGGGACATTTTTTGTAGTGGTTCATTAGACAAGGCAATACTGATGTTCTTTGCCTAGTTCTGGTGATTTTACAGGAGTTGTTGATGCTCAAAAGTCACTTTGTCACCATTAATGGGTTGAGGTCTGGGAGGAAAGGCATCAGTTACTTCCATGAGCAGCTCAATAAGAGAAGTGTTTAAATAAACCTATGGTTTTATAAGTTACTTTTCTTTTGGTGTTGATATCACAGAAATTTCATACTTTTGGGCAGAAGAACCTTGGGATACCTATTCATGGCAGTTGCAGGGAGATCACGTGGGCAGGTCCGAATAAGTGTGCGTAATCTATCATTCTATAACATTTAGTTTGGGTTGTTAAGTGCAGTGTTTGAACAGTGGAGAATGTTGCATACTTGGACAAGGAAGAGGGATGTTGAGATAATGTTCGGATTACTTACAGGTAACTTAAATTCCCCTAGCCCTTCACTTCCTCGTCAGGATCCATGATAGATGGTCACAGGCCAGGTTCATCACCGTTCCCACTGCTCCCTTTCCCACTTCCGATCATCAATCTTGGTCATGGCAAGCTCCCCCAAACGCTCCTCTTATGAGGGGGACACCCTCACAACGTTGTATGGCCCCTCCCTTGCTAGGTCCCTTTTCCTGGGGTAGCAGCCACGTAATCCAAGGTCTTAGCCTTCCCACTAGTCCACCACCTCTCCCCGGTCTTCTTTCTGCCCACCCTCACTCGGCATTCCCTGCAAAACCTTCAAGCGCCCCACAGCCCCCAAACACCCAACGCACTTCTTACCTTACTGGGACAATGCACCACTCACTGGGCCTTTGTAACCATGTACTCTAAGGGCATGCACTAATTCCCGAAAGGCCACCATTTAGCAAAGGTTGCCTGTGGGGAAAGTCGTTTTGGGAAAAGTGGGTGGTTACCCTAATCATAGTACTTGCAAACCGCCTCTCACAAAGAAATTGGATTTTTGGGTCCAGAACAAATGGTGGTATCAAACATTATGGATAATGTAGGGTCGTGCCAATGGAGGACAAAAAGAAAGAAAGTTGGATCAGTTCCTGTTATGGAATGTCCCCCCTCCCAAACTCCCCCTCATCCCCCCAGATATGAAGTACTGAGACGAGACAGAACTAGGAGTAATGAAGATTACTGTAAGTAATCAAAACGTCACCATCCAAAGCTAGACTTGTAGTGAGGAAATGGTTATTGAGAGCAAAAGAATTGCAGATTTCATAACGAACATCTAATTCACGAGTCACGTACATAGCTCACAAGAGCTATAACATTTTCGTCAAGCGGCATCTGCAGCGCAGCTGGAGCAGCTGCGCATTGAAAGAAACACTTCCCGAGCAAGGGGGAGTCAGATTTTCCATCAATCAGTGCACATTACGTTTTGATGGATGTATATAACACATCCATTTGCTTGCCTACATACTGCATTTATGAATCGAGCGGCTCAGTTCTTTCTATCTGTATCAATAGTGGACCAAAGGCTTCCTCGAGTTAGTATCAGGCATTGCCCTAGCCCTGCTCTATTTATACGCACTCTAAATTACAATAATAAACAGATGAGCGGCTAAATGTGATTGACCCTGACTGTAGGTAGAGGAAGAGTAATCTAAAAACGATGTTGTTGCCCAGCAACCAATTTGATGTTGGTGCTCGCTCTCGTTTTCGTGCACTCGGCCGTCACATAACAGTTATGCGATCTTTCCAAGACGCCATAAATCCCTGCGAAGGGCTGCGTTTACCGCCATTTTCTAGAGCTGTAATGGGGTAACTCAGATCATCCGTCACAACGGAAAGGGTATACGTCAATGGAGAATTGCCCCGGTTTCGAATGTAATCTCTTTAAAACAAGTTGGAGGAAAACATATGGAGCCAGATTTAAGAAGTGTGTTACTGCAGACAGACCCATTCTCTTACAATTCGGCAGTTCTTTAACCCTTTGAGGGCTGTCCGTTTCGAAGTACAAGCGCTAATTTTGGATACATCTTCGGCAATTTAAGATGCTGCTATATGACGTATTGTTCATAAGGCAAACACGTTTCAAAACACATTTATGCATTTAGCTGTCATTACAATTCGGTAACTTGGGCCTTTGTCACCAGGATTTGCAGCGCCCTGTTCCCCAAAATATTTGAGTCGCAGAAAATGATGTCACAAAATTGGTATTTAATATCCGTGGGAATCAAATGAATGGACAATTAGTGTACGAATTTTAACTGTGAATATAACTTTTCAAAGCTATCGAAGCAAAATACTCGGAAAGTAGTAAAGCAGAGTAATTACCCTGCAGGTTTTCAAATGATATCAATAGGGCTCTAACTAAAAAAAATATTCCTTTTAAAGCCAAATACCAATACAAGAAATGTGATTTGAAGACACTTTCATGTAGCCTTGTGGGTAACTGTGTGCCCAAAGGACCTGAGGACCTGGGTTCAAATCCTGGTGGATGAACACTTGAACAAACAAGCTTTTTTTGCATCCCGTTCTCACCATCCACAAAACGTTTGTCCCACCACAATAGTTAAAGAATGTGGCAGCCAACTCGCCCATCAGATCACCAAATTTATAAATCTCTCTTTTAAAGAGAGTTTTATCCCCACGAACAACAAAAAGGCCTGGATTTGACCACTCTTAAAAAAAACACTCTTGACCAGAATGTGCCAGGTAACTATCAGCGTATTACGAATGTGCCGTAATTACTGAAGATACTTGACATAGTGGCACAGTTACAGATTGAAGAGTTTCTGCTTGAACATAAGGTTACAATACTGAGCCAACTCTTCTTGACCTAAAGACCAATATGTTTAATATCTTTGATAAGGGGAATTCAGCTTTGCTGGTGCTACAAGATCTGTCCGCATCATTTGATCTTGTGGATGATTCCATCCTTGCGGACAGACTATGTAACGCGGCTCATTTCTCTGCTGCTGCAACAAGATGAGTTTAATCAATTCTATCCGAACGCACTACAAGAGTTTTCTTTCAAGACTCATTGGCAGAAGAATTCCGGGTTTCCTGCGGCATGCTGCAGAGTTCTTGTATATCACCAACGCTATTTAATATCTTCATGCACCCACTGTTTCAACAATTGGACGCAGCAGAGATCATTTATGCTAACTACGCTGATGATACTCAGTGCCTTATGCCATTATCAGGTGACCATCTTACTGACTCTACTGCCCTAAATGGTATCTATGGGGGGATACAAATATGGATGCAGATGAACAGACTAGCACTCAACGACTCAAAGACCGAACTGATGGCTGCGGGTACAGCTCCCCAACTGCAGAAACTCGGTCATGAATACTGCCAGTTCAACATAGCTGGATACCCCATCAAAGCTCAACATAAGGTCAAGATCTTGGGAGTCACCCTTAATCAAAACCTGTCAATGAAGGCACATGTGAGCAGTTTAATCTCCTGCTTCTCTTACTACATTAAACTATTAGCCCAGCTCTGCCCCTTTCTAAGCAATACTAACTGTGCCATGATTGCTCGTGCCATCACAGAGTCCAAGCTTGACTATTGTGCTAGCATTCTGCTGGGGGTAACCAAAGGGGAACTATGTCGACTACAGGTGGTCCCGAATAATGCTGTGCGCATTGTAATGGGGATGGGCATGTTTCTCTAGCTTGAAGGGCTTTGCACTGGCTGCCAGTGAATAGTCGCATCCTGTTCCGCGTGCATTCCATAATGCACTGATGCCTTTATGGCCTGTGCCCAGAATATCTGGCCAAACATCTTTACAGGTCACCTACTCACAGGATATTGCGCTCGAAGAACACCTCTCTTCTGGTGATGCGATGCTCCTAATGCTCTTGCATGGCAAGAGGGTAATTTCCACATGCAGCCCAGAGTCTCTGGAATGAGCTTCCTCTCAATTTGCGAGCTTGCACATCCCTTCCTGCCTTCAAGAAGGTCTTGAAGACAGCACTTTTTGCTCAGTCAACTATGAACTAGAACTCGCCCAGTTACTATCTCCTTCTTTCCCTTCTGTTATGTATGGATGTCTTGTCTAAGTGCCCCTATGCCTGTCGGGCTTTATCTACGCGCTATATAAATTAAATAAATAAATAAATAAACATGGGAATCCTTATAGAAATGTTAAACAAAAAGAGTACAACCGTTGAGTTATTTCCCCCATCTTGAAGACTATAAATACCAGATTGCAATTCAGCCAAAGGATACAAAATGGTTTTTAGCCTTTGTTATGGAGAATTCTAATTTCTGTGCTAATTCCCTTCAACCTTAGAGACCCCCAGCTCTTTTGCTGGACTTAGGATTCTTTTCATTTTAACCCTGGAGTGAGTGAGACCTTTCTTCCACTCTCTCATGTGTTTTTACCTGATTTGGATTTTGTGTTTTCACTATTTCTGGAGTCTGACAAACTCCATAGGCATCTGCCTTTTGTATGGTGACAGACAGCACCTTCAGTGCAGTGTCACAGAAAAATCCTTTTAGATTTCTCAAAGGGTTTAACTACCTTTTCTTGTGTGAACTACAGTTCCCAAGAAAAGTAAAGTGAAATTGACTTGACTTACCTTTTCCCTTTGTAGGTCCAGCACACACCATCTTATGTGGAGTGCTGGGGGGTTACCTAGAAGCCCCTAATCCTACTCTCTCATGTAACATTTTTATGTTACCCTCACTACTGTAAATGGCTGGTGGCAGTGGTTTACATTTTCCTACCATTGTGCTTTTCTACCACAGGCTGAACCCTCAGCTGCAGTACAGCACCCATGAGTGACTGTTTTTGTCTTCTTTTTTCCCCATTTTCTGTTTGTGAGGTCTTTCCTGGGTTTTACTCTTTGCGTTCAGACAGATTTGAGCCCTTTGTTTGTCTTGCCTTTGCCGGGATTCAGCTGTGAAGAGCACCCTTGGCTCCAGTGTGCCTGGAAGGACAGGATGTGAGGGAGGGTCCTGAAACTCCCCTGTCCTTTGTCTCTAGGAATGCCTGAATACAACTAGTCCTTATTGGCTGGCTGGACAGCCACCCTGCTGTGTGATTTACAGCCTAGGCTGTGCATGAATGGAAGAAACCTGCTTAAAAGGCGAGGGCTTTGGGACTACAGGCCCCACTTAGCTACTTGTATTTACGAATTTCATTTGTACAGCTCTATAGCTCACACAACACCCATCTTGAGATAGGCCTGGCTGCTCAGTCACACTACCAACTTGTATAGTACAGACCGATACAAAAAGGTGGGTTACCTAATATCAAGCAGATAAGTGTTGTGTAGTCTCACACAGTGTGACTGCACCAATTCTTACCTAACACTAACAGGCTTTCTTTCAAGACTAAAAGACTCATAACAAAAGATAATGTGAAAAGGTAACCTGGGTGTTTTACATGGTTTGACCGGCATGCTTCATATGTTGCGAGTGAAATGTGACATTCTACAAATAATAAACCTATTTGGCACGCCGAAAAGCATACACATAAAAACCAGTGAAAGATAGTTTACAACTTGTCTGTTAACATATTTTAGTTGTCTTTGAAGAAGACAGATTTGGGCAGCAAACTTTTTGTGTGTGTTCTTTAAGAATAAAATATCTCTTTTCAACACCCTGTTCAAATTAAAGGTTCTAAAATTGACCATTACTTATAAAATGCTTCCACAATAAACACTCTGCTAAAACAAAGAGCTTGATGAATCCTAACTGTGAGGCCCCCGAGTCTGATGGGCTGCTGGGGAGGTGGGTGGTGTATTTGCCACTAGAAGAGAGTCACAGGGGTGTGGGAACTGAAAGCATGGCCTCGCTAAAGCAGGAGCCCTATGCCTGAAAGCAGACGGGCAGCCTCTGTTGAAAGCAATTTGCCTTATTTCATATACTCTCTGCAGCTGTCTGCAGGGCCCCCAAGATCGTTGGTCCCGGGGCGACAGCACACACTGCCCATGCCTCGGGCTAGCCCTGATTGTCACTTCTTACCATGATGACGGGGCTAGGAATGACTGCCTGCTCGTGAATACGTACTGGAAACAATGGCAAACTGTATCACAGTCCCCTTCCCACTAGTAGCCAAGATTTTCTGGCACATAGAAATGAGTTCCATCCTCCTCTGGCTTTTAAAATAGGACTAAAACATATTTGTGTGATTTATCTTGGACTTCACTAAACGTGGATTATTTGCCTTGTGTTTGGGTTTATGTGATAGATAAGGGCTGTTACTGACACATTAGCATTAAGTCATGCCATTTTTCAAAGAGGTCTGTCCTGTTTGTCAGCCATGCTGGGGTCAGGCACAGGGATGGCTACCTATCAAGGATATATTTAGCTGGGTTTGTTTATTTGTAGTTGCCCTATGGAGGAATATATTGCAGCATCTGTTTATTGTGTCATATGTGCTCCTAAAGAAAACCAAGGCATGGCGGCCCCTTACAACATTCATATCACCATTGGCTGTCATTATGGTAACTGCTAGATGGAAGGAATAGCTCTTAACACAAGGGCTGCTTTCTGCATCCACAGAACTCTCTCTTTACACATAGTTTGGGATTTACATTTTGCACCTCCACAAGCTTCCCTATGCAACCCACAGCATGGAAGGCCCTTCTCACTGATCCCACCTCAGAAGTCGTGAATTAGTGGCACAAATCACTCATGCACTAATCAGAGAGTCAGAATACAACTGTGTTTGTACATTAATGAGTGTGAAAATGCATAGGTTTGTCTGTGAGTGTCTGCACCAGGCTCCAGTAAGAGCCCCAGTGGGGGCAGGCCCCCCAAGGCCACCTCCTTCCCACTCAGAAAGGAGGCCTAGTCAGTGATGTTCAACACCACGGGGGCCTAGAAGGGTGGGGTGCAGGGACAAAGAGGGGTTGAAGGTAGGGGATTTAGCTATTAACATTTTGAGGGCCTGCACTACAGGAGGCCCGGCCAGTGTCTGTTTGCTTGCCTTGGACAATGACCTATGCTCCACATCCATGAAAGCAGAACTGACCAAGGAGATGGAGAGCCATTCACACCTCTAAGTGAGGTAGCACACTTGCTCAAGCAGGCTGCCTACAACTATCTAGCAAGATCCTGTGTTGCTTTTTTTAACTGCACTGTTCATCGTACTTACATTTCCAACCTCTCAGCTACAAAGTAGCAATGTTTCACACCTATGTGTGGCAATATAACTGGTGTTCCCATCATGCTTAATAAAATGATTAACTGTATCAAACAAATTACAGGTGATGATGCTTGGCACAGAGTTCTGCAGCAGGTGCATAAACAGCTGAGGACCCTGACAAGTTACATTCAAAGTATATAGTCTACTTCATTAACTATGTATGTATAAGTACAAAAATAAGGTTGGTAGTAAGAAAATTGTAATTCTGCAAAGGAGTGTAGTAAAATCAAAAATGATTTGACGCAAGGCTTTGAATTAAACATTACCACTATAATTCTTAAATACGCCTATGCCATTTGTAGGGAAGGCATGGTATCACAAGTATGACACTGACACAATGGATACAATTTGTAAAACCTTTATTCAAAATATTGGTGTCGGAGAAACTCCTAATTAGCCCTATAACTCACATGGGAGTCATCTCGACCATCAAACGATAAACAAAATGACCTCCTTCCTTGTATGGCATTAAAATCTAATTGCCCGCTGAGGTTGGGAGATTCCCCCATTATAGGCATGCTTTATGCTGATGATCTGATACTATTTCATCGTACTATATCAGGCATAAAGAACATGCTAAATGAGCTATCGGAGTATGCATCTCAGCAAGGTTTAACCATTAATCTAGAGAAGACTAAGATAATTGCCATTGCTAGAAATGGGCCCGGCCGCTCTGGGATGGATACGACTTTGGGCACGATAGACTACACACAATCCTACCCTTAGCTAGGCCTGGATTTTGCCGCTCAGCCTAACTATGACTTGATAATCTTTCATAAAAAATGGCAAGCTAAATTACTTATACTCCAAGCAGGTAAATTTGCCAGAGGATCCGCAGGTTACAGTATGGCTGGTATTGTTGAGCTATACCAGCAGTGCTTTGTTCCAGCCATTTTTTATGGCCTAGAAGCATTGGCAATGCAGGATCTAAACTGGCTAAACATACCTGAGAGCCACTATTGGCACACAATATTGGGTCTACGTCCCTCGTGCCCTATGCAGTACCTTCGCTTGGAACTGGGTCTTGTCGCATTGAGGGGTATGGCCTTACATGCACGTGGCTCTTTTTACTTAAAGGCACGTGCCGCTCCCATTTGTAAACTGGTCGCTCTGGCTGGACGTAACAATGACTCTGAGAGGGTCTCAAGAGGGTTTTACTTTAAACAGTTGAATGAAACCCTCTTCTCAGAGATTGATTGGCCTTTCACTAAAAAGAAAGGCATACCACTTATCCATTTGAAAAACTCTTTTGAGCCCCAGCTGAAGAGATGCGATTGGTGTGGGAACTACATCCACCTGTCTAAGCTAAAAGGCTACGAGGCAGTGTCACATGTTGTGCATAGATATCGGAAAGTCCAACCTTATTTGTTAGAATGCCTTGCCCCTGAAGTAAGGCAATTTATTTTAAGCCTGCATATAAATCAAGTTCCGGTACTTGCAGTTACGGGCCCCCGTTTGGGGGTGGCATTTGAACACAGGACCTGTCGGATTTGTGGCAGAGCAGTATCTAAAGAGTCAGCTAGACGCGTCCTCACTCAATGCGTTAAATTGGGACCGGTGTAAATGTGTATGCTTGGTAAATTGGTACACAGGTATGAGGCTATTACTGGGGACTCATTTTGTGATTATTGTCTTAACTCTGATACCATCTCATTACAGCTTGCCTTATTCAGGATATGGACACAAGTGAAGACTTATCTTCCTGACTAATAGCCCTTAGTCGCCCCACATTTTAGGAGGTATCCGCTGGTCTGCTGGTCTATGACACTTTGGAGTCGTAATGCTGGGACTACATTGTGTTTTCCTTTCGCACATATACTTGTATGTGTTCAAATGAATTATGTGTTATGCTGATTGATGAATTTGGATCTGAATAGAAGTTATCCACAGATCTCAAACGTTAATTGGAATTGAAAATAATGTGTTACTATTATTGCTATGTATTATTATGTTTCATTGGGGGTCATTACGACCCGGGCGCAAAGGGATACCGGGCACCGGTAAGGACACCGGTGCCGGTAATCCCTTTTCGCCCTATTCCGAGGTCCCTTTGCGGGTCCTTTCTTAACGCCTGGTTTTAGCAGGCGTTAAGGATGGGACCCGCAAAGGGATACCGGGGTCAATAACGGTACCGTAATTTACGGTACCGTTATTGCCGCCTTCCCCCTTCCCATTTATTTATTTATTTATTTATTTATTTATTTATTTATTTGCATTTGTTAAGCGCACTTGCAGCCCATGAGGCATCGAGGCGCTGTTACAGAGGATACACAGATTTAAGATTACATGCTGGTCCCATTCAAGCACCCATTGAGACCTATGGGTGCTTGAATGGGAATGGGGAATCGCATTTCAAATGGGGACTTACCGGTCCCGCAAAGGGCGGAATGGACCGATAAGTCCCCATACCACCAGGTCGGTGGCGGTACCGGTATTGGTGCTAGTCATGGCGCTAATAGCGCCATGACTAGCACCAACCTCGGAATGAGGGCCATTGTGTTTTATTGTGTTTACTGTATTATTATCAGTGTGTGTAATGCTTTATGTTTGTGTAAAGTCCACATTTTGGACTATATCACAATAAAATTATTATTATTATAAACAAAACAGTCCTAGTGGCATCAGTCAAATCAAAATGGCCTATGCTAACAATGCCTAATGCCTGCCCTATCACTTATACAAAAGGTGTAAAAAGGAGAAATGTATGCAGAAGGGAAAATTAGTGTTCAAAAGAATAAAGGTAGTAGAACCAGCTCTCCTCACGGATCAAGGCTGTCCCTGTATGCAGAAGGACACACTCTGGCTCAGATTCTAACACTCTAAGCAGTTCCAAAACCGTGGATTGTGGTGCGCTGGGCCTTCCATGTTAAAGTCTTTTTCTTGACCTTCCAAAATTGTAATTCCAACGTAAAGTTCACAAAGGGCCTCCTCTGCCGGGCTTAGACCTTACAGCACACCATTCACAAAGGTCGCACTCTTCTGGGCTCAGACCTCTCAGATCACAGTTCAGCACAAACTTGCAAGGGGCTCCCTTTCCCTAGTTTATTGTACTTCGGGTCTTCCTCAATTGGGCTCTGACCCTTTTCGAAGACATTCAAATGTGCGTGCCGCTTTTACCAGACCACTGCATGACCTATGACTCAAAGTTCACGGTTACTTTCACTTAATTTGCTTTCGCTGTCTGTTTGCTTTATAACTTCAAACAATCTACCTTTCACTAAGACTTTCAAATGAGCTACTTCCTTTTGCCGGACCACTCTGTTACTTAGTATCTCTGATCTCACAGCTGCTTTTTACCTCAAAGTTCATTCACAGGTCTGTCTTTCGTTGCGACTCATCCACACGTGTGCAGCCTTCACTAGTGATACAATGTTGCTACTTCATTCGCTTTAACACACACCGGCCTCTCAGGTCGCTTGCGAACTCATTGGCTGTGTGTGCTTCTTTCTTGTTTTGCTATTTTCAATTCACAAGTCAAGGTTAGTACCACAGGTCTGTCCTCGCTTCTCCAACTCTGCCGTTCACCGGAGGGTCACTGGCTTCCTTGGAACACAATGCAATCTTCACTTATGGGATCTGGCCTTCTTCACTTGTCTTTTATGGTCTGTCAGAGGAAACGACCACAAGTAGGGAACCCCTGGGATTTTCGGCCTGCTGCTCTCGTCCCTTGGTCCATTGCTCTGCTCCAGTAGGTGTGCCCTTGTCCCAGAAGTTCTGCTCTTGTTCCACCTTGCTCAGAGTGTGCCTTTAGGTGTTGCCTTTTACTCGTGTGAGGAGAGCTAACTGGTATCAGGTGTATAGAATTAGTGTAAAGTGCCTGACTTTGCCTGACACGTTTAACATGACATGTCCAGTACGATGTAAGAGAGTTAGTTTAGTTGCTCTCAGTCATCCTCTTCCTCAGGCCAGTGTTTGTGAAAAAAGGGGGGCAAGTTGAGAAACGGGAAAATCCTATAAGATAAGATGGTGTCGATGAAAAATAAAGGGGGGAATACTGCATCTCACCATCAGCTGCCACACCCCCACTCCCTGAAGACTCTTCACTTAGGTGATCCTCCCGCACTGGTCCACTCACAGTGTCCAGATCCAAAGGCGATGGCCGTGCTCTGGCCACCTGAGAGAGAGATCCCCGCGCACTAGCGGGTGAGACACCCTCTAGTTTCTCACACATTGCAGAAGGGGACAAGCCATTAGAGTATTGGTTCAATATGTCTGTGGCCATTGCAGAAGGGGACAAGCCATTAGAGTATTGGTTCTGCCATCAAAAAGCGCAGTGCAATCTTAATTGCTAGACCATGTCCCCTTAGCACTGGAACACAAGCCACTGCAAACATATTTGGCCTTGAGTTTTAGCTGTTTGGGCAGGGCAGGCCACATTAGTGGCAGAGCCAAGGCTGATTTACAGACAATGGTATGGAAGGCTGACCAAAGCCATGCTAGTGGAGATGATTGATTCAGAGACTTACATCCATCAGACTGAGGGCCTCACTCCGAGTGCGACGGTAAGGGGTTAACGGCACCTGTAAGGATGCCGGTGCCGTTAATCCCTTACCGCCGCATTCTGAGGTCCTTTAGCGGGTCCCGCTAAGGGCGGCTGGTAAAACCAGGTTCCCTTAGCGGGAGCCGCTAAAGAGCCAAGGAGCCAATAACGGGCCCGTTATTAACAGGCCCGTTATGGCCGTTATTAGCTCCCTCCCCATACCCATTGAGCCCTATGGGGGCTCGTATGGGGATGGCTTACCTGAATGGGGAAATACCGGGTCCTCCAAGGTTGGAATGACCCGGTAAGTCCCCATTCAGGGAACTCGGACCCGGACCCGAGTTTGGAGGCAGTCATGCCGCAAATAGCGGCATGGCTACCTCCAAACTTGTAATGAGGCCCTGAGTGTCCTTACAAATTACATTGAACATATATATTCTGCTGCACTAACTACTGAGTATAAGTGAAAAAATAAGGTTGGTAGTAAGGAAAATGTAATTCTGGAGGGGAGAATTTAGTAAAATCAAAAAATTATTTGATGCACGGCTTTGCATTAAGCTATTAGGTGCAAGCCAGAACAATTGCATTGGAACTCAGATAGGATGCAAAATAGGATGTTAGGAGGGGCACACATTCTATGGGCACGTTTGGTCATTTACCCATCCATTGCCATGTGAATCCCTCTGGTATTCCCGCCAACTACCTACCCCTCCCTACAGTAGCAAACCCTCTTGGATACTCTATGTGCTAGCTCTGTCAGAAAGTAACATCGAAGTGTGTGCTGTATAGGGCCTGCTGGCGTTATATCTAAGCATTCTTTTGAGTGTTTAATGACGTAATTGCCTCTGTAAATGAGCCCCTGTTGTAATGAAAATCTCTTAACAATGTGTGTCTTCAGCCACTTGATTTAAAAGCAATATGTGTGTCCTTGCATTTGTCCCTTGCACTGGAGTCCTGTCTAAATCAAGCAATTGCAAAGCCAACAATTTTGGCTTGTGTAAAGGTATTTTATTTTTTTTTTGTTTTTATTAGGTTTATAGTTTGAAACCAAACTGTTACCATTAGAACATATGTACAATCCACACGGAAAAAGAGAAAAGGAACACAAGTCAGAACAGAAATTCAAGACAGAGTTTGAAAAAGAATTCAGAGCTGTCTTCAAGAGATCAGAAGATCTAACAGGCCTTCTTGCCAGGGCAGGGCATTAAGCGATTGTCCTCTTCAGTTTTGCCTCACACAATCTCACTAAAGCAACCGCCCGTTTTTCCTGAGGAATCCCCTGGTACACCGGTCGTACTTTGTGATCCTCTATGATTTCAAAGACAGTCTTTAGGAAAGCAAGTAAGGTTAATGTCAACAATAGTTTTGACCCTGTTTTCCCATGTATGCCACAGGGCTTCAGCATTCAATGTTCAATAGTCGATAAGGAATTTTCCCAGCAGTTGGGTACGCTGATCCCTTAAGGTGTGGCAGAGCACCACTTGATGGAAAAGGGTTGCATTGCCTATACTGCACAGTCTGCATTTAAAGTTTCACTCCGCACTTAAATTCCTAACTTCTATAACTGTTCTTATAGGTAGGGGATTAAGTCTGAAGTGCAAAAATGGTTGTCGCAAATGTGCACTAGGGAATTTAGTCAAGTATATTGGTAGTCGACCTCTTGCCCTGGTTTCTGGAATAGGCCTTCCATAGATTTTACATTTGCTCCTTGCCTCCAGTGAGGTGATCCAGTCTAGGTCCAACGGTTTTTTCTTCACTAGTGTTGGGTTTTCCAGCAGGGCATGTACAGTGGCATTGACACTCTCCAGGTGTAGAATGCATATCCTACACCATTTGCCTAGAAGCGGCTCTGTGTGACTCTCATAGACCTTTCTCTGTGTTGCAAAACGCCTTCTCCTTCAGCGCTCATGCATTTACTAAAAAAGGCCAAGGACCTCCACACCACAGCCGCAATTAGTGAATTGAGGCCTAGTTCTACTCTTACAGCTTGAACAGGTGTGGCGTGTAAAGGTATTAGACAGACATTTGCCAGACAATGGCACAACATACCTAGGTACTCGCACCATTTTTCAGCTTTTTCAAGCTTTCTGCCAGGTGGTATCCTTATGGCAGTGCCTGGCAAATGCCAATCTCGTGTGTACTTGTTAGGACTGATTTTCTATACTCTGGCTGGTGGACAGATGTATAGCAAGCCAACTTATATTGTGACAGCAACAACTCTGGGAAGCTGTAGCCAAACCAGTTTAGGTAGCAGTGACAGGCGGTTTAGGCTAAGTTCTTCACAGGGGGTGAGCTTGTAAGGGGTCCACAATGAGGTCACACAATGGGAATCACAGATTACACTTAGACAGGATGTATGCAAATACAGTTATGTATGTATGGCCAAAACACACTATAGAAAAAGTACTACAATCAAGTAGACTTAGCACACAACACTATCAAACTAAATACATATATGCATTCACTTTCTTATAGGGCATAATACACATTAGCAACTCCTGAAAAAGAAAGGTTAGAATAGTATTATGCACAAAAAGGTCCACATAGATGATTCCTAACTAAAATTGTCCAGCCATAAATTGTCTGCGGCCTTGTTCAGGTTCAAGTTCCACAGTCGTTAAGAGGCAGGCAAAAAATGCATGTATGGTCTCTGGGGTTCAGTGAAGGGTTCTTAGGGTTAGGGTTCAAGTTAGACTAATGACCAAAGGTAGCCCCAACAGTCAGATGTCTTGCGCAAGTAAGCAATAGCAAAGCCAATATTGTTAGAATGAGGTTTATTATAAGCCCATAGACTTATAATGGGAGTACAGGGGTAGGTTAGAAACTCTGTAATTTACCCCCCGTACTCTGATTCTTTCCCAGACTTGACAGAACAAAGGAAGTTGGTCCGATGTTGTTTTCCTGCCAAAAGCCGCAGTCCTCGATTCCCAGGGGTTGCAGGTTCGAGATGATCTCTGGTTGATGTCTTTTACTGTTGCAAGTACTCTTGGTGAAAGAATGCAGAAAAATTCAATGTAGCACACTTCTCAGGTCTAGACTCAGGTCAGATAAGCTATTTCGGATGTGGTCACTGCAGCAGGGTGACACGAAACGACTCAGCAGCCACGGTCAGACTTTCCCTCCTATCGCAGATCTCCTTGATGCTAGGATGCCGAAGTTTCGCAGGACATAATCTCATAGTGTCAGCTGAGGATCCCCCAAGTTTCAGACGAAAGCTCGGTACAGTGAGGCCGGCAGCACGGTAGCACAAAAACAAAGCTGGTCAGTCACAGGACGGCTCAAGAACACTTCTGAAGGCTTCCTTTGGCAGGGCGCTGAGCAGACGTTGGGAATGGATGGTCCCTGCACTATAAGCGTCGTAGCTCCTTTGCAGGTCTACTAAAGATCTCAACCAAGACAGGGCTCCTCCAGGACAGCAGCATAAGTTGGTTGCCAGGCCTCCTTCAGTCAGGTCTTAGGTTTCTTCGCGGGTCTCACAGCTGGACAGGATACCTGACTCCTTCAGGTTTCTCCAGGATCTCTGAAGAATGGGTGCAGGGGTCCTCTTCTTATCCTAAAAGCCAGGTAAGAGCTGCTGCCATCACTAGCAAATAGCAGGACTAGCCCACATACACACCACAGCAGTGATCCAATCAGGACCACTGGTGGGAACATTCATACATACCACTCAGACACACCGAAACCAGTTTGTGGATTGGGGTCAGGCTGACCCAGCTCACATCCTGCCAGCACACACAGCCATCCAGTAGCCCGCCAAAAGCTCCTGCTCTCCCCGGCACTGAAAGCCCTGGTAAAGATTTTCCTGGCCTCTCAAGCCAGGAAGAAGGCTAAAGAACAAGATGGCAAAAGAACAGGCGAAACACCATGTGGCACGGCCATGTTTAGACACTAGCGACAGTTAGTAGCCAAACACGGTAAATGCAGTAAAGCTAAAACGAAAATCTCCCAAAAAGTGGGGAAAAGTCACTGCTGCCACCATCCTATCCTTTTAGCATGCCTAGAGTAACCAAAAACCCTCTGAGTGTTAGTCTAGGGCAAAACACAAATACACCCCATTTTACTGCAGTGTAAGCTGCATTGTACAATGATAAAAAGTTACCACAAGTGATACGAAAGTAACCAAAAGTAGTAGCATATTAACACGACCAAGGGAAACAAGGTTTCCCAGTATTAACAGCCTGAAGGACATATCAGTTTCCCCATAACATATGAGCAAAGGCCAGTGTAGTGAAGCTTAAGGTTTCACTGCACTGCAAAAAGTACAGGTCAAATTAACAAATAAAAGCACAAAGTTTGGGGTTTCCATAAAGATGGAAAGAAAGGTGTAGAAAAGGGAAATCTTTCCTAACAATACTCAAAAGCCGAAGCTGTTGACTTGGACTACTCTTGTTGGCTTCAGTTTGTTTCCATAAGGGAAAGTGTATATTCCCATATGTGGGTGCCTTGCTTGCTATGCCTAGGGGACCAAGCTGCACCTTCCTGAGTTGGTTCAACAAGGGCCTACATGAACATGTCAAGGCTAGTATGGCAAATATGGACCAGCTTCAGATCTTCTTCTCATGAATACTTACCAATGAGGTTCTGACCTAAATAGTATGTATATTTCTTTGTGTGGGAACCTAGCCTGCTCGGCCAGAACATTTCATATTATGAACATATAAGTACTGACTTGAAAACATCATACTGTTTGAGTAACTATTAACAGTGTTTGTATGCAAACAGCATACATCGTGTGTATTGTGGGTCTTGTTTGTAAAGTGTGATACATTTGTACCAACATTAGCTGCAAAGGTGTGTGATCAAGTACCTACATTTTAGTCCAGGCTCACATTCTTGGCCTGTTTCATAGAATTATTTGTGTCAAAAATGCATATTTGCATGCCTTTCTGCCCGAAAATCCCCATACTTCAAACAGGGATTTTCGGGAAGAAAGGCGCGCAAATATGCGTTTTACACGCATATAATTCCATGAATCAGGCTCTCTGTCTTTACCACTTAACCAAAGTTTGTAATCTTCGGTAAATCATGTAATCAAACCACATTGTTTCCAGCCACAATTAGGTGCACCCAAAAATTGATTTCGTTTGCTGTATGAGCTATTAAAAAAAGCCCCACTCCTGGTTTAATAGATAAGCAGCACAGAAGTCAGGGCCCTGCAAGGAGACACAAGCACACATCTTTCTTTGGAAAATATATCTATAAGTATATCTATTTTGACTGCTGCTGCACGCTGTGCTCATTTAGTATTTGTGTACATTATAGCATAGTGCTTGGCTTTGCCTTGCACCTCCCTTTGTTTCAGGGATTGTAGAACTGCATTAAGATTGTGTACTCAGGATTTACCTAGCCTTCTTGCAACGCTGAGACATAAAGCACTCTCAGTCACGTAACAGGCGCTCCAAGACGGAAACTGCAACCCCCAGTGTTCCTAACGTCGCCTTAAGGAAACGTCAAGCGCTTCAGAGCTGGCGCTTCCACGAGAAGCCAGTCTCTGACGGTCCGCGCCCGGGCCTGCCGGCAAGACACTCACCTCAAGGATTCTCCTGTTTAACCTCCCGCGTAAGTACCATCTTCTGGACCTTTACCCATTTCCTGGTAACCTGTCCGGTATTCTATGCAAGGAGCAACTTATGGTTATATTTTTGCATCAATTCACAAGACGGATTATCTGGAAAGCATAAACCTGCTACTTGCCGCACAAAAAGACTGTGAACTCACCATTGTTGACCAGTACCTCAAAATGAGACTAGATCCCCTACCCGTACTCACCCTGAAATAGTCCTGTCTTATCCAAACTCTTCCTTTAGGACAACTTTATCAGCCCCCCCATTGCAAGCGAAGGCGTTTGACCAGTACATGATGCTATCTCCTACAAGCCACGCTCATGATGCAATATCCTCCCCGCTTACCACTAACATCTATAACCCTTCTTCCCCAGATTCCAGAGGGAGTTCACACAAGCCGTTTCAATTTTTCTGCACTACTCAATAAAACAGCAGCCTCTCCCAATAAGAAATTCACCAAGAAATCGCCACACGATAAAAACATAACCAACATTACTTTGAGGTGTGCTTTATTGAACACCCGCTCCCTCATTAAACATGCACCCAACATTCATGATTACATTGTGGGTCACGATTTAGACCTCTTACTCCTCACAGAAACATGGACAACGAGTACCACTGGCCCCTCAATCAGTCTGGCTACACCAGACGGATACAACACCCACTGTGGGAACCACCCTACAGGCCTGGGTGGCAGAGATGCTATCATTGCCAAAGCACAGTTGGAGTTGTTCCAGGTGCCCAGTTCTTGCACAGACTGCGAAATACCTCATATTAAAATGACCCCAATGAATCAAAGTTGTATCAACTTGGTTCTAGTAAACCGTCCCCCTAATAATGTGCCTAATTTCAACTAAGAAATTGTTTGTATCTTACATGACCTACAAGGTAAGACTTGCACAATGATATTAGCTGGGGATTTTAACGGTTGCCGCAAAAATAACAACAGAGAAGCTATTTCTCTCGAAACTGCTTTAAACAACTCTGACTACTGTATATTCAATGACTCCAAAAGAAAACATTCTAGATTGGGTCATGGCAACAAATCTTTATATTGGCATTTTTAGCACTAAGCCATGTATTTGGTCTGACCACCATCTGATCACATGCCAATCTAAGTTTTTACACCCAACCCTGAACAAGAAAAATCCACCAAAAAGAGTTTTAACTCCAACTTTAAAAAGGTTACAGCTGAAAATCTAAAACAATCTCTGAACTTGATAATGAATAACACCACAGATCAAGACACATCTATGAGTATGGCAGACTCATTCTACTCCTTGTTTAATTCGATGTTGGACATAGTGTCCCCAATCAGAAGCAAACTAGTTAGAGAGAACCTTGGCCATCAAAGTGGCACAGTCAAGAACTAAGCCTAATGAAAAGAATCAAAAGACAAACAGAAACAAGATGGCTAAAATGCCCCTTAGATTCCACAAAAGCAGCTTGGAAAGCTTTAGACAAATAATATAAAAATACCATCTGTGACGAAAAGAAAAACCTTTTCAACAGACAAATTGAGGAATCTAAAAATAACACAGAATTTCTTTTTGAAATAGTCAAATCCTTGGGGAAAGCCAGCAACCCTCTAACTCTGGTATCATCTACAGACCAAGACTGCTTTGACATACAACAGGCTTTCGAAGCTAACATTTGTAAGGCTTGTGACAGGGTTAAGAAGGACCTAAATAAAAATCCTACTATGATCATCACTCCTTGTGACCTTGCTCAAAGGGAGACACCTTCTATATTCTGCTTTACTCCTGTCACCACCACAGTCATGCTAAACAACGTAGCTTCTCTGCACCCCTCTCAATATTTGAAAAATGTGATTCCCCGGAATCTCCTTTTACAACACAAAGACATGTTGCCCCTTTTTGTGTTAGATTTGTGAACTCCACAAATCTCTGTAAACAGGTGCCTGACTTAATCACTGTTGCACCTTTAATTAAGGAACATGGGCTCGACCCTAAAGACCTAAACAATCTACAACCTATCACAAATTGTAACTTCATTTTGAAAATCCTGGATAAAAGTGCAACCTCACAACTCCAATCTTTTATTGAGGCTGATAACATTCTGCATATCAGACAATCAGGCTTTCATCCATCATACAGCACTGAGACAGCACTTATAGACCTGAAATCACATATTCTTAACATCTCGGCCAAACGGAAAACTGGTTATCAGCAGCGTTTGACCTCTTAGACCATGACGGGTTGCTTCGCACTCTCAGTGAAATCGGCCAATGCAGTAACAATGCAAATGATTGGACTCTGTCCTTCCTCTCTCACAGAACCTCCAGAGTCTGCTGGAATAACGCCACCTCCCCCTCATCCCCCATAACATGTGCAGTTCCACAGGGGACATGCATCGCTCCTCTGCTTTTCAACGTGTACCTTAAACCACTGTGTGATCTCTTGGTCGACCTTAATGTGTTTTTCACAAATTACGCAGACAAGATGCAGTTGGTTGTGGAGTTGTCAGGAGACTATGATCAGCATTCCCCCTCTCTAGAAACTATCTATAAAAACATTGAAACATGGATGAACCAACATTGGATGTGCCTCAACAACAAGAAAACCGATTTGTTAATCTTTGGCACATCCCATGCCTGTTCAAAACTTGACTCTAGATACATGTCTTTGCCCATCAAAGACTGTCAGATTCAATTATCTAAGAACATTAAAACATTAGGCTTCCACGTCAACTCCACCTTAGGCTTGAACCACCATGTTAACAAGATTGTTAAAAACTGCACCTAAAATTGCCTTTACTCAAGAATCTTCACCCTTTTCTCTCTGAAACCAACTGTTCTTCAGTTGCTCGCGGTACGATCCTCTGCAGGTTGGACTATGGTAATGCCCACTTAATAGGGCATCTAATAGATATACTCAGGTATTGCAAGCAATACAAAATGATGTGGTGAGAATTATCAAAGGGAAATCCAGATCAGATCCTCTCAAAGCTGACAAGACTTGCACTGGCTACCTATTACCGCACGATTACTATTTAAAACTGCCATGCTTGTAAATAAGTCCATATATGGCAACGCTCCTCGATACATCAAAAAGCTAGTGACCATTTACAAACCTACAGGTACATTGCACTACTCCACATTAGCTATGGTCAAGACTCCAGTCTTTAAACGAGCTAACAATCTGGGAAGATCCTTTCCGGTCCGACCACCCAAAACTCCCTGTGGATTTAAGATCACAAAAAGACCTAAATCTTCGGATACATTTTAAACGATCACACATGGTCTAAGCTCTTCTCTAGAATCAAATATATCTCAACATCAGCAAATAACTCCCAACATTTTTTCTTCTTTATACACAGAGCTTTCATCACACCAGCCAGACTATCTCTATCCAATATCAATAACAATGATAATTGTTGGACATGTGGAGTCACTCCTGCATCGTATGAGCACATGTTCTTCTCATGTCCCTATACCCTTAAGTTCTGGCAACAAGTGTGGAAATACCTTAACTCTATTTTTTTCATTGACATACCACTTTCATTTATGAATATTGTTTTAGGTAGTCTGGCTATTACCACCCACTTGCCCTCTGGTGCATCCAAGCTCTATGATCTTTTCATTTGTTTAGCTAAGAAATGTATAACTGCCAATTGGAAAAATTCTCGTTCCTTGTGTATAAGAAGTTGGTGGAACAATATATGTCTCACGCAAAAGATGGAAATGTGCATGGCAAACAATCTTAATTCTATACCCAAATTTAATGCTAAATGGTCATTTTTCATTCGCTATCTGAATCACTTTAATGTAACCACGCACGGAATGTGACATCCTCAAATATATCATACTCCTTTGATGCTCCCAAGATCTTTACATGTGAATTTTGATCCGATCACTCAACTGAATATTTATTGTAATATATGCCAAGGTGCCTCTCTTCATTAATATTTACCTCCCTTCCTTTTTCCCCCCTCCCCTCACATCTCGTGTTTGTCAATTGTCAGTCTTGTGTTTGTCTTCCCCCACTTAAGACATCATAATGCAGAAATCGTTTTACACTAAGTTTAGCACAATACTGTGCCATGGTTGTTTTCAATTGTATTGACAATTTGTTCCTCTAATGCTTAACTCCTAAATATACACAGTGTACTAAATTAATTGCTCTCTCGGAACACCTTCTTGTACCACTGTTTAACCCATACCATTGTATAGGTTTTACTGCATTATGTTTGTGAAGTTATGACTTTATGATTGTATACTACATAACTTAATAAAAATTATTAAAATAAAAAAACAAAAAGACCTAAACTGTTTCTGCAAACAACTGAAAACCTTTCTATTCCACTAAATACTCCCTTGACTAGCCAGCTGTCACCCATGTCCCATCCACTCTGTTGTCCTGTGTTTACGTTATGGTGCCCTGATACCTGTGGTTTTCTGGTGCCCTATAAATAAATAAAAATAAGAGCACATTTATTGAACAAAACTGCGACAAATTCAATACAAAGCAAAGTAAACATGTCAAACAAGAGGTTATAATGGACAATTGCATATTATAAACAGTATGTAAACAGTATGTGCCAGACAATAACCTATAGGGGGTGCAGGGGAGTGGCAGCCCCTCCTCACTGCTGCTCCCAACCAGAAATGATACCAGGAGGCCAAAACCCCTCAAGCTGCACTGTACCCCTACTGACCCCGCTCTCTCCTGCATGCTAGCACCCACTTGCTCCCTCAATTGAATTATGTGCTTCAAAATGTCTTTTTGTAAGAAACAAAATGTCCTATTCCTTGCTTCAGTATTCTGGAAGAAGAGGCAGGCTATCTTTCCCAGCAAGATAGCTGGACCAGAAGCACTCCTCCGTGGTCTGCTGGAAGTAGTCACAGTATTTAGGGAGGTACTATTGAGGGCACACCATCTGTCTGAGATGGAATAAAGACTGGTGGCCATTTTGCTGAGCACCTGCAGAGGTGGAGGAGGCACCATCTTTGATTCTCCCCAGCCAAGCAAAGAAGACATAGTGGGGGAAGGGAGGAGTAGCTGGAGAGTAGCTGGAAGTGGTAGTAAATGGAAATGGTGGTCAGGATGGTGACTGGGTGGGGTGAAAGGTGAAAAGTGAGTTGAAAGGATAGAAAGGGAAGAGCAGATGGGAGGGGAAGATTGGTAGATTGATGTTGCCACGCTATTTTATTCTGCTTTTCTTTTGCTCTGTTTTTTTTTTATAGCTCAATTATAGCATTATGTTGACAAAAGGTACACAGCCTTTTCAGTTAGGGCGTGATTAATTGGGATTAACCTCTAAGACTCTTGTTAAGGGTTCTGCTCTATACTTTATTTATTTTTCATGCTTTGGCAACCGTTTTCCTTATGGAAATGGGGGTGTCAACTCGCTCCCAAGGATCAACACCAATCAAATTAAGGGAGCAAACCGTGGTACACGAAAAAAACAGTATTATTGATACATTCAGCCGAAAGAAGGTCAACAGCCTTTTTCAATTTATTTTTTGCCACCTCAAATGTTATGAACTGAAACAACTCACATCATCATAGCCATAAAAAACTAAATTCCCAAGATACCATTAGCTGCTACACTAAATTACATCTATTACCTTATACATTTCTACTCTTGATTGGACGGTCTCTATCTTTAACCATGGCCAGGCTCTGTCCCATTATGCAAGACGTCATATACCTGGCATCATCGGACCGTGTTCTGAATGGTTGGCACCACAAATGCAGACACTATTACAACACTATTGCCTGCTACTGCTGTGGCCTTGGATGTTGCACTTATCCACAATGGATCAATTAACTTCTAATGGGAAAGGAGGAATCGAAACGTTAGCTTGGCCAAAAATGATCAAACTCACTCCCATCTCATATTTTCACACCCCAATTTCCCGGACAGTTTGCTTAACCTTGGACAACTCGTCCCGTACTCCCTTTTGATACATCCTACTGCCTGCAGGTGCTCGATCTAATTGGGCCATGACATGCATAGCCTATTCATTATAGTGTGAGGCCAGTGTATGAGACCTTTTGCCTTCAATTTATGCAACCTACCTGTGTGTTCTTTATGCATGCATTGAACTACTTTCACCATTGGGGGTATTATGAATACATCTTGCTAATGTGTCATTGGCAGTATTACTGCATTAAACATATGCATGTTTCTGTCTGCAAACAGCAAGAAAAACTGAATTCAGCTATCCTACCTTTTCTTCTCAGCCTGTATACTTTCAATCATCTGTACACCACTTGTGGAAAAAACAAAAATCCCTATTAAGCTATCTAATCCAAAAATCTGTGCTTTCTTAACCGTGTACTGTACAAGGTCTTTCAAAGGGGGAAATGGTGTGAGCTTATGGCCCTTGGAACATGCATTTGATAATGGATGGGATTACACCAGAATAATTCTGATTCCAAATAACCGGACAAACTCAACAAGATGGCAAGTTATTGTTTTATTGACAATTATCTAAAACAGGGAGGTTAAAATGAACATCAACAGACGTACACTGAGTCTCTCAGTGATCTCCACAAAAAATACAATTCTTAGAGAGGGCACTAGAGGGCCATCCAAGATGGCCGCTTAGGTCAGAGCTCCCTCGTAGCCCCGCATCAATCCTGGAAAATTCTGCGGATCCTGGCGTTACTGTGCCCCAGTCTGCCTATGCATGAACTGCTGATGCCCCCAGCTATGTCGTCCCGAAGTTTCGTGTAAAATCGGAGCTCCCAGCCCAAGATTCAGCACAGGAGGCCCGGCTGCTGAGATTCGCAGGGCCGGCTCACACGGCCCCACACATCCAGAGCTGAGCTCCTTCACTGCAGAGCCTGACGCACCCCCGAGCCGCCCCCGAAGCGGGGGCCCAGCATTCTGGCAAGGAGACGGCAGCGGTTCGGGGAGCGCACGCCGAACAGCGGAGGGTTGGGGGAGATCCTGACCCCCTCCATCCCCCCACCTGGAGCCATCGCTAGAGTGGAGGTGACGGCCGTAAGACGCCAGGGCCACCCGTTGCAATCGACGGCGGAGGCCACGGCCTGTGGAGCAATCGGCTCACTCGGCCAGTACCCACCCCCCCCCCGCACCAGCAGCTCCGGCATCCGGCTTCCCAGCCGAGGGCCGTGGAGCGTCAGACCCCGGACGACAGCCAGCGGCCCAGCAAGAATCCCCACACCCACTCAGAGGCGGCGAGCGAGCACGGAGCTACAGCGACGCGGTGGGTGAGCGGGAGTCCTCATTCACGGGGGCCGGCTGACGCCCGGAGGAGTCGTTCCGGGGGTGCCGGGAGGTAAGGAGTGGTGAGGAGTGGGCGCTGTTCCCCAGGCGGGGTTGGTCCTCTCCCCCTCCCCTCCCCTCTGCCTTCAAGACTCAGCGGCGGCCTCACGCGTAGTGGCGGGAGCAAGCGAGCGGCACAGCGCCCCCCGGCAGACCATTCACTCCTGTATCCCGCTGAGCCAAGACTGGTGCGGCATCCGCACACACGGAGCACTTGGGGGCACCGTCCACGGGGAAGACCTGAACCCCCAGAAGCCGGGAGAACCCCGCCACATTGGGAGGAGCATCCTCCTTGCCACAGACCAACACCCGGCCCTGTATTACAAAACAGGGGCACAAGGATCTGACCAGCACGTCGCCCCCTGAATCAGTAATAGCTGGCGGAAAAACGCTGTAAACAACGTTTACACGTACCAGCGAAGCTCCTCAACAGTCTCCTCCTGCCACCAAGAAGCCCACATGGCGGTAACACCCTTCCTACGCCAGTCTTCCGTTGAAACCCACCAAGGGGGCTGCGCTAAAAGTGGGGAGCTCGGCACACGATGAAAACCGCCCCCCCGTCCCGCTTCCCTGATCAAGCACCCCATACAACGAGCTGCGGCCACCACCTGCCACCCTTTTCCGACGCTTCCATTCTCACAGCCACGATGGGGAAAAACGATAAATCTCAGAGGAAGCTGAATTTTGAGAGTGGTCTGACCCCCAGAGCCCCTCACCACCCAGAAGACCAAGCTTCATCGTCTATATGCTCTCACCAGGATGAAGTGGCTGAGAACCCCTTTGAAATCAAAGAAATCCTTCTTGACTTAAAAGCAGGCATTGGCACCCTGAGTAACAAAATGGACGGTCTCGCGTCCAAAGTTGACCTCCTGCAACACCGTATGGACTCCCATGCTGAACGCCTAAACGAGATGGAGCAGAGGGTGTCAAATCTCGACGACAGTTCGGCACCTCTAACTAATAGAGTCTCACAGCTGGAATCGCAAATGAAACTAACCGCTGCCAAGTGCGAGGACCTGGAGGGTCGGTCGAGGAGGAATAACCTACGGATAGTCGGTGTGAGGGAACATCAAACACAGGAGAAAATGGAAGACTTCGTAGAAGCCCTATGCACCACTCTATTCGGCCGCGAAGCCCTATCCCACCTATTCATAATTGAGAGAGCCCACAGGGTTCCCGCGACAAGACCTGCGCCAGGAGCTCCCCCCAGGCCAATAATAGCGAGACTGCTGGACTACAGAGATCGCGACACCTTGCTCCGCCTCGCCAGAGAAAAAGGCGAATTGAGGCACGACGGGGACAAAATCCATTTTTACCCTGATTTCTCCCCGGCAGTGCAGTCACAAAGGAAAACCTTTGCTAGCGTCAAACAGAGACTCTGCAACTGCAACAGTCAACTGCCGTATTCAATGCTGTATCCAGCACGCTTAAGAGTCCAGCACGAGGGAAAGGTCCAATTTTTCCAAACCCCAGATGAAGCAAATTTGTTCCTGGACCGTCTAGGTCTCCCGGATCAGAACCAGGCTCGCCCAAGACCGCAAAGAGATAGAATCCCTAGGAATCCTCCTTAAACGGTTTGACATGGCCGGATACAAGACCCGGCACAGCAGCTTTGAGTAAGCCAGATCATTTACAGCAGCACAAGTCGGGGCTGGGACACTTGGGAGACCCCCGGTGCCCCCAGCAGAGCTACTGTTAAATTACTGTTAGCCTAAATTGAGTCTGTCCGACGAGGTGTGGATCTCACGCCTCGGCATGGTGACTCCATGGGCCTGTTTGGTTTGGGGTTAGGAAATTCGGAACCTCCCGGTGAGCATGTTCGGGGTTGCCCACCCTCCGGAGAGTTACGTCTTGGGCCTGTTGGGGATTGCCCGAAGTTTGAATATTACAAAGTTAATGGGAAAGTTCAGCGCCTCCAGATCCCGAATGTCCTGCTCACCGCCTGCTCCCTACTCGCTGCCAAACACATCATCGCATCGTGACTCCCATCCCTCGCATACAAACCCAGTCAGCAGTTCTGGCTTAACCAGACCATGGCCGCCCGCTGAATCAGAAATGCGGTCTGAAATAAAGGCAAAGTCACCCCGTTCAATGTCTTAACGTGGAATATAAGAGGCGGTAACATCCCGGCTAAATCTAGAAAGATTCTGCACTATCTCAGACGTCACAAAGTCGACGTGGCCTTGATTCAAGAGACGCACTTTACTCCAGGGAGAGACCACCATTGGGCCAAAAGCTGGGGCTGCCAAAGATACTTTTCATCCTACTCCACGTACTCGAAAGGAGTCGCGATCCTCATACACAGGTGTCTCAGTTTCCGGCTACTACACACGGCTAAGGACGACGAAGGCAGAGCACTACTGGTGAGTGGCATCGTCGCAGGTCAGAAAGTGACCTTTGTCAATTCATATGCTCCGAATGTGGATGGCCCTGACAACTTCGGCTGGGTGTTGACGCGGCTCTCCGCGCTCAACCCGGCTACAATTGTCTGGGGCGGCGACATGAACACGGTTATGGACCCTTCGAGAGATAGATCATCGGCCGGACAACAACCATCCTCCAAAGCTAGTCTCCAGATAAAAGAAATTTGCAAAGCGTTTGATTTACAGGACACCTGGAGAGTCTCCAATGGGGAAATGCGTGAGTACACCTTTCAATCTGCAGTCCACAATACAAGCTCCCGAATCGACTACTTTTTTACCTCAACAAACAGCCCCCTGGCGTGTGGCCGGTGCCACATCCACCCGAGAACACTCCCTGACCACTCGCCAATCTTCCTTAAGCTCAAGCCAGCTAGTCCCACTCCGCCGCTACAACGTTGGTGCTTCAAACAGGGATCACTGCGGGATGAGGTCTTTGCCTCCGAATTAAGAGAGGAGATTGACGTGTTTTTAGAAGCCAACCTGGGCTCGGTCCCCTCGGCAAGCATAATTTGGGAATCCTTTAAATGTTTTATCAGAGGAGTCTGCCTCGCCAAAGAAAATGGCATTCTCAAGCTCATTAGAGGCGAGCTTTCAAACAGCGAAAATAAATTAAAACAGCTCAAAACCCAGAACGCGAACAAAGACAACCCGGAATCTGCAGTGGCTTTGAAGACGGAAATACAGAAATTCAACGACGCAGCGGAACGTGAGGTTAAATTTCTACACCGCACCAGCCAAATCCGCCAATACGGCGAGGGGCAGAAACCAGGAGCTTTACTGGCAAATCTAATTAAGGCCGACAATAAACAGTCCCTAATCGAAAGGATCAGAACTAGGCAAGGGGAAGAGGTCCACACTGATGAAAAGATAGCGGAGGAATTCAGTCTATTCTACCAAGATCTTTACAGTGCCAAGCTACCGAAAGACTCGAACCTCCCCCTGGAATATCTGGAAGACACGGAACTCTACTGGGTCGAACATCAATTGCGTGAACCTCTAAACTAACTAATCTCACAGGAAGAGATTAAAGCAGCCATAAAGACCCTACCACCTTCCAAAGCACCAGGCCCAGACAGCCTAACGGGAGAATTTTATAAAGCCTTTGCAGAACCTCTGGCTCCGTTACTGGCAGCGGTGTACGAGGAAGCGCTAGAGCTTGGGACCCTCCCTCACTCCTCTTGTGAGGCCAATGTCATTCTTTTACACAAATCAGGAAAACCACCAGACGAATGCGCCTCGTATCGCCCGATCTCCCTGCTTAATCTGGACAATAACATTCTTGCCAAGATCCTGGCGAATAGACTGATGCCCCTGATGCCTGCACTGGTGCTGGCAGACCAAGCAGATTTCATACCTGGCCGCAATACAACCTTCGGCATCCGAAGAATGTTTGGAATCATCGAGGCATTAGACCCTACAGGCCAGGCAATCGCGGTCCTACTGGATGCAGAAAAAGCATTCGACTCGGTGGAGTGGCCGTTTATGTTCATGGTTCTCACCAGAATGGGGCTGGGGGCCCGCTTTATCAAACTTGTCTCCCTCCTGTACACCAATCCACAAGCCAATATCATAGTGGGCAAGGCAAAATCAGCATCAATAAACCTGCAGCGTGGTACGAGACAAGGATGCCCCCTGTCAGCACTGATATTCGCTCTGGTGATGGAGCCACTAGCCTCCAACCTGCGGGAACTACGCCAACTAATGGGACTCACCATCGGCCCCCACAAACTCATCGTATCCTTATACGCCGACGACGTGGCACTATTCATAAGGGACCCAGAAGTTAATCTGAACCCGGTCATGCGGGAAGTCATCAGATTCGGGGCGGCCTCCGGATTGAAAACCAATCACTCAAAATCAGTCGTCTTCCCACTGACCCGAGACACGAAACAATTCGCTGACGACTTCGGTCTCAAGTGGAGAACCTCCGGGGTTCGCTATCTGGGAATCCAGCTGTCGCTAGACCCACAAGAGATATTCCGGGACAACTATGAAGAGGTGTTCAAGTCCCTTCAGGACAAGGTCACACGCTGGAAGACGCTCCCACTGACACTCTGGGGCAGAACCTCCTTAGTCAAAATGGTAGTGCTGCCAAAATTACTGTACCTCTTCAACAATATCCCACTGCTACTACCACAATCATTCTTGAAAAGGCTGAAAAGCTTGGTCCTGGAGTTACTGTGGGCTGGTAGACCAGCCAGAGTGGCGTACACAATATTGACGCTCCCCATGTCCAACGGTGGTCTAGCCCTCCCCGACATGGAAAAATATTTTTGGGCAGCTCAAGCACAGTATCTCAGCCACTGGTATGCAAAGCAAAAGATTTGCCCGCATGTACAGGTGGAAAGGGCCTTGGCAACTCCCAGCTTCCTGACTGCAGTGGTTTTCGGCCACCTTCCCGTTCCCAACCGCACAATGAACGTGATGCTCACAACATACAAGGTCTGGGAGTCACTAGCAAATAAGCTGGGGGTGCAAATAAGGTACTCTCCCCTCTTACCGGTCAAGTTCATTCCTGGAATCCCCCTAACATCAGAGAAAGTGCTTCACCAGTGGGTCAATAAGCTACATATACGATCCCTGGGAGACCTATTCACGGAGGAGGGCTTCCTGACTCCTGACCAAGCCAAACAGAAAGGGGGCAACACAGCACTGGACGTGTTCCTCTACTTCCGAACTCGATACACTATGCAGACCCACCTGCCTGGTTTCCTGTAACGCTCACCTGATTCTCGCAGAGGCGCCGGTCTTGACTGGGCGACTACCGTATCTTCAAAGGTGATGTGTAGCACCCGGTTGGCTCTTTGGGCTGGACCTCTGTGCACTGTATGCCTGACGTGTAGAGTAAGATGTCTGCAGATAGAAAATATGGGGTTAATGAACTGGGGTTATTGGGGTGTCCCTATCTCTTTCCTCTTCTCCTCTCCTGTAGACCCCCAAAGGTTAACGCTCTCACCTTAGGTAAGTGAATGCCAAGCTCTCCATCTGCCTCGGGGCAGGGTGCTGTAGCCAGTTTCTTCACTGGATAGGTAGCACAGGCCTCTTGACTTCAGAGGACTGCTGTCCGTCGTTTACTGCACGAACGGTAAGTTTCGAGTCATTCAAATGTTTTTTTAAAGTCTTTAGTAATGATGTCTCTTGTTTTGCAGGGTTCCGGCGATGGCGGATGACGGGCTGAAGTGAGTTGAAGATGGAGCCCGTGTGATGAATAGAAGCGCCTGGAAGCACGTGAGTAAGCGCTTGTTGCCTGTTTCACGATGCGCTCTAACTGTCTTTTTATTTTGCAGGTACGAGTTCGGAGCGGCTGCAGGGTGCCGGAATACCCACTGGATTAGATGTGGAAAGGAGTAATGGCACGTGAGTATTAAAGTTCCCCAATGTCTTTAAACGCACCTTGTATTGTCTTTCAGATGCGGATGCAGCGCCGAAGGCCTCCGGAGCGTGCAAAGAGTTGGTAAGCTTTTGTCTTTCAGATGCCGGAATGCAGTATGAAGACCTCCGGAGCGCACGAAGAGTAGGTAAGCCTTTGCCTTTCAGATGCCGGAATGCTAACCTGTTCTTTCTTGTCTTTATAGGTGTTGCTGAAGACTGGATTCAGGATGGTAAGCCTTTTTCCTTAGGCCCAGGACTGGATGCAGAAGACACGATGAGCGTCCTGCTGCAGAGGGTGCAGAATAACGCAAAGCAAGATTCATCCACCGGGTGTGGTTTAAATAGCCTCCTGTAGTGCTTAGGTGTCTCCTTCCACAGCCACGCCTAAGTAAGAAAAGAGTTCCTGGTAAGAAAAGAGTTCCTGCCTTCCAGAAGAGTTCCAGTGTTCTAAATCTAGGGAGTGGCTCCAGCCCCACCCAACAGGAAAAGTAGTTCCAAACAGAAGAGGATCAGAGGCTCAACTGGCAGGCAAGTAAGCAGCATGGTCTGCTGCAGGTAAGTCCACCCAAGCATTATGAGCCCGGCGCTTCCAGCGCTGGGACTGGGCATATTTATGAGCCTGGTGCCACTGGCGCCAGGACTGGGTCCAAAAGGTCCCAATTGGGACTGGTTGGCACTCGGAACCTGGGTTATGGATCTGCTTCCAAGGGAGTTGGGAAAACCCTGACCTTTTGGAAGCAGAGATCATGACAGTACCCCCCCTCAAGGCCCCTCCCAAACCGGGCTTCTCCGGGGGTTTTGGCTTGTCAGGAAATGTTCGGTGAAATCTTTTGATTAGGCGAGGAGCGTGGACATATTCAGCAGGTTCCCAGGATCTCTCTTGGGGGCCGTAGCCTTTCCAGTCAATTAGGTAGAATAGTTTAGATTTGGAGACCTTGGAGTCCAGAATGCTTTTGACTTCAAACTCGAGTTCTCCATCCACTAGGATAGGTTTTGGAGATTTGGTTAGTCGGGTTTGAGGTTGCACGGGTTTTAATAGAGAGACGTGGAAGACCGGATGTATCTTCATGTGCGGGGGCAAGTCCAACTTGACCGCTACTGGGTTTACTATGGTAGTGATGGAATAGGGACCAAGGTATCTTGGGTTGAATGTGCGTGGCCCTTTTAGAGATAGATATTTGGTGGATAACCAGACTTGATCCCCTACTTGATAGTGAGGGGCTTCCTTCCGATGTTGATCTGCTCCTTTCTTGTATTGTTCTTTAGCCCTTTGAAGGTGAGAAACAGCTTCCTTAAAGGCTTGGGTGATTGTAGAATGCAGGTAGTCTACTGCTGGTGTTTCAAGATCTTGGAGGGGATCCAACTCCGAGGTTCGAGGGTGACTGCCGTACAAAAGAAAAAACGGGGTTTTCCCAGTTCCCGAATGGACAGAGTTATTGTAGGCATACTCGGCTATCCAAAGGATATCTTTCCAAGTTTTTTCAGTTTGTTGCAGCATGCAGCGTAAATACTGTTCCAGAGTTTGATTGGTCCTCTCGGTTTGTCCGTCGGTCTGAGGGTGGTGACTGGTCGATAGTCTCACATCAATTTGAGCCGACCGACAGCAACTTCGCCAAAAATGAGAAATAAATTGACTACCTCGATCCGAAATTAGAACCGAAGGAAAACCGTGCAGTCGGACGATGTTTTCGAGAAATTCTCGGGCCAGAGTTGCTGCTGTTGGCAAGCCTTTGAGCGGAATGAAATGCGCCATCTTGGAGAATAAGTCCACGATTACTAGAATCGTATTGTATCCGGAGCATGGAGGTAGATCGGTGATGAAGTCCATAGAAAGCGTATGCCAAGGGCGAGGTGGGATGTCAATAGGGCGTAAGAGGCCTGCTGGTCTTTCCTTTTGACTCTTGTTTTGGGCGCATACTCCACAGGACATTATAAAGTCTCTGATATCTTTTCTCCAAGACGGCCACCAGAAGTAGCGCTTGATCTTTTCTGAGGTCTTGGCTATACCGGGATGACCTTCCATTAAAGAGTCGTGATAACAAGAGATTACTTTTTTCTGTAAATCTGTGCTGGGTAGGTATAATCGTTCTTGGAAATACAATAAGTTGTCCTTTACTGCAAAGTCCTTTCCCTGCAGATGCCAATTCTGTATATCTGCTGGAGTTACAAGTTGCCTGGCTTTATCCTTAACTTCCTCTATGGATTCTGTGGCGATTACACCCAGAATTCTTTGTTCGGGAATGATTGGTACAGGTTTAGGGTTGATCAAGTGTTCTTCCACTCCCATCCGAGAAAGGGCATCGGCTTTACCGTTCTTTGTACCAGGTCGATAGGTAATTATGAAGTCAAACTCAGCAAAGAATAATGCCCAACGGAGTTGTCTAGAGGATTGGGCTTTTGCGGTTTTCAAATATTGCAGGTTTCGGTGATCCGTAATCACAGTAACGGTGTGTCGGGCCCCCAGCAGATAATGCCGCCAAGCCTTAAAGGCAGACTTGATAGCCAGAAGTTCCTTGTCAGTAATCGTGTAATTGACTTCAGGAGGCGAGAATTTGCGGGACCAAAATGCCACGGGATGCAACTGATTGGTTACCGGGTCCTTTTGTGATAGAACTGCCCCCATGGCAAGGCTTGAAGCATCAGTTTCCACGATGTAGGGGAGTTCGGGGCGAGGGTGTTTTAAGATTGGTGCAGAGACAAATTTAGTCTTCAAATCCTGGAAAGCTTGTTCCGCCTCTGTAGACCATTCAAAACGTTTGTTTTTCTTTAACAAGGCAGTGATGGGCTGGACTATTCGAGAGAACTCGGGGATAAACCTGCGGTAAAAGTTAGCGAAGCCTAACATGCTTTGCACACCTTTTACGGAGGATGGTGATGGCCATTTGAGAACTGCATCGACCTTCTTTGAATCCATACGCACTCCGCCAGGTGATAATATGAATCCCAAGAATTCAACTTCAGTCACGTTGAAAACACATTTTTCCAACTTAGCGAAAAGTTTGTGTTGACGCAATCTTTCGAGGACCATTTTCACGTGTTTCCGATGTTCAGATTCCGATGAAGAATAAACGAGGATGTCGTCAATGTAAACAACAACACATACATCTATGAGCTCTCTGAGGACATCGTTCATAAAATATTGAAAGGCGGCCGGGGCATTGCAAAGTCCGAAGGGCATGACCTGATATTCAAATAGCCCATACTTGGTGCGGAAGGCCGTCTTCCATTCATCGCCCTCTTTTACTCGTACCAAGTGGTAAGCTCCTCTAAGATCCAGCTTTGTATATATGCATGCTTTTCTGACTTGGTCCAGGAGTTCAGGGATCAAAGGTAACGGATATCTATTCTTAACGGTGATCTGGTTCAGGGAGCGATAATCGATACAAGTTCTAAGGTCTCCTTCCTTTTTTGGAACGAAGAACAAAGCTGAAGAAGCAGGGGACTTGGAAGGACGAATAAACCCATTTGCCAGGTATTGATCCAGGTATTGTCGAAGGTGAAGGTTCTCAGGCTCGGTGAGGGCATAAATTCTACTACAAGGAGGAGTAGATCCAGGTATCAGGTCTATCTGGCAGTCATAAGACCTATGAGGAGGTAGAGAGTTAGCCTGATCCTTCCGGAAAACATCTTGGTATTCTAGGTATTCGGGAGGTAACTGGGGAGTCTCTGAAGAAATTGCGGCCAGTGCAACACCAGGTGGAGGGTGACAAGTAGAGACACATTCTGGAAACTGGACCGTTCTTGCTCGCCAATCGATCAGAGGATTGTGTTTCTCTAACCAAGGTATTCCTAGAATAATCTGAAACTGAGGGGCCTTGATCACATCGAACACGATCTTCTCATGGTGTCCATCTTGACTTACTAGCGTCACTTCTTGAGTGGTATGCGTTACTGGCCCAGAGGCTATCTCCGTACCATCCACCGTAGTAATGACGTCCTTTACAGCCTTGGGACAAAGAGTTAGATTCATCCTCAAAACCATTTCATGATCCACATAATTGCCGATGGCACCGCTGTCGACGTAAGCTTCAATTGCATGTAATCGATCCGGATTATCAGGGCTAATGAGGACCATAGGTATCACGAAATGCGAGGTCACGGAACTGGTTTTTACGCTCGGCAAGAGGACCTCTATTCTTGTCGGGCGAGGTCGTTTCCCTGCTCAGAGTTTGTAACTTTGGTAACTGCAGCTCCTACTGCCTTCTTGGCAGGTTTCACCGGACAGTCTCGAAGAAAGTGCCCTGAGTTTCCGCAATATAGGCATAATTGCAACTGTTTCCTCCTTTCCCGCTCCCGTTGTGTTAGAGGACCTTTCAGACCCCCTATTTGCATGGGTTCCCCGGAGTCTACTCCTTTGGAAGGAGTTGGCGGTTTGGAAAATACTCGAGCATCAAACTTGGAACGATCGGCCTTCCTGTTCTGCAGCCTGTGATCTATTTGAACGACCAAGTCTATGTAATCCGAACAGTCTTGTGGGGGATTCACTACTTGGGCTAAAACGTCTTTGAGCTCTCCACGTAGACCTCTATAAAACAGCGTAATCCTTTTGTCCTCAGGCCATTGAGTTTCCACTATTAGTCTATTGAAAGATGCAATATAAGCCAAAAGGTCTTGATTACCCTGTCGCAACGAAAGAAGCTCATTGTCCAAGGCCTGCCCCTGTGAATGTCTTGCGAACAGTTTTTCCATACTAAGCTGAAAGGCTTGAAAATCATGGAGAACCGGATCATCTTGATGAACTAGAGGGATCGACCAGTCTGCCGCATTGCCACTAAGGTACGAAAGTACAAAAGCTACTTTAGCTTGATCAGTTGGAAAGGCTGCTGGCCGGCATAAGAAGTGCAACCGGCACTGATTGATAAATACTGCAAACCTCTTTGGATCACCAGAAAATCGCTTGGGCGGGGCCAGAGGTACATTCCCAGGTAGGTTGATCTGCACTGGATTCATAGAGGATGTTGAAGGAAGATTTGCCCCTGATGCGGGTAACGGGGTCTGTCCGGCTTGTGACTGTAGCACTTGTCTAGCAAGATTGTCTGTTCTCTCCTTGGAAATAATTAGTTCCCTTCTTAGAGCATTCGTTTCCTGACGAGTTGCATGCACTTCTGCCCTTAGTTCCCCAAGTAACCGGGCTAGGGGGTCAGTATCCGAGGTTTCCATAGCGCCTGGGCGAGAGTTTTGCGGTAGGCTTTGCGTTCTGTAACGCTCACCTGATTCTCGCAGAGGCGCCGGTCTTCACTGGGCGACTACCGTATCTTCAAAGGTGATGTGTAGCACCCGGTTGGCTCTCTGGGCTGGACCTCTGTGCACTGTATGCCTGACGTGTAGAGTAAGATGTCTGCAGATAGAAAATATGGGGTTAATGAACTGGGGTTATTGGGGTGTCCCTATCTCTTTCCTCTTCTCCTCTCCTGTAGACCCCCAAAGGTTAACGCTCTCACCTTAGGTAAGTGAATGCCAAGCTCTCCATCTGCCTCGGGGCAGGGTGCTGTAGCCAGTTTCTTCACTGGATAGGTAGCACAGGCCTCTTGACTTCAGAGGACTGCTGTCCGTCGTTTACTGCACGAACGGTAAGTTTCGAGTCATTCAAATGTTTTTTTAAAGTCTTTAGTAATGATGTCTCTTGTTTTGCAGGGTTCCGGCGATGGCGGATGACGGGCTGAAGTGAGTTGAAGATGGAGCCCGTGTGATGAATAGAAGCGCCTGGAAGCACGTGAGTAAGCGCTTGTTGCCTGTTTCACAATGCGCTCTAACTGTCTTTTTATTTTGCAGGTACGAGTTCGGAGCGGCTGCAGGGTGCCGGAATACCCACTGGATTAGATGTGGAAAGGAGTAATGGCACGTGAGTATTAAAGTTCCCCAATGTCTTTAAACGCACCTTGTTTTGTCTTTCAGATGCGGATGCAGCGCCGAAGGCCTCCGGAGCGTGCAAAGAGTTGGTAAGCTTTTGTCTTTCAGATGCCGGAATGCAGTATGAAGACCTCCGGAGCGCACGAAGAGTAGGTAAGCCTTTGCCTTTCAGATGCCGGAATGCTAACCTGTTCTTTCTTGTCTTTATAGGTGTTGCTGAAGACTGGATTCAGGATGGTAAGCCTTTTTCCTTAGGCCCAGGACTGGATGCAGAAGACACGATGAGCGTCCTGCTGCAGAGGGTGCAGAATAACGCAAAGCAAGATTCATCCACCGGGTGTGGTTTAAATAGCCTCCTGTAGTGCTTAGGTGTCTCCTTCCACAGCCACGCCTAAGTAAGAAAAGAGTTCCTGGTAAGAAAAGAGTTCCTGCCTTCCAGAAGAGTTCCAGTGTTCTAAATCTAGGGAGTGGCTCCAGCCCCACCCAACAGGAAAAGTAGTTCCAAACAGAAGAGGATCAGAGGCTCAACTGGCAGGCAAGTAAGCAGCATGGTCTGCTGCAGGTAAGTCCACCCAAGCATTATGAGCCCGGCGCTTCCAGCGCTGGGACTGGGCATATTTATGAGCCTGGTGCCACTGGCGCCAGGACTGGGTCCAAAAGGTCCCAATTGGGACTGGTTGGCACTCGGAACCTGGGTTATGGATCTGCTTCCAAGGGAGTTGGGAAAACCCTGACCTTTTGGAAGCAGAGATCATGACATTTCCAGAGTCAACCACCGACCTGGCAGTTACTGCACGATGTCATTCAAGCACAGGGGGAAGGCAGGTTGGTGTTGCAAATTTACAAAACACTAACCACCGGAACACCCCCCGTCAACACTGGAACGAAAACTAGATGGGAACGAGCGCTAAATGCAAGTATATCAGAGGTTGATTGGGGCTACATTCTGAATCAGACCCAGAAAATTGTACTTAACTCCCGGCTCAAACTTATCCATTTTAATTTCCTCCACCAAACTTGCCATGGCACGGGGCCGCGGCCCCCCACCTTCCTACACCGCTTGACGGAAAGACTTAGGGCCTCATTACACGGAAGGCGGTAATGGTTAACGGCCACCGTTAATGGTAACGGTGACCGTTAACCATTACCGCCTTACTACGAGGTCCCTTAGCGGGTTGGTGCTTTAACGCCTGCTTTTTGCAGGCGTTAAAAACCAACCCGCTAAGGGACCTCGGAGCTAATTACGGCACCGCAAAATTGCGGTGCCGTAATTAGCGCCTTCCCCATTCCCATAGAGCCCTATGGGGCAGAAATGGGAATGGGGAAGGGCAATGGCGGAAGGGGGATTTACCGCCCCTCCAACCTTGGAATGGGGCGGTAAATCCCCTTTCCACCAAGGCGGTGCCGGTATTTTACCGGCATGAGCCATGGCGCTAATAGCGCCATGGCTCACCGCCTTCCGTGTAATGAGGCCCTTACTCTACTATCAGGACATAGAAGCGGATTTCATAAAACTCCTCCCTCTTCACGCGCGCCCTCCCGACATATGGGGCCCGCTGATATCTTTCCTGATAAGTGAAGCTGACACCTCCTCAGAGGGACCATTGGACGCAGGGAATACACCCTGATGCAGTCTTAACCCAGGCCATCAATACTTGCTACAGGGTCGCAGGAGGGCAGAAATGATGCACAACAGGGACTATACGGAGGAGCAGCGAGGGTAAGGGGAGGGACTCGGGGGGGCGGATGGTTTGGGCTCTAGTTGACGGCGCAAAGTTTAAAATCCACCCTAATGTGGCTGTGTATTTGTATGGTGTGTTGAAATACCAAAAGTAAAGGTTTTAAAAAAAAATAAATACAATTCTTATACTTCATTATGCGTCAGAGTGACATCATACTGCTTGGCAATAGTACAAACCTATCAAAGGTAGGTATTGGTTAAGGGAAACATCTAGATATACAATGATGTAGGAGCTAGGATTGTTATTATCTGTCATTTGTCAGGTGGACAACTTATGCCTACCTCTTAAAACATGTAATTTCAGAAACATCAGATACACAGTTTTTCATTGGTCTTACAAGCTATAACGTCCTTCGTTACACAGACTAATACAATTTGCTTGTGCCATGTCTGGAACATTCGTTTTTTTAGCAGCACGTACGGCAAGACCCAGGTGCAGGGAGATAGGACATGAAGCTACCTCACCACCCAATTAGCCCAGCATCTCTGCCATGAAATTCTCTTTGTACTTTACTTTGCAAAGTATTCTCGTCCTGGGAATGCACAGGAGTGAAGGCACTCGCTATCATGTCTGGGACTCCAAGTTCAAACTCTATTTCCATCCTTGGCTCACGTGACAAGAGACCACGATTTAGCCCATTCTGCAGCTTTGAAATGCTTTAAATGAATTAAATGTGCCATCCTTTGTGTTCTTTCTTGTACCTTAACGTGAGAGGATTCATCCTCTGCACACTTGTTCTTCTTCAGAGTAGATAGCTGACCTCGATTTCTAGGATCTTGACTACAGGCCAGACAGCCCCGCCACATAGCCCCACTAGCCTGCTATTCTGCTGCAATACAGCTTCTTGTTCATTCTCAATGATTTCTTGGCTTACTATTTTATGATACCAATGTCCAGTTTCTATACAATGGTGGCTTTGCTTGCATTCTATTCACTACTCATAGCTAGCCTATACAATGACTTGACCTATCTTGCATATCAGCGTCTGTACATACATTGAACTTCTATTTTCTGCAGCGCTTTGTTAACATGTAATCTTCTTCTTTACCACTTTGATAGTTCACTCGATTCTTTACTACGTCATGTGTCCTCTAGGATCGATACATTGTCTTCATTCAGTATCTTGGGACGTCATGCACACTTTCTCATGATGTCATCAGTTTTTTTTCTTAGCTCTTTCTTACATTCCTTCAGGGAGTTTCTCATGTAGGTTGTCGTCAACTCGACGGTACATTCGATAGGGTTGTCTCAATGGATAACTCCTTCCAAATACTTGCCGCGGTATTGGCACGATAGCTGCATCAGGCAAGGCACAGTTTCATGTCTCCAATACAAAGGTGGTAGGGGCAGGTTATCCTGCGGATGTATACATCTGCTCCTCTACATTCGAATCCTTGACCACCTCCTCAGGTGTTCCTACTTCTTTGTATTTTTTCTTGAAGAAGGGTTTCTTGGGTATCCATATCTTCATCAACACCCTCAGGGTGCCCACTTTTTTAATATGTTCATCCACACTTCAGGTCATGTAACTGCACTCTCCATTTAGGGTACAGAAGACCGAACGTCCAACATAAGTTTTATGATCCTTTGGCTACCAGAATTTTGTTCCTTCAGATACCACAATACTTGCTTTTATGTAGTCTCTGATGGCACTATCGGTCAGCACATTATATTCTGGTTCATCCTATGTGCCAATCATGATCTTCATTCCCACTGCTTTTTTTGCCGTTTTCTGACATTGTCCGATTATTATCCTTATCATATAGAATCCACATATTATTAGCACCAATATTGCTCCAAGGAACCTGAATAAATTTGCCATCCAATAAGGAATCCATGAAAACAGGATTGAGAACCAACTGTCATCTCCAATGGCCTCTGTGTCATCTACCATTTTTACGTGTAGATCTGTCAACATCGATGTGGCCTCTGTCAAAGTCCCATTCATGCCATCATGAGATTGTGTGAATGTACAACATTATGGCCCGATCTTGGCGCAAACACTTCCTTCCATTGCTGTAATCATGTCAAGAACATATCTATTATGGAGGGTCATCAACCTTATGGCCCTCAGCTCTTCTTTTATGCTGTTAAATTCTTTTATATTAGGATTGATTGTTTGCAGCAGCTCCCACTTGGTGATCTGTAGCCTTTTGGCATTCACCGCTGTTTGAATTCGAGGAATGAACATAGATGTGAACAAAATCGCAGTCCTGCTGAACAGTTTGTGCTTCTTCTTCATAAGCCGTCAGTGATTTTTGTGAGAAATAATTCCCTCTCTTCATCTGCCGAAGTTCTAGTGACCTTCTGTTTCTCATATGCTCGCCCACTTTTAGAAATACTTCAATCTTCAGGTCACTCTGTGGAATTACTAATGCTGGAACATGGATATATACCAAGGAACACACTGCACCCCAGTTCCTGGGCAGTTCATAAATGCTCTAGATCTGCAAGCCCAAACTCGATCCATTAAGACAGCCGTCCCTCACCTGATTCCTGGAACATCAATTAAGTTCTTGTACCCTTTATTGTGTCCAACTTGAATGTTTCCCTTGTTCCGAAAACACAGTGTTGCATTAACCAACAGGACTACAGCCACTAGGCCTGCTTCGTCTTCAACCCATGTCGCAATTTGGAGTACTTGGCCCATGACTTTAGACACTCATCATTCCTCTTCTGTACCTCTTTCACTGTGTCCTTCCACAGCAGATGAGCAGCACAGGACATCATTCCATCTTCCCATCCTTTTGTCGTACTCACTCATCTGTGGATTAGCAGTTGTGATTGTTCCCAGCATCCAGGCATCCCAGTCTTTTCCATCATGTCAGAGTAGTTCACCCTCTTCATTTCTTCAGCAATCACCTTGTCTTGACCTGCAGCAGGATACACAAGCATCTTGTCTGTTCATCCAGGCTCCTTTACCATCTGTGTTGTCTTTATATAATCATCCTGGTATGGAAATGACTGTTGTGATCTCCATCACAAGGTTGCCCAGTTCCCTTGAAACTGTCCTCTTGTAGTAGATGCTGCTAGATGACTGAGGAATTTTGAATCTTGCGCCAACATCTCTTTTGAAATGAAGGTTCTTACTGTAGTCATGGCATAGGGGACCTGATGCGGACGATACCCAGCTCATTTTCAGGCTACCCTCGGCCTCCTCCTCTCCTTCCCTCATCTCTGACTGTCTGTCTACTATCCAGGAATGGTGTGCCGCCAATGACCTCTGCCTTAATGCCAGTAAGACTGAGATTCTACTCATCGGCACACCCACTCCCACCTTCCCTGCAGCTCTCTGGCCAGCCTCTCTTGGCCCTCTTCCTGCTCCTACCTGCAAGGCAAAAAACCTCGGGGTAATCCTCGACTCCACACTCTCCTTCTCTCCTCATATATCTGGCGTCTCTAAGAAGTCACACTACCAGCTGCACCTCCTCAGAGGTATTCTTCCCTTCCTCTCCTTCCCCCAGAAGCTCAATGTCTCCCAAGCCCTGGTTCTCTTGAAACTGGACTACTGTAACAGCCTCTATCTTAATCTGCCTGCCTCCACTCTCCGCCCTCTGCAACTCATCCAGAACAGAACTGCGAGACTTGTCCTTGGCCTCAAGCCCAGGGACCGTATCTCTCCAGGACTGAAATCTCTACACTGGCTCCCAGTGGCTGCGAGGATTAAGTTCAAAACCCTCTGCATTGTCCACAAGGCCTTCTGGGGCCTGGGGCCTAAATACCTTCAACTCTCTCTTCCTAAATATCTTCCTTCCCGAGCACTTCGCTCATCCGTCTCCAACTCCCTCAGGGTCAGTCGCTTCTCGAAGCAACGAGCTGGGGGTAGATCTCTCTCCGCGGCAGGGGCCTCCCTCTGGAACAGCCTTCCTGCCTCCCTGAAACTTGAGGAGAACCATCTCCGGTTCCGGAAGCACCTCAAAACCTTCCTCTTTGCTTCTGCTTTCTCTCTACCTCTCCCCTGCTAAATTCTTCACTGAAACTGCACTGAATCTGCAACTGGGCCACCCTCACCGACCTTGGTCCTGGGCCCAGCCACTTTCCACTTGCACTGCCTCCCTGGCAACCCCTGCACTGTGGGACTGTCTCTGTATCCCTACAGCCCCCCCTTCCCAGCACTTGTCTGCACTTACCTTGCACTTGCCACCAGCTGGCCCTATTTATTTATGTTTTATTCTACTTACTTTGTACTGCACTTCCCCCTCCCCTTCCCCTTGCACTTATTCCCTTCCCCCTACCCCTGCACTTGCGCGGTCTGAATGACACCTGGCCTAGTAGGATCGTTGTCTGTCTTCCCCTTGTTCCCCCCACCCTGCCTCGTCGCGCCTTGAAACACTTGTGTATAGGCGCGTTACAAATGCCATATCATATCATATCATATCATATCATGAGAGAGCAGACGGAGCAATTCTCATCAGATGCACTCTCCCCTACATTTCTCATGTGTTGGTACCACATATTATTCCCCAGGTGAGCTGAATTATCAAGATAGGTATTTATCCCCTGGTTATCTTCTTCTGCATCCCTCTTTTGTCACCTGACATGCACAAAGAGGTGAAAGAAATTATCATAATTTGTACTCATACTAGGGAAAATCACTGGTGTTGTTTTTTCAGTTGGACCATTAGGATAATAAAGACTTCGAAATGTAAGATACAGAAAGAAAAAGAAAATACACAAGCATATGGATATTAGGCATAAACGTCTAGAGAAACATTTGGTATGCCATCCCAATAATCGTTCAACTCATGCTCTGTCTATAACCACACTATCTTCTTCACGGATCATTTTAATTCAAGTGTTCAATTTACATTCGTAGTTGCACAGTTGCTCAATAGTCACAATCAGGAGTCTTCATATAACAGGACGTTTTTTTGGGTCATAAAGAAAAGTGTGAATATTAACGTCTCTCTTAACATGAGAAGGGTATGACTGAAGTATAAACACAAAAAAACAACTATAAGCCGAAGTGTGTCACTGTCAATGGGTATCATATATCATAATTGAAACAGATATGTTCCTAAAAATGAATCTGGGTACTGATCTCTATTCCAGTTTCTAATCCAGAACTGATGTTCAGGCAGAGTACTGATGCAGATTTATTCTTTCAATGAAATTCTAGAAAAGTATGTTTTAGCCTCTGGAATTCTCTGCAAGTCCATATACTTCCTGATAAAATCTTAAGGGGTGTCCACCGAATTCCAGTCCAAAATAAATATGTGCGAACCACACACTGTTTTATAGTCCCTCTTCTTGGTCATCGATCGAGTCTGTATGCGTAGAAATTGTTCTTCTTGTCTTGCTTCTTGGTCAACATGTCATGGAGGGAGGGTCTCACTTTTGTAGATTTGTATGTCTCCTAAATGTGACCAAGCTCTTCTTCCAGATACCCTAACTGCTTTATGGGAAACTTCTTCTACACAGAAAGGACCATTAAATCTTGGTTCTTGCCATCTACGAGTGGAATTCTTCACAAGGATTTGGTCTCCCACATACAACTTTAGTGGTGGCAATAATTCACTTGGATTGGTTACTGGATGTCCACTTCCATGTTCCTTGGCCCCTCTCTCCGATGCTTGACTTGATCAGCAATGAAAGAAACACTGGTAGTCAATTGTGTATTTCATCACCTAGAGTCGGCGCTACACTCTGGGCACCACTCGTGACTCTAGATGGGGATGTAAGAGGTGTCCTCATGCGGAACCCTGTCACTAACTCGTGGGGCATAAAATGATGGTCTGAGCCTGGCTGATTTTGAAGGGCATGTAAGGCTAGGGGTAGGAAGTATAGCCATCCCTTTTTCAACATTAATCTGATCTTGGCTATCCTTTCTCTTAGGAATCTGTTAAGTCTCTCACATATTCCATTTGCATGGGGATGATAAGCAGAAGAAAACAGATGTTTTATACTCAATAGAAGTCCTATTTGCTCACATAGCTCATTCACAAAATGTGGCCCATTATAGGACCTCAGTACTGCACACACAGCCCATCTGGGAAATGATTTGCACACTAGAAACTTCACTGCACAAGCGGCATCAGGGTGTGTGTACAAGGACCGGCTTCGATCCACCTAGAAAAGTGGCACGCCACTTCCATTACATGTCTGCAGCATATCGACATAATCGATATGTAAATGCTGAAACAGAACATTCAGTCGAGGTATTACTCCTCTAATTGTTCTCAGTGTATGGCCAGCTGTACATTTCTGACATATGATGCAATTTACAATGACCTGTGCAAAGTGTTCCAATAAATTGGGAACAAACCAGTCTTCTGCAATGGTGGCAGCAAGACTTTCTCTGGTTATATGCGTGGGGTAATGCAACTGCTTGAGTGTGACCTTCAACAACGCTGCTGGCATCACTGGCTTTCTAGTGCTTTCCTGTCTCCATAATGTTTCTATGGGGGATAAAGAAAACCCCTACATTTCCATAGCTCATAAGGCTCTACCCTGAATCTCTATTAGTTGCATAATTTACAGCATAATAAATCCTCCTCGCACTAGCATACTTCTATTCATTACTTCTTTAACATCCTCAGTATCAAAACTCAAAATTTCAGAAGAATACGCAACCCTTTTAGCTTCCAAATCTGTGGTTTTGTTTCCGCAAGAGATCAAATCTGTTAGTTTAGTATGCGCTACACATTTTATGACTGCTATGGCTACTGCAAGTTGTAGTACCTTAATAAGCCTGTCCAATAGAGACGCATGTTGCACTGTTGTGCTGTCTGCGTGGAGATAACCACTCGTTTTCAAATGTGACAGTCCTGCATGTACAGTTGACGTCACATAGGCGGAGTCACTGTTGACCGTCACTTACTGACTTTTGTTTTTCTCGAACACAACAATAAGTGCTACCAATTCGGCTGCCTGTGCTGAAAAATGTGATATCAGTCTTGCATCTTGCACTCGCCACTACCTCAAATTCACCATTTAATCTGTGTCTTACAACTGCGGAACCTGGATGACTCTCCCCACGAGTTTGGTCAATTTTTGAAGACCCATCAATAAAGAGAATCTCCCCTCCCGCTAGAGCACTTTCTTTCACCCTGGGTATATCATCATAAAATTCGACATAGTTTGAGCAGTCATGCACATGACCACCTTCTTCTACAGGTTTAGCTACAAACGTGGCTGGTTTCACTATTTTACACCTCACTATTTTCATTGCTGGATTAGAGATTATCACCTCATATGCAGATGCTCTTTGTGACGTCAATGTACCTTTGGGTTTCCCTATAATGGCAAATAAGGCATGCTCCAAGTATAGAGTCATGGAACAGCCCATGGTAATACTTGTGGACTTCTTAATTGCAAATGCGGCAGCAGCCAAAGATTGTTTGCATGGAATATGTCCTCTCATAACTGAGTCTAAAATCCTACTGTAATATTAAAAATGTTTATACCCTAGGTGTTTCTTTGTGTGAGTACTGCTGTCATTACTGACCCATTGGTGTGTGAAAACAAATACAATTCCTCACTATAGCTGGGAATCCCTAAAACTGGAGCTGTACAGATTGCTCTTTTTAATTCTTTATATCCTTCTTCAATTTTTTTAGTTCACTCTATCTTTTCCTTACCAACTTGTGGTTTCTTAAGTGCTTGTAATAGCGGTTTTGTGTATGTACTGTAATTGAACACCCAGGCCCTGCAATAATTGCATAAACCCAGAAATTGCTGCATTTGCCTCACTGTATTCGGCTTGCTTTGGTGTCTTCATGATAGTCTCAGCTCTTTCAGGTGTCACTTTCTTTCCTTCATGCAAAATTAACTGGCCAATGTACAACACCTCTTCCTGGCAATACTGTAATTTCTCCTTATCTAGCTTGTATCCCTTGTCTGCCAATATAGTCATCAACTAAACAGAGTCCTGCCTACATTCATCCTCTGTTTCACTGCAGATTAGTATGTGGTCTACGTACTGAATTACTGCAATCTTGAGTTCAATGTTACCTCGATCCATCTGTAGGACTTTATTAAAGATTGACAGGGGCTCACAGTACCCTTAAGGTAAATGAGTATGTTTTAGCCTCCTTTGTCTGAACGTAAAGGAAGTACGGTCTTGTGAGTCTTTGTGCAACGGGATCAAGGAAAATGCTTTTTTCAAATCGATCACTGTGAAATAATTAGCTTCAACTGGGATGCTACACAATATTGTTGCAGGATTCAGAACTAATGGAAACTTGGCTTCTACAATCTGATTAAGAGGGCGCAAGTCCTGGATAAATCTCCAAGATCCCTCTTTAGATTTTTTTATTGGATGCAGAGCAGTAGTGCATGGGGATTCCGATGGCACCAGGATTCCCTGATTCATCAATGCTGAAATAGTTTAAATATGCCCTCATCAGCTTCTTGAGACATAGGATACTGTTTTGCTTGGGGTAAAATTGCTCCTGGCTTGAGTTTTATTTTAACCTCCCCTACTAACTTCAATAGGCCTATGTCATATGGGCCTGTAATCCAAAGGACTTTGGCACCTTTTCTCTCAAGGTTTTCCTGAAAGAATGCTGCTCGTTACCACTGAAGTAGTTTATCAGTAAAAGGAACAACATTCGTAGCTCCACACGACCCTTGAACATTCATGGCAATACCTGACATTGGATATTTTCCCTCCCGTATACAAGAGCGAGTCGCCCCAGTGTCTATAAGAAAGAAAAGGATTTGCCTCCTATCGTCACATTGACCCTTGCTTCTTCTTGGGGGTCTGGTGTTACGGATAGTACTGAACACATCGAGTCATTGTGTGAGCTGTCCTATTGAGGGTACAAATTCATCCCAGTCCCTGGAAAAGGGTTCCCTCCTACCACAGTGACACCCCCTATCCCAGGAGTTAATATTTGCCCTATGTTTGCATTCTGTTGTGTTTGCATAGGCGCTTGTTGCGATTGCCCTTGCAGTGGGTGCATTTGCACTGACCCCTGCTGTTGTGTCTGTTGTGTTTGCAGCACCTGTGTCTGATAAGATGCGTGATCCTGGGCAAAGCCCTCTCATGTTTGTGTACTGTATAGTGGTGGATAAGCTGTCCCCCCTCTTCATGGTTGTCCATTTTATTGCACATTTCCTTGGCTTCTACATATGCGCGCAATATGCCTTGTCACCCCACAATTCCAACACACTGGGGGTAGCCCTCTTGCAAGCCCACCATTATATCCTCCCTGAGTATTCTTATTCCCACCCTGGGCATTTTTAAATCCACCATGGGTGTTCTGAAATCCACCTCTTCCTCTAAATCCTCCACCTCAACCTTGTGACCAAAACCCATATCCATTTTGATCCATTGGGTGTACTTTATTCACTTGTGACGCACCTGTTATTTCTTGCGTTCCTACTCCTTCTCCACTTGTCAATACTGCCCCTTCTTTAGCACATGTTTGAAGAATGTTCTGAACTAACTTAGCTTCCTCAATTTTCCTGTTCTCATCTTTCTTTTTGTTCTTCTCTTGTAATAACCGACAATGATGACCAATAGTCAACTCTATCTCAGCCCATGGCTTTGCTTCCATCCCAAGTTGTTTTGTTAATTTGTCTCGGTATCTGTTCTGGCAATCCCTGACACAAAATTTGATAGAATAGCGCAACAGTTTTTTCCCATGATTCACGTGTTTCAAGCAGCCATCTCTCTTGAATATCCTGACTATAAGCAATGGTGTACTAATCTTCTTTCATTTTACGTGTCACAATTGCGCAAATATCTGATGTTTGTGGATATTTTACCCTGAGAGCCCTCCAAACATCTGCCCTACAGTTATTAAATGACGCTCCATTGTGCGATGTGTTTTGTGCTGTTACACTTGCATATCCTGCTAGTCTCCAAATGTCATCAGCTCTTTCCCCAAGAATATCTTATACCTTTTATGTCTCCGGGCCAGCGTGTTTCCCCCTGTCATTTTCTCTAATTCGTATATCCATTTCCCTGCCCTCGAAGTCAAACTACGTAGTTTGCATTTTAAGTTATCCTTAACCATCTGAGGACATAGAATATATCGCAGTCTTGCCCCCTTTTCTAGAAAGGGGAACTGTGAGAACCCATCCCATAATCAGATCCTATGATTTGTTTACCAAATACAGGGGTAATCAGCCCTGTTCGTCTTCGTGCTGGTAACGACCTTAACCTACTCACATAAGGTGGAGGTTCTTCTCTCACACTACACGATAGTCTTTGGAGAAGTTCAGGATATAGAGTAGGGTCTGGTGTTCTTTCCTTGGGGTGTTCCAGATCTGACCATCTTACCTCCTTATGCAAATTCTGATTTTCCAAGGTAGCGCATGCATCCTCCACTCCTACCTTACAAGCTGATTCCCTTTCTTCGTCTGACATTGCTAAACCACAACTGGTGTGACTATCATTCACCTCTTCTCTATCTAAATGTATTCTACTTAAAGACAGTGCTCTGCGTTCATCACTGAACATGTTTTCCTCCTCATCCTTTGATTTCAGTATCAGGGATCGTCTACTGCTACCCTGAGTGCCATACTCGCTGTTCTGTCTCATTTAATGGTATATCTCCTCGATCCTTTCTCCCATATTTTTAGCATTATATCTTCCCTCTTCTAGCGCTACTCTGTATTTCTGAAGCTACTTCTTTTATTGGCAGAAACTCTGTTTTGTTTCCCATCATATTTCCTTGCTTGGCCTCATTCATTATTTGAAAACAAAACTGGCATCAAGATCTTGCGACCATCTATTATGTCTTATTCCTTCTTCCACTTCCCTTTGTTGCATCGCTTCTCTTCTCGCCCTGTCTTCTTCTTGCTTTCGTGCTTCCCTCATTGTTTTTCCCTTTGTTCTTCTTTTTCTTCTTCTCTCCTTCTCTGTAATCTTTTTTCCTTCACTTGCAGTGCTTCTTCTTCCTCTCTCTCTATTTCTTTCTTTCCTATCCCTTTCTTTTATTTCCTTCTTTCTTCTGTCATACTTCCTTTGTTCCTCTGCATGTTTTCTGTCTTTCTCTTGTCCTACTCTATATATCTGTTTTCATCTTTCCTTTCTTTTTCTTCCTTGCTCATCTTCCCTCAACCTCTTTTCTCATTCCCTAGCCTTCTTTTCTTGCTCATCTTTGCCTTCCTTTTGCCTAACTTCCTAGATTCTCTTCCCATCTAACATGAGTAATATCTGTCCTCCCATCCATTCATTCTGCACAAGCGTTACCTCATCAGCCCTATCCTTTTCTCATTTCCATCTCTTAATTTCTCTATCTATATCTATTGATATAGTCAACCTCTCGCGTCTTTCTTCCTTATCTCATATAAACTTACAGGCATATTCCTTCCTTTTGCTCTCTTCTGTTCTTCAGATTAGATAGCTGACCTCTTTTAATAGGATCTGGACTTCGGGACAGACAGCCTTGCCACGCAGCTCCACTAGCCTGCTATTCTGCTGCAACACATCTTCTCGTTCATTCTCAATGATTTCTTGGCTTACTATTTTATGATGCCAATGTCCAGTTTATATACAATGGTGGCTTTGCCTGCATTCTATTCACTACTCATAGCTAGCCTATACGATGACTTGATCTATCTTGCGTTTCAACATCTGTACATTCATTGAACTGCTGTTTCCAGCAGCACTTTGTTAACATCTAATCTTCTTCTTTTCCACTTTGATAGTTCACTCGATACTCTATTTCATCATTTGTCCTCTAGGATCCATACATTGGGCCTCATTCCAACTTGGGCGGTAAGGGTTAACGGTCACTGGTAATGATGACGGTGCCGGAAAACCCTTACCGCCCAATTCCGAGGTCCCTTAGCGGGTCCCAGCAGGAACGGGTGGTCTGACTACACGTTCTCTGCGGTTCCTGTTAAGGGACCTTGGAGCTAATAACGGTACCGCAATTTGCGGTACCGTTATTAGCACCTTCCCCATTCCCATTGAGCCCTACAGGGTCTCAAATGGGAATGGGGAATGGTTTTCAGAATGGGGACTTACCGGTCCTCCACGGTCGGAATGGCCTGGAAAGTCCCCATTCTACCAGACCGGACCCTGTTTGGGAGGCAGCCATGGTGCTAATAGCACCATGGCTACCGCCCAACTCGGAATGACCCCCATTGTCTTTGTTCAGTATCCTGGGACGGCATGCACACTTTCTCATGAAGTCAGCAGTTCATTTTCTTAGCTCCTTCTCAGATTCCTTCAGGGAGTTCCTCCTGTACGTTGCAATCAACTCGATGGTACATTCGATAGGGTTGTCTCAACGGATATCTCCTTCCAAAACCTTGCGGTGGTATTGGCACGATAGCTGCCGTCAGGCAAGGCACAGTCTCATGTCTCCATTACAAAGATGGTAGGGGGGCAGGGTCTCCTGGAGATGTATACATCTGCTCTTCTACAGGTGTTTCTCTTGTTCATTTATAATGCTTTTTTACTCATGTGCCCTACCTAACTGTGCATGCCACCATTTGCTACATTCCCCCTCAGTGCATTCAGCAACCTAACCCTCACTTAAAAGTAACAAACTAGTTCCCTACAGTGTGACAAACTAACTCTATCCTACTTGTGTTACATTCTACATGGCGGTAGCATGCACAAAATGTAACTTTGCTCCAATTTTCTTATTCTATATATTCGCTCTTGTTTGGGAACAGGTGGGGACGGGCCCTTGCTCGTCACCGCCTTTATCTTTTTACCATCACAGGGGATTGGATGGAAGATGAAGTGAGTAACGCATGGAAGGTCAAAGTACTTATGGAGTTTATGGAAGGAAAAAAAGGAGCAGATGGAAGAAGAGAGCAGAAGACTTTAGAATGGGTACTGGAGAGCCTGTGATTTTGGAAGGGAGGAGCAGGAGGAAGGTGAGAGCAGATGTCACACTCAAACAAATTGAGTGAACCCGGGCAAATCACTTTATGCCAGCAAAACCTGGTAAGGTGAACAGGCTGTTTCCAGACAGATTTATACCCCTTAACACACAACTCCAGTAGTAGAAAAAGACGACCTAAAAACATGTATCAATGTGTTGCACTTGTGACAGACATTAACTACTCCTCCCGCCATAAGCTCCACACGCATACCCCACCTACCCAGGACCATCTGTCAGCCTTGACTGCATATGTGTGCGTGTGTGACTTTATTTCTTTATTTGTAAGATGGGGTATTTTACATAAATATGGGCATCAGTGCATCTGTGTATGCAATTGGTTGAGCGATCAGTGCTGTGTATATTTGTGCATATTGTTTGAGTACATAAGCATATCATCCCAATATCTAACATACAACAGGAGCCTCTGCCCATATGGTGGAAATATGTGGGATTAGTGAACAAATATCTGGTCTTGCATATGTTTGTACACACTCATGTGGCTATGTTGTTGCTAAAACCGCTGTTGAGAGACCTGAGGCAACATATGAAAACATTGGGGGAGTACACAACGCAAAACACTGGAATGCTCTTGCAGACTGGGGATCTCTCAAATTCGGTGTCAAACTCCATGAGATCTACATTTCATTTTGGATGTAGATGGTGAACTGAAAGGTGAACCAAAGATCTAAATAGCACTGATCTTTCAAGAAGAAATGGCAAAATATCAACCGTATTGGTAGTCTGTAAGGTCTTCTTTGAAATTCAAATCAGCGAAGGCTGGAATTTGTTTGCAGGGATTAGACATGGGTACGTCAGAAAATAGAATAAACATATCCCTGATTAACTATGTGCTGCATCTTCACTAATTCTTACAGACCTTGGCAAGTTCTTCATAGTGATGAAATCTACTATGTAGTCAATTTCCTCAGTAGATGCTACAGGAACTCCATCCACTGCTGAGTACTGTGAGGTGTACTTTGCAGGATGCTCTTCAACAACTAACAACTAGACATTGGGCCTCATTACGAGTTTGTAGGTAGCCATGCCGTTTTTAGCTGCCTGGCTACCCCCAAACTCGGGTCCGGGTCCCAAAAAATGGGAATTACTGGGCCATTCCGACCTTCACGGGCAATTCCCATTCGCGGGACCTGGACCCGGTACATCCCCATTCCCATTTGAGCCCCTATGGGGCTCAATGGGAATGGGGAGGATGCTAACAACGGTCCCGTTAATGATGGGACCGTTGTTAGCATCCTGTTCTGCTAGCGGGTGCTGCTCTGCACGTCTGGTCTTCTTTTGATCACAGAAGAAAGTACAGTAGATAAGATATCAGATTTAACGGGAAGCAGTGAGCTTCTTACAATGGGGTACGTTCAAGTGACATTTTGACCAGCTTTTTGTGGTGAGTAAATGGAACAGTGACCAGGGACAATACATGGGTGGATTTACATAGATTAAGGACAATCAACAGTAGATTGTTTAAGTGCAGGTAGAAGAGCTGGCCAGCTATGCTAGTTATGTGACCATGATGGATGAAGTGTTAGAGTGCAGGAAGAGAAAGTGAGGGACAGAGGCAGGTTAACGGTGAGGGAAAAATGTGAGCTCGAAGGCAAATGAGGGGTAGGTTAAGAGGATAACTCAGAAGTGAGGAGGCAGGCTTTCAATTAAGTATTGAACAAATCAGTTTCGGCTGTTTCTCAGATGTCCGGGGGAAGATAATTCCATGTAAGTGGAACAAGAAGAGAGAAATAGCAGGAGGAAGCACAGGGAGGGCAAGGTGCCACAAGGGTAGTTGAGAAGGCAGAGCAGAGATTACGAGAAGACTTGAAGAGTTAAATTGAGGAGAATAGATTTAGTGGTGCCTTACTCTGGACCAGGAGAAGAAATTAAAATCTAGCCCTGTTTTGCATCGTCATCTATCTAGTCGGTGACAGTAAGCAGCAGTAGGTGTTAAGTAAGGGAGTTCAAAGAGTCCTGGTAGCGACATTAATAGTCTTGTTGATAGGACAAAAAGCATAGTTGGGGAGATCAAAGAGGATGCTGGCACATTCATCCAGTTAGAGAAGACAAGAGTGGTTAAGAGATACTTGGTGGTGATGAAAGTAAGGTGGTGTCTGATTTTCCAAATATTCAGGAGGTTGAGGTGAGCCGATGTTGCAGATTTGGAGAAAAAAGTAGAGAAGGTGTGATAAGAATCATAGATGATGTTGGTGTTCCTAGCTGTAGAGGCGTAGGGAAGAGTGTCAGGTGGCTGGATAGGCAGGAAAGGAGACGATAGAGAGTATTTGTCAGGGAAGAAGAGCACCTCTGTTTTGGAAGAGTTTAACATCAGAGAGTGTAAGGCCATCCAATATTTAATGGCAGAGACAGCTGTACATTTTGATAGATCAGAGGAGAGTTCAGGAACAGAGAAGACGACTTGGGTGTCATCCGCAAAGAGTTGGTACAAGACTCCAAAGGAGGAGATTAGTGCCCCAAGAGAAGAGGCATAGAGTGCAAAGAGTGAGTTGAGAGGTGTTGTTCCAGGAGACAATCGAATTGGAAGTGTGCTAGGTAGTATTCAGTTCAGGCAAGAGCTTGATCACGAATCCCAAACAGAGAGAGAGTATTAAGGAGATTAGAGGCAGCAGACATGCCAAGGATAATTAGGATAGAGGATAGGTTGGAGTGCTTCGCAGAGGCAATGAAGTTGGAGGCATTCATGAGAGCAGTTTATGTGGAGTGACAGGAGCAGAAACCTGAATGTAGGGGTTCTCAAAGGTTGTGAATGTCTAAGAAATTGGTAAGATGATTGAATACAACCCTTTCCAGCTCTTTAGAGTAGCGCAGAAGAAAGAAATCTCAAGGGTCACTTCACCAAAGATTTTAAAGGTGATAAAGCCTTTTTAATTTGACTAACACCACTACTCAACACTCCTCTAACTCGACCTCTTTTGATCAGAAGCCAGTTTCCTCTGATTACGGAGATGACTATAAAACACTGGGATCCTCACACGGAGGAGGAGGCTGTCTGATGTGGAGCTGAGCGGCAGGAGAGGAGATGTGCAGAGTGAGCGCTGCCTGGAGGGCGTCCACACAGAGGAAGTGGTGGGCCCCCAAAATGCTGCCCACTCAACAGATGCCGGGGGCAGAAGCACTTACCGATAACCAGCGAGAGCATGGGGTGCAGCAAAAAGGCCGCCACAACATAAAGCAATGAGACGGCAGGCGGGATGATCGCTATCTGACACAGGCATCATTGACCTTCTCTGGCATAAGCGCCACAGGAAACCAGGTACACAGGGTGCCCAGGTAGAAGGGAAGCAGGCAATTTATGGCTATTAAAGGGGAATCCCCACCCGAACCCTTTACCAGATAAGTAGTCCAGTAATAGTGTAAATCCTGTCCGGAGAGTCACGAGTAATATAAAACAAGTTCAAACTGTTGAAATTACAAAGAAGCAGATTGTCAAGTTCCAAGAGGAGAAAGGGATGCACTCTTTGGGAGAAAGCAACAAGAGAAGTCCAGGGGCTAGAGAACCCAGGCATAGCTTAAAACAGAACCGAGGGGTCCAGAGGGACACAAGAACTGATAAGACTGAGAACAGGACCAAGAAAATTATTGAGTTACAAAGTATAAAGTCCATGCTACCCTGGAGTGTGAAATCACGAAGGAGCCAGCTGGGCATCAACATAAGACATTATTGGAGGGGGATTAGTTGAATATCCCACTTGATAAAAGAAATCAAAGCTTGATCCCCAGAACAAGGATATTATTTCGGATCCACAATCTGAGTGTGCCTATCTTTTTAATTTCCGAGAGCTCTGTATTGTGCCATATTGGTTGCAAGAGTGTGATTCTACCTGTCCATCCCATACATCTGATGACTTCCTTCCTAATCTTAACGACTTATTGCGTGGCTGTAGGAAGCATGGAAAAGCTATAGGAAGCCCCATCTTCCACCGTATAGGATTTGTAGTGGCGCGGGACCAGTCAGCCAGAAAATTCCGCCCATATGTAGGGTAATTGCAGATCGCTGTGCAGCGACTCATTGGCCGCCACCAGTTGACCCAACCAGTAATATTTCCTAATATCAGGTAACCCAATCCCACCCTCCCAGACAGAGCTCTGTAACGTTAACAGGGCAATTTGAGGTTGGAACCTTGTCAGAGAAGGTCTCTCAGAATAGCATCCACTTTATCAGATTCAATTTGAGGTAAGGCAATGGGGGGATTTTGCAGGATGTACATGTATCTAGGAAGCATCAGCATCTTGTATAGCATAGCCTGCCCTAACAATGATATCGGTAGTGATTTCCAATATTTAACCTCTAATAAGAAGCGGGAAGTTATTGGTTCAAGGTTATGTTTGAGAAATGACCGCTGACCAGGTATTTAATACTATGCTGAGCTATTAGGTAGTTACATCTCCAGGGATTGTTAGGCCATATCCTTGTAGGGGAAACAGTATTGATTTATGTCAGTTCACTGTGAATCTGGTGATTGCTCCAAACTCTTGAAGAACTTCTGTCACCCTCGGGCAGGAGCAAATGGGGTCTCCCTAGAAAACTAATTTATCATGAGCATATAACGCCAATCTGTCTTTGTGTCCCATGGGCCACACGAAACCCTGCCATGCCGGATCAGATCTCAACCATATTCCCAAAGGTTCAATGACCAGGGTGAAGAGGCGTGGGGAGAGAGGACAGCAATACCTGCCGCCCCTTTCCATCAGGAATGTTTTGGAGGACGTTCCATTCACAATAACCACTGCCATCGGTTTCTCGTATAGCAACCTAATCCAACATAGGAATTCAATGCCAAATCCTGTCCGCATTATTACCTTCCACAGAAAATCCTATATCACTGAATCAAACGCTTTCTGGAAATCGATAGTGAGGATTGAGAGTGGCCATTGAATGAGAGAGGCCCGGTTCATTGCCACGTGAAGCCGCCTAATATTAATTTGGGGGGGACCTATTGGGTAAGAACCTGCATTGATCATTGTGAATTAATAAGGGGGTGATCTGTAATAGTCGGCTGGCCAGGACCTTGGCCAGGGTCTTAGCTTCACCATTAATGAGCGATATGGTTCTGTATGAATACCTTTCAATAGGTGGTTTACTATTCCTTGGGGTAACCTCTATTGTTATCTCAGCGAAGATCCAGAGACAATTCACCCTCTGTTTTTGTTAAGAGGTCAAGCATGGGCTTAGTGATTTTAACGCTGAGCTTCTTGCAGAGATCCACTGGAAATACATTTGGTCCCAGTACTTTCCCAGAGTCAAGGTCAAGATCGCCTGAGTGATCTCTTCTTCTGTAATGTTATGGTCCAATGCAGTTTTCTGTTGCTTTGTGATTCACAGCATTGTGAGATCGGCAGAGTGGCCAATTCATCCGTGGTAACTGGAATACAGGGTATCCGGTAGAAATTGTCAATATAGTATTTAGCTAATTCATAGGCTATCTCCCTATCATGTGATAATTTTCCTCCTGTCTCATCAAATATATCTCTAACATATCGTGATTCATCGTGCTGTCTCTCAAGCCATGCCATTAATTTCCCAGCTTTATTCCCAACTTCATAGACTCAACTTATTTTGGCCCATTGTGCTTGGTGCACAGTATCAAGAGCAAGATTGTTGTACTTCTCCCTATTCTTTAGCAGTAATCCATGAGTGTCATTGTAGTTTGTGGATAGAAACTCACTTTCTAAACAAATTAGGTCAGCCTCTATTTCCACCATGATTCTCGTCTGTTTTTTGTGTCGTGCCAAGAGCAACAAGATTGCATCACTGGGTATCACAGTTTTATAGCCCTCCCACAGCGTTACTGGACTATGAACCGACAGTGTGTTAATTGTGAAATATTCTTCCATTTTGGCTCTTAAGCTTTCAATTATTTCAGGATACCCCAGGTAATAATTATTGAGACACCAGGTTTTCTGCAACCTAGCGGTAGTACCTCTTATCTCAGTCAATAGCAGTGAGTGGTTCTGAAATACCCCTGGGAGGGGATCTAACTGACGTTACTCTATGAGTTTCACTTTGCAGAATATAAAAGTAGTCTGGCCATAAAAAGGATGCATGAACGCCAGAGTGAAAAGAAAAACCCCTAGTTTAGTGACCTCCCAAAGTCAGCCATACCCATTGCTGAGACAAAAGTGTAGAATTTAGTATGGGAGTTCAAGTATCTGCCCTGGAGGTGAGTACTATCCCACTCTGAGTTCATTACATTCTAAAAACTCCTCCCAGAATCCACATATCAGTCGGAGGTAGCATCAACAAGTTTTGGATTTCCTGTAAGAGTTCCATAGTAAGTGGAGGTGGGACACACACATTAACAATGCCAAGCTTCTCCCCCCATAGCTCTCCTGTCAACCAAATGTATCTGCCATGATTATCTTGTAAAGATGTTGTGAGTTTAGATGGTAAACATTTGTGAATCATAGTCACCACCCCTGTATCCCCTTGAGAGCCCTGTATGACAGTACTCCTGTAGTTGGTCCTTCTAAAGAACTTACATTCCGTACCTACTAAATGCGTCTCTTGAAGTAGAACAACATCTGGCGTATGCTCATTAATGCATTGTAGGACAATCCCAATTTTAATCCATGCTGTTAACGTTCCACATAAGGAATGATGGCTTTCTTTTTTCAGCAACCGACATCTATGTTATCCTGTAACCAAAGTGTAGGATGAGTGTGTATTATCAAAGGGTAGTAAACCTTCTGGCGGTGATCTACAAAAGTGCACTTAGTACCTTGTGTAACCCAAATGAACATTAATGCAACCCAAATTGCCCCATCTTATAATTCCACCCAACTCGAAGTATCCTTCGCCCATGCTTACAACCTCGCAGCATAGCTGGCTTAACAAGTAACAATAAGTGTCAACTGTGAGGGGTGCTTCGCAGCTGCCAAACACAACCGTCTCCGTATCGGTAACCTATATTCATTTTCAGATGTGTTGTTCCATTACACAAATTCTGTGACCACTATATCAATGGAAGGTGTTCTCATCCCACAGTCCAAGAGGCACAGGCCTGTCGATCCAGTAGATCCAGGGAATCCTCTGATAGTGTTGGCAGAGGTATGGGTTATTTGGGGTCAGTTTTGGCTGGGATAATGCCTGACATTTGTTTGACACTTTCCCCTCCATTCGCATGTGTCTCCATCCACGTCCATGCTTTCTGAGGGTCCAGAAAGAAATGTGTTTTCACGTTCAAATAGATTTCAAGTTGAGCCAAAAAGAAGAGGGCATATTTTACTTCTAGGGAATGCAATTTCTTTCTGACGGATGATTCAAAAGACTTGACTACTCTGGTATAATCCAGGAAATCTTAGCTCTGTTATATGGTATAGGACTCCTGTTGCGCGCCACATGCAGAATTGCAACACGATTGCGGTAGTTCAACAGTTTAGCCACAACAGTTCTGGGTGGGGCCCCAGGTAGTGGCAGGCAAGTCGGTGTTCGATGGACCCGTTCTATGGAGAAGAAATTTGAGAGCCATTTTTGTCTGAGCAGATCCACCAGCTACTTCTGGAAGAACAGCTCAATGGTGGGTGTGAGAAATCTGAGGGCATTCTCACATTAAGACCTCCAAGAACCCCACTCAGATAATCAAGAAGAAGGCAAGGCAGCCAGATCCCGAACCCGGGGGTAAATCTAAGAGGAGGGATCACCTGAGCGTAGGGTCCGCAGGGATTGGGGAGAGAGTGGCAGAGGGCGAGACACACTATATATATTCCCTTTTCTGACAGTGACATAATCTACCCTTCCTCAGCTTTTGTAGGATATTGTCAGTGGTCGAAGAGAGCGGAAGCGGTCGGGAGCGGTGCTCCTCTACTTTTTTAAATTATGTTTTACAGCTCCTATACTTTTATTTTAAAAAGAAACTGTTCCGGAAAGTATTAGTTTTAAAATAAAAGTGTAGGAAGAAGTTGTAACTTGCACTTTCAGTGCATTGCACTGGACGTTTCCTTAAACAGCAGGTGCAAGTGTTTGGGGGTTTGTATTGTGTGTGGGAGGGGGCATGTTGATGGGGTTTGTGGAGAGTGGGTGCAGACCAGCAGGGAACATAGTTCCACTACTTCTTTTCATACACCTCGACCACTGGATATTGTCATTCTTATCCTACTTCTCCCCCTAAAGTGAAAGCCAGTTCTGGGACAAAGAAGATCATCCTAAGAGTAATGCAGGTTACCTATGATGAGTGCGTTCATAGTACTGCGAAGAAGAAGATCATCCCAAGAGTAATGCAAGTTACCTATGAAGAGTGCCATTATAGTACTGGGATGAAGAAGAGGGAGCCTGAGAGTTACAGATTTGAAGGTCAGGCACGCCCCAATAATTGTCCTATTTGTGGACAAACAAACAGGGAGAATTGTGCACACCTGAACCCACTTGAAGAGGCACAGGTGTATAAAAAGAGAGGCGAAGCAGGCATGGCAGAAGCAGCAGCAGTAGCAGCAGCAGGAAGGCCAGCACAGATTGTGGAAAACCAGAGGAGAACGGGAAGACGAGATGCTAGAAGAAGACCCTGTTCCGTGAAGTGTCGATGCATGGTGGGAGGGAGCCGTTTCTCCAGGAAGCCGGAGTACGAGCAAGAAGGGAGCCGTGAAGTTTTGCAGTCCTTTTTACATGACCAAGAAGTGGTTGTTCGCCTGAATGGTGGAGTCCTTCACAAGTGTCGGAGGGGCAGGCAATGAAATCCCAGATCTACGTGATTTTTCTGCGGCTGATTTTGCAGCGACTAAATGTTTTCATGGGAAATGCACGAATACAAAATGTTTATACATTTCCCATGCGAACATGCAAGGGTGTCCCCCGCAACCACCGCTCACTGTGCTGTATGTAGTATAGTGAGCAGGATGTTGAGGGGGACACCACCGCAGCCCCCTTTATTTTTTGTTTTTAAATTTCTTTCTGTCAGGATAGTTGTGGTGGTGTCCTCTGCAACCCCCGCTCACTGTAGTGAGTGGGATGTTGCGGGGGACACCCCCCAATCCCTGCAGCCTTTAAAAAAAAAACTGTCATACCGACCCCACCAAAACACCTAAACACATACCACGAAAAGTTCGACTTTTGGTAGTTAGAACTTTTCGTGGTGTGTGTTTTAGGTCTTTTGGTGGGGTCGGTAATTTTTTTCTGGACATTTCGTCCTATTCCGAAATCCTGACCTCAAGTCCCAGAAAACAGCTGACTACAAACAAGAACGCAGCAACCAGTGAGTCTGAAAGAGTTGTGCTGAAACTAGGTGCACGTAAGCAGAGCAAGAACATTGCAAAGTATCAGGAAAGCTTGCAGGCAGTTGGCATGTCTCCGAAAGCCTCCACATAAATTTGATTGAGAATCGAAAGTACTGCATTGTATCAGGAGAGTTAGAGTGTAGCCGGCACATCCCCGAAAGCATTCCAATTGAAATAGACTAAAAGCCTTGAAGTTCAGGAGTGCTCGCGTGCAACCAGCACATCTTCAAAAGCCTCAATTTAAATAAACGATTAAGATGCTGGCAGTGTAAACGTGAAGCCAAGGGGAGCCAGCGAAGTGGGTGCAAAATACTGAATGAGCAGATTAATGTTAGACCAGCAAACCCACATTAAAGCAACAGAGAGAGACTTCTATTTTACAAGTTATTGTGAACCTTTGAGCTCAAATGAATTGCTAAGGTTTCAGAAAGTGGGGCAAGAACTACTGGTTGCATTACCTGTTATGGGTGGGCAGTGGAACTGTGCTCATTATGCATCTAGCTTGGGGAAGAGCCCTGAGCTCCTTTGGAACTGTGTTTACTGTGCATTTGGCTTGGTGAAGAGCCCTGAGCGCCCATGAAAGTGTTTTTATGGTGCATCTAGCTTGGTGAAGAGCACTAAGCTCTTTTGGAAATGTGGTTATTGTGCAACCAGCTTGCGGAAGAGCCCTGAGCTCCATTGAAACTGTGTTCATTGTGCATTCAGCTTGGGGAAGAGTTCTGAGCTCTCTTGGAAATATAATCATTGAGCATCTGTACTTGAAGCTTAGGGAAGAACCCTGAGGTCCTTTGGAAATGTGTTTATTGTACATCAGAACTTGAAGCTTGGGGAAGGAGAGCCCGAGCCTCTTGAGAACATTGTACCTTTGAACTGTGTCCTGAAAGTGGAAAAGGGAGCTAGAGATTTCTCCAGTCTTTTACTTTAAAACATTATTTTGAGTTGGAATATCCCTACACTATGTTAAAGTGTTGAATGTGGGGGCAAGCATACGTTGTGACACAGACAGATTTTGGTTTTGGACTTTTAGACACTGACGTTGCCTAGTTTCATTAGGTAAAGCAATTCCCTCCATAGTAATAGGGCAAGTTAGGCGTTACACCCATCGTGATATTTTAATAAAGGTTTATGGAACTGTTACATTTGTTGTCTGTGTCATCTCTTGATACCATGCCTGTCTCACATGTGTCACTCAGATTTTTCCGGGAGTCCTACTATTCTGACGTTGGTTCTATGGGATTTACCCTCGGCTTCCTCATTCTGTCCTCTACCATTCTGATTTTCTTGTCAGTTACTTGGCGTCCGATTGTGTGGACGGTGCTGTCAGATTCGAAAATATCTTTCTCGGCCTGCAAAATCCTGGAAGATATTTTTTGGAGGTCATGACATTCCAGATTCAATAGAATTCATTTTGCCTTCCATGGACATCTGAGAGTCACTGATGGCTATTATTACGTCCATAAGAGAGAGAGTGGTAGGTGGTGATTGGTCGCCTTCTGTCCCAACTGGAGTTTGTGCAAGGGTTGAGTGGGACATTTTATATTGATCCGTCCTTCATTGCGAACCCTGTTTTCTCCCCATGGCCTTAGCCATGTCTATATAGTTCAAAGGGCAATAGCCAGTGTATACTAAAGGGATAAACAATAACATGGGGCTATTTGTCGGGAAATATAGAAAGAGCGCAGTACCACAGATTAAGGCCTGATTCAGCTGCTCCCCATCCTCACAAGGTGCAAACTGCCTGTCCCTCAGTCGCTCTCATTGTTAACTGACACATCTCACTCCTCTCAAGAGTTCTAAATGTAAGCCTAGGACCACAGTCATATTCGAGGGAAAAGACAAGTGAATGAAGGTGACCCATCGTGTACCAGGCAGGCATCATGTCTGTCTGATCAGATCCAGGGCATGATCAGGCCCCCTGTATTACAGCATCATCTGCAGACTGGCCAACCTGACCTGACCACCACCCCATTACACCTCACCTCTTGGAGAACCCATGCCACCCCGCCATGGTCAGTCTGACGGGCCACCTGTTAGGAGGGCTCTTACATAGTGCTCATATGCTCTTGTTTAGTGATGTATTTGTGTCTCGTGTTAATTGAAGATGTACATGGGTTCTGTCAGCTGGAACCTGGAGTCTTGCTGTGAAGGTTCCAGGTTCCAGCAGAGTCAGTTGAATGGTAAGACTGGCTGGGGGTCACTCTAGAAAGCAGCTCACTTGGCCCTTGGTGAGTGCAGTTAATAAAAGACACTGACATTAATCCTTCCTACATGTGTCTCTTCAAGTTCCCCACACTCTTAATATTGTGGCGACGAGAAAACTGGCAAAAAGGAAAGGAAGCAAGGAGTGACAGCGTCTCCCAGCAAGACAAGAAAAGAGGCCCGTGAGGAAGCAGTGCTGTAGCCCAGCAGGAGAGAGCTCTTACTAGAAGCCACAGGTAAGAGCTTGCATTGGTTGGGAGATTGGGGCATTCTTATGAAATCCATGGTGGCTGCTCATTCCCTGCGCATGCCGGCGCCATCAGAGGGGGAGAGTGAGGGATTTGCATGAGGCCCCTGGAGGCTATTGGTCCTCTGTGCGATCTGGATGGGTCTGCGTGAGGTACCTGGATGCTGTTTGTCCCCTGTGCAAGCCAGAGCTTGCAAGAGCTCCATGATGACTGTTTCTCCACTGTGCGAGCTGGCGCCATCGGGGGTTTCATAACACACAGCAGTTTTACTGCAAACGTGTTGGAGCCAGCCTGATGAGAGGAAAGGTCCTAAAGCCTTTGGAAGGCACACATTATTCAGAAGAGAAGCGTCAAGTTACCATGGTAACCTGCACTGAGTGCACTACTCGGTTAGGCTGTACTAACACGGTCTCTGAAGCTCTGAGAACAGACAGGAAAACATAACAAAAACACAGTGTCACATACTGTCAAGCACCAGGAAGGCTGGATTGTGCAGATAATCACTTTGAAAATTAGAGTTTCCAAAGGAAGAGAAACATATTTATGAACACATTTGTAAAGTGAAGAAAACAAAAAAGGGGGTTGTCTGTTAGAATAAACACAGCATTTGGCTTCAGAGTGAACAGTAAGAGGGTGGATCTTTAAAAAATAAAAAGGGAGAAAAAAGAAGAACAGACAAAGGAAGATACCCATTAACTCCAGAAGACAATCATTCAGTGGCACACCATGGCTAATGTGCCTGGTCCAGCGTTTTTTCAGCCCACCCCTGGTGAACCTACAGTGCTTTGGGCTGATTGGAGAGATAGTTTCTCCAAGTACATATTGGCTGTGTTTGGGACCAACTACTCGAATGAAAGGAAGGAAGCACTACTGTGCCATTGTTTAGGTGCTGCTGGCCAGGATATATTAAAGAAACTTCCGGAACCGGCAGGGTTGGAAGATGCTGGGTGTACGAGAGGACGATGGCCAAACTGGACAAGCACTATGAGGTGCAGTAAAACATCATACTAGCGCAGTACCACTTTGCAAACAGAGAGCAAAAGACTGGAGAAAGCATACACGAATTTGTAAAAGCCCTGAGGGGTTTGGCTGTGAAGTGTCAGTTTACTCATTGTCAAGAGGAACACTTACGAGACCAGCTAATGATTAAGTGCAATAATAACAAAATAAAGGAAGAGATGTGGAAAGAGCAAAACCCCACTTCGTCAAGAGCAACTGAAATTGCAAATTTTATTGAGCATACAGTAAATTGTATCAAAGCCCTTCATCCCGACAAAGCGTCAGAAAGCAGCAAGATGGCACCAGAAGATGGCTTTGTGAACAAGACGTCCAAGGCTTCTCAGAAGCAATTTTCAGGAAATGTAAGGAGGGCTGAGAGAGTGGAGAGAAGAGGGAGAGACATTTCAAGTGATACTGGGCCGCACAGCAAAAAGAACACAGGACGCTCATTGGGTGCTCAGAGGGAGTTCAAAGCTCTCATGATCAAGAGATGCTACAGGTGCGGCAGTGGGTCTCATTTGGCGTATGACAAGGAGTGTATGGCGGTCCACATCATCTGTCGATAATGTGGTCACAAAGGTCACATGGCCCGCTGTTGTAAGAATTTAAGACCTTCAGGGCAAGTTCAAGAAGTTAATGAGGACAATGATGAAGCTGACCATGGAAGTATGGGGAAGGAGATAGTAAGCTCATTGCAAGCGGTCTCAGGAAGAGTGAAAAGGAGGAAGCCGTATGCAATCATAACAGTCAATGGCGTACCAGTCTCGATGTTGATAGACAGTGGAGCCGATTACACGCTCATAAGTGTTCAAGTATGGAGGAAAATGTTCTGCTGCTGCACACTGCGAGAGCCAGAGATAAGGGACAATGTGTATGGTGATGTTACCAAAGAGATACTTTGGGAGTTCAGTGGTGAACTGGAGTTTAAAGGGAGAAAATCAGAAGGAACAATCTATGTGGCAAACAAAGGAGGAAAATTATTGTTGTGGAGTGATCCAGCAGAGTTGGAGATACGACTGGATGCAAGGCATCCTGAGCAAGTGTTAGCAGTGGAGGAGAGTAAAGTTGGGCACATAAGAACAAGATCATCAGGAGTTGGGCAGCAGGTTTTCGAGAAAAGATTAGGCTGTCTCAAGAGCTTTGTGCATCATATTAGACTCAAGCAGGAAGCTCAACCCACACAGGGGGTGTTGGAATCAAGGTTGGGGAGCAGGTCTTCACAGGTGTTCAGGAGAGCACTGTCCGTGCTTCTGGCAGCTCTGAAGCCAGACTGATGGTCATGGAGACAACCAACAGATTCAGTGTGAAGATTAAGCTGGGAGATGGCTAGCTTTTCGAGGAATTTGCCCAGGAAAGGAGTGATGGAGATTGGCCGATAGTTAACTGGGTAGGATGTGTCGGCATAGGGTTTCTTCAGAAGAGGGTGCCCAAGGGAGTGTTTCAGGGGGAAGGGACGACTCCAATTGCAAAGGAGTGGTTGCAGAAGTCAGCCAGAGCAGGAGCCACAGTGTCAATTTGGTCCTTGATGGTTTTGGAGGAACAGGGGTGAACCTGTTTTGACGAGACTTTCATAGATCAGACTTGTCTAGAAACCTTGTCTGGGGAGAACAGGAGAAAGGCAGAGAAGGAGGGCAGAGAGGTGGCCAAAGAAGGGCCAGAGGAAGAGCAGGGAGTAGAGGGAGGAGGGGTAGAGGAGGAGAGAACAGGATGTCCTGAGTTTTGGAGATGAAATGAGAAGCCAGAGCCGTGCAGAGAGCCTGGGAGGGGACATGAGAGGTAGAGACTGCAGCAGGATTGGTCAGTTCCTTACAGATTTTAAAGAGTTTGGTTGAGTTGTTAGATGCCACAGAGACGCGGGCTTGGATGTGAGCTTTATTCTTGGTGCGGATAGAGACACAGTATTGCCTTTGGAGCAGGCGGAAGGCCAGTTTGTCAGAAGATGTACCAAAAGCACGCCATTTCTTCTCAGCCATCCTGCACTTGCATTTGAGGGTGACGAGGTCTGCGTCATACCAGGAGTTGCACTTGGCTTTGGGCTTCAAGCGGATCCTCATGACAGGGGCAAGAACATCAAGAGTATCAGATATAGCAGAGTTGAGCATGGAATGGGATGTGTCAGGATGTGAGTCAGCCAAAGGGGGCATAGGAGTGAGAAAGTGGTGGCGAAAGCCTTAACTGACACACGCTTCATGGGTCGTATAACCGAGAAGGTAGGTGGCAGTGTTGGAGGGGGCTTGGCCTGAGAGTTAGAGAGGGTGAGCTGGGAGGAAAGGAGAAAGTGATCACTCCAGGAGAGAGTAGTGGTGAGAGGGATAGAAAGGGGAAGGCCTGAAGAGATCAGAACATCCAGAGTGTGCCCTGCAGAGTGAGTCGGGCCAGAGGGGAGAATAGAGAGTGAGAGAGAGTTGCAGAGGTTGCGAAAGAGTCCAGAGGAAGAACTTGAAGCATCCAGGTAAATGTTAAAGTCTCCAAGAAGGAGGAGTTGAGTGATCAAGACCAGGAGGAAAGAGGAGAAGTTCGCCCGCTCAGAGAGGAAGGAGGAGGTCTGACCAGGTGGCCGATAGATGGTAGGCACAGTAAGGGATTGGCTAGGAGAGAGAGAGAGCATGCAGACGAGGCATTCGAAAGAGGAGTAGGCCTGCGTAGGAATGACAGAGGCGGGGATCCACTATGGGTAGATCCTGGCTACACCCCCTCCGGAACAGTGGGATCTGGGTGCGGAGAGGATTTTGTAGCCATCAGGTAGGAGAGTATCAAAGCACGTGACAGAGCTGGCCGTGAACCATGTCTCAGTGAGACTGAGAACATCGAGGTCAAGTTCTTCCAGGATGCAGCATATGTCAGAGGAGTGTTTGACAGCAGAGCAATAGTTGAGAGTGGCAATATGGAGAAGGTTGCTGTCCTTGAAAGACTTCCGAGGAGGCGTACAAATCAGAGGTATGCCCTGCAGATCTGTAGAAGAAGCCCGAGGGGGGCAGAAGAGGAAGGAGGAGAGGGCAAGGTAGCCAAGGAGGAGACAGTAGGGGAGGCAAGGAAGCCATGTGGGAAGAGAGGAGACAGCAGGACAGGAAAGGAAATTGATGAGGCACGGGAAGCATCTATCAAAGAAGAGAAGGTTGGCCTGAGGGCTTTGGACCAAGACGGTACCATTCAGGTAAATATTAATGATGACCTTAGAGGAGTAAAAGGAGGGCCTCCCACCGGGTGACACCATGGGAGAAGAAGAAAAGGAGAAAACACAGAAGCCTTATGAACAGTCCATAGGTCTGGCAAGGGAACGACAAAAAGGATGTCGGTGAGGATGTCGGTGAGGGTTTGCCTGGAGGAGGCGCTGGTGTAGGTGTCAGCGATAGGGAAGCCTGGGTTAGAGAGCAGGATGTCCTTTTAAACTTCTTCTTACCAGATTTAGTGAGGAGAGTGGGATAGTCAATAGAGAAGCAGTTAGAAAAGATAGGAGAAACAGAGAGCACCATAGAGTAGGTAGGGAGAGGAGAGAAGAAGAAGAGGGAGGGGCGGGGAGAACACCAGGGAAGGACACAGGGAGGGGCGCAAGCAGACAAGGCAATAGTAGACAATTGGACAAGACGACAGGAGCTCAGATAGTGGTAGAAATGTTTGCTAGATGAATGCAAAAACCACAGAACGGCACTACTTTCACAATGTAATTTTAAATACCAGAGAAAAACACACCTAAATCTGAAAGTCCTGTATGGTGGGAAAAATGCCTAGGTTTCACAATGCAATTTTAACTGCTTTCGCAATGCAAATTTAACTACTTTCACAATGCAATTTTAACTACTTTCACAATGCAATTTAAATACCAGAGAAAAACATACCTAAGTCTGAGAGTCCTGTGTAGTGGGAAAAGACCTAGGTGTCACAATGCAATTTTAACTACTTTCACAATGCAATTTTAACTACTTTCACAATGCAATTTTTGACACTTTAACAATGCAATGTTTGATACTTTCACAGTGCAATTTAAATAACGGAGAAAAACACACCTAAGTCTGAGAGTCCCATATAGTGGGAAAAAGGCCTAGGACTCACAATGCAATTTTAAAATATGCACACCACTATGTTTAAAAACGAGGTCCAGGGAGTGGGGACAGTTTAGGAATTTCGTTTGGGGCCAAGGGCACTCCTTTGTTTAAATACAATGTTTACGGAGTGGTGATGACAATTGGGATTTTAGTTTTGTGGCAAAAAAACATTTAGTTTAAATCCAATGTTTAAGGAGTGGTGACAATTGGGATTTTCATTGTAGCATAAATATACCTTTTGTTTAAAAGCAAGTTTTGGCAAGGGGTATCAGTGGGGAATTTAGGGTTTGGGACAAGGACCTTTTTTGTTTTAAAGGCAAGGTTTAGGAATGGTGACAATTATCAATTTCATTTTTGTGGCCAGGACACCCCAATTACTTTCGGTGGCTATAACATTATTCCAGCGAGGAGAGCAGGTGGAAGTTTCAAACTATTTGGGCGATAAATTAATATGCAGTAAAATATGCTAAATATCTACACAATTTGACCCCCAGCACTATGAAAGGAAAATATTAAGGCAGGTAGATCCCCACACACTTGGCTTCAAAAGGATAAATTCTACTTTTTTATATATATATATATTTGTAACACGCCGAAGCTCGCAAGCATCAGGGCGCGACAGAAACACAAGGACGAGAGTGCACAAGACAGTACAAATAAAAGTGAAGAGGTCTCAAGCATGAGCGCAAGATGGTGAGTGCGTCGATTTATTTGAAGAGTGTGGTTTTCAGCTGCTTCCTAAATACTTGGACGTTACTTTCGAGCCTAAGATTATGAGGTAATTCATTCCAGAGGGTGATGGCTTTGGTGGGAAACGCTCTACCTAGGCCAGTGGCTTTTATTATGGAGTGGCCTGACTCCAGTAGTCCCTGTTTTTCAGATCTAAGGCTTTGACTTGGCTCGTACCAGTTAAATTCCTTCTTCAGGTATACCGGGGCTGCTCCGTTTAGTCAGCGGTGGACCAATGTCAGGGATTTAAAGGTGATACGCTCCTTTATTGCTAGCCAGTGAAGGTCATTTCTGTCCTTTGTTATATGGTCTCGTTTGGACTTTCCTGCAATGGATCAGACTGCGTTGTTTTGAATAATTTGGCATTGCTTTATGCAACTATTGCTGGCACCTAGAAGCAGGGCATTTCCATAGTCCAGTCGCGACAGAATGGTAGCTCTGGCTATGGTGGCGCTGTTTCTAGTATTTAAGAATGGCCTAATGCAGCATGGGAGCCTCTGATAATATTGGCAGGTTCGTTTAAGGTATTAAGTTTGTGCCTCAGCTCCTAGTGAGGATTGTAAGTAGATATTCAGTGTTTTGACTTTATTAGATACTGGGATGGTGGAATCATTTATGAGAAAGGAGGAGTAGGCTGAGTCTAGGTTTTTTAGAGCTTTGGTAGTACCAAATGTCATGAGCTCTGTTTTGGAGCTAAATAGGCACATCCACTGTGATTTTATCCAGCTTTCAATAGTATTATAGATGGCTGACAGCCTGTTGTTGTCAAGAGTATGGTCCCCACACAATTCCAATATAAGCTGTGTGTCATCTGCAAAGTTGGTGAAGTAAATCCCAAGCTGTGAGAGAAGGGTGCAGAGACAACAAATGTATAGGTTAAAGAGCAATGGGGAAAACATACATAGGACCTCTGTTTTGGGGCATTCGGGGAAGACAGCCAGGCTCCTTTTTGGACAGCACAGGGTCGGATCACTTCATTCAGAAATCATCACCAGCTTTAATCCCTCATCTGGTTCTCCCTAAGGATCAGGGCCTAGTCAGCTGTTGGCTTCCCCAAGTTTCTTTCTCCCAGGCAAGGTGCAAGGCCTCTCAATGTTAAGGCCTGCCCACCCAAGATGTCATGCAGCTGTCTCAGGATACCTCCAGGTAGATTAAGGGCAGGTCCTCGAAGATGTTTAGCAGCTCTCCCTCAAAGATGTTTTTTAGTTAGCTCCTTGTCTAATCTTTGTCCTTGTTCTCCCATTTCTGCATAGAGCAAGTGCTTTTTAATGTATAAGGCACGCCTCCAATTATTACAATTAGAGGTACCAGTTTATTGGTGCTGACCTTCTCAGTGGAGGATTATCCACCCTTCCTCCTCCCCAGAGACAACCCCTATCTGCCCTGTCTTTGGAGTCCCCTGATTGAAGTGAAGTGGCGGAGGTACATCCCTTCTGTCATTTACACATGCTGTTATAAGATACTTGCAACCAATCCCACTAAAACAATAGTTCTGTCATGGGTAGCCACCTACGGTGGTCCCTTTGGCGGCGATGGAGGCGGATTGGAGTTGTATCCAGGACTCCTTCCAAGAGGGTGCCCACAAGACTCTGCAGCATTCTAGTCTTTCCTGATGCATGCATGAAAATTGCTCCGCCCCCTTTAGCTGCAATGGATAATCTGGGCTCCGACACAGAGAGGCTTCGCATAGCTACTCTTCATAGCACACACTCCGTACGTTCGATCTGTTTACTCTTTTACTCCTGGCTTTTCCGTCTATGTATGTGTTCTTCTAATCTATCTGATTTCCTTTACTTAGGAACAAACTGTGGTCTTGTGAATCTCCTGTCTCTCTTGGCCGTATTCACCAGGCTCGCTGCTTCCGGCTACAAAAGTTTCATTTCCAAACGTTACCTAGGCAACGCTTCTTTAGCCAATCCCTGCTATGCTCTGAACTCTGCCTTTATTTCCTCAGCCATTTTCCGGCGCCTGTTCTCATCCCAGATAGAAATCTCTGAACACACAATCTACCCACACAATCTCCATTCAAACATCAGCATATGCCAGTGCAGATCCTCAACATTCTCTCAGTCCGCTTTACTGTTACCGACAGCGGGTAAGTTCAGGCTATTGTCCGCTAATTGCAACACGAGTAGAACCTCCCTATCTGATGTTTTCCGCTGGCTCCGTTTGTCTCTCGAATCCTTAGGAAACACTGGTGAACCATCCTCGCATTCTGTCGTCTTCCAATGGAAGCCTCCTGGCGCATATCTCCATACGTTCAGTCAAGAGGTGCTTTCTTTCTGGTAACTACACACATAGAACTTTAACTTCTCTTTACTCAAATCCTGTCAACGTTCGTTATAACCTTTACCTCTATTGTAGGGAAACCATTTGATGTAGAAGCATGAGTACATTCACCACATTCATCCGGTCAACACTCCTCCAAGCAGCTGAAACCACTGGTGTATTCCCAAGACGGAACCACAGGGTTTTATTCCCCAAGAGGGTTTCCCTGGGAACCCTGTCCCCTCTTAAGTCGTCCATTAGGATACAGGACAACCAGGAGATTTCTCAGTACCTCGAACTGCTGCATCTCCTCCAAGCCAGTCTAAGTGTTCTTGTAGATCATTGATGAAGTGTTTTATCACAAGTTCAGGCACTCGAGGGAGAGATTTCCAAATGGCACTGATTAGGTCTCCGTACAAACCCTTTGATAACCTACCACAAGTATGAACAATTATGAGTGGTATTGGGTGGTCAACGGAAGGTCTATCCCAATACATTGACAATGCTTTCAGACATCATGTCTTTCAACTACCATCATACAGTAGAGACAGTACGGCAGTATTGCAGTTTCTACTGAACTTTGAATGGAAAGAAGGGTACCTGTTACTACTCATAAACCAAAGGTGTTGCCATTGGGGGAAAAATGCTCCATCACTGGCAAACCTTTCAATGGCTCAATATGAAGATGCACACGCACGGAACACCAATGACTTTGTCCAACATGTCAGTCTTTGGAGAAGATACGTGGATGACATTGTGCTCATTTGGAATGGCACTTCAGAAATATTCCAGGAGTAAATTCAGTATCTGAATACTAACACATTTGGACTCCGATTTTTAGAGCGCTGTAATGATACATCAATTGACTTTTTAGATCTACACACCTACAATGAACAAGGGAAAATAGAAACAAGCACCTTTCGTAAAGCAACAGAAGTTAATTCAACCCTTTACACCTCCAGCTGCCACCGCTAAATGACTGCAGACATCATACCTGCAGGGGAGTTCCAGCAGGACCACAGGGACTGCAGTAAGGACACAAATGTTGACTGAGATTTCAGGAAAGAGGTTAGCCGCCTCCTTTGATCAATAAATCTCTTGACAAGATAAAATAAATTGCTCAGAGCTGATCTTATACACCATAGCCCACAAGGGAGCTCAAAAAAGAAGATACTACAGATATTGTCACACAGTATTCACGGGACTCTCACATTTCGTACAAAATAATGCAGAAGCACTGGCATCTTCTGCACATGGACAATGATCTACAACCCATTAACTCCAAACCTAAATTTGTATACACTAGAGTACCAACAATCAGGAATCTGCTCTGCCCCTCTTTTTTGGAAAGTGAACCCACAAAAACGAGCAGGGGCAGTGATTGGTTGAAGACCTTGTCAGGTTTTCACTGCTGTGGTATATGCACAATGTGCAAATTTGAACATCGCGACTGTGACAGTCTCTTTTTCAAACCTGGTGCAGAGTTTATCATTAAAGATCTTATCAATTGCAAGACAACCTATGTTGTGTTCCTCATTTTATGTGTATGGCAAAAACTCTACATCGGCAGCACCTTTAGAAAATTAAGAATACGGATTAGGGAACACCTGGCAACCCTCAACAGCCAGTATCCCAGGTTTTCCTTGGCAAACCAGTCATCAAATGTCAGACAAAAACGAAATCCAATTTATATGCTTGATGAGAGCGAAATGCAGCACATGTGGGGGTGACCGCACATTAATGTTAAGACGCTTGCAATACAAATGCATTTGTAAATTCAGGGATACCAAAGATGGTTTAAATATCGAACATGAAATGAATGTGTTTTTGTAATCATGTGCCTTCCTTTATTATTATGGTGATGTTTTTATGTATCAACCTTGTGCTAAACCTATTTACCAGTTTAGGATGCCAGTTCAGCAATCCCTTTTCAGTCACCATGCTAATGTTACCATTTATCAAACTTCAGATTTTTAGTTTGATAACTTCACCTGCAGTGAAAGGGGGTTCGGTAGAGGTTCTTTTGTTCAAGGCTTTCTTGGCTAGTAGGGCTCCTCTGCCTCCCTTTGTTGTTATTCTATCCTTCCTGAAGATAGAGTAACCCTCTGGAATAGCTAGGGAAAGTTCAGGGCCGGAGGCTGTGTGAAGCCACGTTTCCGTGACTGCTATGAAGTCTAGGTCATTGTTTTTAATGAGGTCTGCAATATCCAGGGCATGGCAAGTGATGAATCTGGCATTGATGAGCGCGCCTTTTATTTGTAGGGTCTCATTGGTATTGGCTAGGGTCGTGGTAAGTGGGAGAGTATTTTTGAGGTATTTTGTGTTATCGACTGATATGTGTGACTTTGGTTGTGTTGGGATAGGAGTGAGGGAATACTGGGGTCTGGGATAATGTGTGGTGGCTAAAGTGTTTGACTTAAGGGCAGAGAGTTTGCGATTGTTGTGAGTTTAGTGAAGGGCTGCTCTCTGACCTGATGGCAAGAGGGTGCTGGTAAGTGCGAGTGGAAAGTCTAAATCTCCTAGTGGGCCCCAGTATGGGGCTTGTGCAAGTGGGTGTGTGTAGTGTTGTTCTTGAGCTAAGGCGTGTTAGCCATGAAGATCCTAGGCAAGGGGTGGTGGGATTAATATTGTCGGAACTATTGGCTGGACATTGTGGGAAAAAACTGTGAAGAGCAGGGGTGGTTTCTATGAGTCCTGTGTCTTTGGTGAGAGTTAGTGAGGTGTAGGTGGTAGAGATATCCGTGGCTGGGAAGGCTGCTGTTTTAAGGTAGGAATGCATGGGGCAAGGTAGCAGGTTGTGTCTAGTGCAGTGAATGCGGGCCAGGCCTGTGTCTAGGTAGATGTAAGCACCTTTGGAGTAGGTGTTAGTGCAGGTCAGTCTAATGTCCTGAGGGGTGGACACGGCTGACTGGAGTGGCAGGGAGAAGTTTGAATGGTCACTAGTAAGTGGGGCTATGTGGTAAAGAAAGTAGATCAGAGTGTTAAGGACTAACATTGCAGTGGTGGTTGGATGGGATAGTGGCATAGATAAGCGGGGCATAGGGTAGGAGCCGCAGGCGATGTACATGCGTAAGCGGCAAAACAATTGTAATAGTAGTCAGTGGGGAGTAATATCAATACAGTACAATACAAATATAATACAGTCAGGTCAAGAAATGTTGGAGACTGGCCGTTCAGTATAGGCTATGTGGGAAACAGAGCAAGTGCTGGAACATACAAAAAAACAGTGTGCAAGTTAATTTAGCGAACTGTGATACATAGGAATGGCATTTAACGAAGCATACAGACGTCGCTATGTACGTGGTCAGCTGTAAATGTGGTTATAGGTGGATCAGCGTACAATAGTGCTGGATGTATTATTACAGTATATAATCAGGTGGTAGGCATAACAATGCAGTACATCAGAGAGGCTACTATGAGGCTCGTTAGCAGGTTGCTATAAAATTGGCGTAATACACTCAAGTAACAGTACATAATACATGAATTAAGATGGGAAGTTACCAATAGCAGTTGGCGGGGTGGGGTAGTTTAACAGTGAGGTTCGAGGGACAGTGAGTCCATTGGGTCCATTGGGTTGATAATGGAGAGTGGGATCCTGGAAGCAGAGTGCACAGGGGCAATGTCTTATTGCTTAGCGTTTGAGTCTGCTAAGGTAGAGGTTTGTTAGGTGTCTGTAGCCATGGTCAGGGAAAGCAGATTCGGCATCTTTTGGTGTGAGGAGTGTCAAGGGAGTTAGAGTCAGCTCTACGTGCTAGATGGCAGCTGAAAGGGGTCGAGGTGCCTGGCACTATACGGCACTGAGAGGCACGGATAGGATCTGCCCTTTGTAGTCACCCTTAGTAGTTGGGCTGGCTTACTCCTTCCGGTGACAACGGTCCGAGGAAGTAGTGAGGTGCAGCCTATCAGCGGCTGGGTACGTTGCTTAGCAACGCACAAAGCAATGGTGGCCATATTAGCTTAGCAACCACCATTGCCACAGTCACTGTTTACAAAAGTGGACGTGACATCACACACAGCGCACGTGTGACGTCCTTGCCTACCATAAACAATGCTGCAAGATAATATCATATGATATGATATATGACATTTATAACGCGCCTATACACAAGTGTTTCAAGGCGCGACAAGGCAAGGGAGGGGAAACAAAAGGAGAACAAGATAGCAATCTTACTAGGTCTAGTGACATTGAGATTGTGCAAGTGCAGGGGAGAGGGAAAAGGAAAGTGCAAGCGGGAGGGAAAGAGGAGCAAGTGCCAGACACAGGATCACAACAAGTAGTGTGGCAGTACAAGGGTTAAGTGCAGACAACAGGTGTCAGATAAGTGCAGGTAAAGGACTGTAGGATTGCAGATACAGTCCCAAGTGCAAGGGTTGCCAGGAGGAAGTGCAGGTGTGCAACTGGGCGGCCAGGGACCTGGCCCCGAAGTTCAAAGGGTAGCCAGGTGACCAGTGCAGTATCAGAAAGGGGATCCGCAGGGAAGTGCAAGAGAGAAGGCAGAAGCAAAGAGGAAAGACTTGAGTTGCTTCTGGAAACAGATTGTTCGACTCAAGTTTCAGAGAGGTTGGGAGGCTGTTCCAAAGGGAGGTACCAGCTGAAGAGAGAGATCTGCCCCCAACTCGTTGCTTGGAGAAGCGCCTAACCCTCAGGGAGTTGGAGCTAGAGGAGCGAAGAGCTAGAGTAGAAAGATATTTCCGAAGAGAGAGAGAGCTGGAGGAATTGCGGTCCCAGGCCCCAGAAGGTCTTGTGGACAATGCAAAGGGTCTTGAACTTGATCCTTGCAGCCACTAGGAGCCAATGAAGAGATTTCAGGGCTGGAGAGATACGATGCCTGTGCTTGAGGCCAAGGACAAGTTTCACAATCCTGTTCTGGACAAGTAGTAGAGGATGGAGACTAGAAGCAGGCATTCTCCAGGTCCAACAAGAAGAGCAAAAGTATAGGTTGGACCTCTACCATCAGGGGAAGGGAGCCAATCCCCCTGATAAGTTGTGAGAAAGCATTGCTGGGAACTTTACCTTCAGAGAAAGGGAGCCATTCCTGCTGACAACATGTAAAACACAAGACTGTTAAAAGACTTTGGAATGGTTTCAACAAGCCAGAAACCATAACACAGGGAAGGGAGTCTTTCACCTGGGACCAGAACAATATTAATGTATTTTATTTTATCGAGAATTTGTAAGGTGCTTTATACAACAGAATTGTGTTATTGCCTTATTCTTTAGTTTTAGTGTACAGGGCAGAAGTAAGGTTTTCTTGACAGAGGATGGTGGACACTTTTCAGTTCACAAACATCCTGACAGTCACCTTATCTCTTTAGGTGATGCAGGGAAACCTCTCTGAGGAATAGGGAGATATAGGTGTTAATTATTTATTTCTTACTTTGTTTCTTTCTTTCTTTCTTATTTGTTAATAAAAGTCTTTAATCCCAAACATGACACCTTGTGTCAGACTCCTTCTTCTGCACCCCATGGCTGTGTTTTTGCTCTTTTCCTTGCTTTCTGAAGTTTCCTCCATCACGGGATCCAAAGCTTTCCCTCCACATGTTTCTTTGGTTTTGTTCTTAATGGCACCTTTGCTTGACTTGAGTATGGTAACTCTTTTTCACTGACGCTTCTCCTTCCTGCATAGATACATCTCATCATGCTGCTCTGTGTCATGCTCAATGTGGTATCCAGTGATGTTAACGAATTTGAAATACATTTTTTTAACAAACCTACAACACCGAAAACACTGATCTTTCAATAAAAAATATATAGGCGAGTAGGGGATTAAAACTGGTAGGGTTTGGGGTGGGGTTATAGACCTAGGCAAATGAGGGACTTGGGGAGGGGCAGAGATCCCCCCAAGGTTTTAATGTTCTTTCTACATTATTTTGGTTTTCATTAAGATGACATGGAACTGATCAATGTGAGAGACTTCCAGTATGTCAGCATCTATCTTTGTGGATTCCAAGTCGTTTGTTGTCAACATGACTGTCTTATTGGCCCTTGGAGTCCTCTGATTGAAGTGAAGTGGAGAGGTACACCACTTCTGTCATTAAGACATTGTTTAGCTGTCAGCGTTTTACCCACAAAGTCCCTGCATGGCAACATTTTGTCATTTAGCAATAAATGCCATGATATATGGATATTAATATTCCCCTCATGGTGGACTTAATGAGTTGATGTCCATATCCACACAAGATTGCATGCACGCATTGTAGTTTTTTGCCCTTTATTCCAAAACAAACATAGTTTGGAATATGAAACATCCTAATCGGATATTTGATTTAATAGGTCATCAGCTCCCCAACTTTCAAATTCAGACGATTTCTGGGGCAGCTAGCAACACCTTTTTCAATGTAAAAAAAAACCTCCAAATCGCATCAAAAAGAAAGTCACATGAAAAACCCTTGCTTGAAAATTAGCTTTAAAATTAAATCTGTCACAACCCTGTAAGTCTCTCGGTCTCAAAATGATTCCGTAACATTTGCAATGAAAGTCAATGACAATATAATTAACATGGACAAATGGTTATTTCATTTTTCCATTTCCCTGAACCCACGTGGTTCAGGGAAGCTTGAGTCTCTGGCTGAGTGTTGATTTAATGCTGGGGTAAAAGCCATTAGCCTTTTGTTCTTTGAGAGTTGATGTTCTGAGGAAATTCGTACCCTGCAGCAGACATCCAACTCTCCCCTCTGTCACCATGAACCCATGCTGGCCTCTGCCATTTTGTCCTTGTAATATTAAGTTGACCACAATTTTGGTCTAATATTTTGTATTTCTTTGAGCACTGCATCCACCCAGACAGGTCATAAATACCTGGTATGCTTGAGCCGGTACCTCACAGAGATGTGGCTTTCAGATAAGGAGCCAAAAAACCTGCGGTGGGGAAAGGCACTTGAGAATTCTGCCGAACAGCAAGAAGCATTTGTCTGTGTTTAAGGAGATTCACATGTTGCATTTGAAAGAAAATACGCTTTTAAATCGGGGCATATATTTTCCATGTAAAGCCTTATATTCCTGCATCTTGCTACTACTGTTCAGGCCTTCCTTATAATATGTTCATTTTGGCAACTGCAAATTTTTCTCCACGTGTTCATTTTCAGTAGAAAAATACACACACTTCTGGGAATTGCAGTTTAAATCCCTTGATATGCACACAGCATTTGGTGTTTTTTGGGGAACTGAACGTGAAGCACTGATGTTCAATTTGGTCATTCACCATTGGCATTTTTATTTTAAATTATGTCAGTTTCTGTGTTGAAAGGTACAGTGTCATTTTCTACAAGACACATATGTTCTATGATACACTGTTCACTCTGTCATTTCAGCAAGATGCATATTTTCACTCACCTGGCCCTTTCGCTATGTTAAGGTTTTGGCTGGCATGTATATTTCAGTGTGTCTTTTCCCATTACACCAATGTATTTATCAGTCGGGCATAAGCTGGATTTACATTTTATTTTTCCTGGCCCGAAAATATCCAACACCTTGCTTGTAAAGATTTCAGAGGTCACTGACAAATTCCATAGGCAGGGATCTTTTGTAGCCAGACAAGTCTTGTCTGAATTCCATCGCCAAAATTGTGAGAAGTTGTCAATCACATGCATTGAAAATTCAATTTCTCACGTTTAGACAAACACATTCCTCTGTGCTTTGCGTCTTTAATTTAAAGTGCATAAGACATTTTTAATAATGATTGTTTTCTCTATGTTACATATTTGTTTTATTTGGCATTGTTTATGTGTATGTTTTTCTTTGTGCAGTGCTCTGGTGTCAGGTGACAAATTTGCACAAAAGATCTGGTATTTTGATAATTAATTAAATGATAATTTACCCGTTTCTGCTTTTCTTTCCTGATTGTTTTTTGCTGACAGTGATCTCTGGAAGGCGGAGCCAAGGGGTTTGGAGAAGGTGTTTTGAAAAGCTACATAATTTAAACAACTATGGGCCTGATTCACAAAGCATTTTTCTATGGGACTTTATAAACTGCTTCTGTGAATCAGGCTCTACATGTAATCATTTAAAACACTCCACTCTAGGATACCACCTGAGCAATGTGACCTCTATTAATTCATGGGTGGATTATTTAAAGCAAAAAGCTAGACCTCTCATGAGCCAAATGAAATTTATTTTTACTAAATCTGTAAATTCTCAGTGACACCGTTACTCGAGTTCCTTACCCTAGAGGTAGAACCAATTCTTATATATGCACTGGATATTTGTGTTAGCAATTTGCATAAGCGATTGGATTCTATACAGGGTAGTTTGGTGAAAAAAGCTTTGCATCTGTCTCCATCAATTCCCAACTGTGTTATTAGACATGAGATGGGATTGATCTCTCTATCTACTAGTCTAACCTGGCAGGCTTTATCTAACTACTCTAAAATTCCTAACTGCCCCGTTAATTCAATAGATCAAGATTTTTTTGAATTCAGGAAGGGATGCTCCTCTAGCTCTATCACCAGTTACTATGAAATCATGGCAAAAACTATAAATAGTCTGGGTGTTGACCTAGATGATTTGTATATTCGTCCGAATTATGTAAAACATAAATTATTTGAGAACGATTGGTGCAAAACCCTCGATGAAATAAAAACACTGAGTACATATAAAGAATATACTAAATTTCCACATAAAAGAGATGGCTGTTGTGGTTATCTTACTATATTTCCATGTAATATAACCAGAATGTATTATATGAGATTTAGATTAAATCAGTACCATACTCTTGAACAAACAAAATATTGTGGAACTGTAAATGGAAATCAGGGTGCTTCTAAATGTCGTTTCTCAAAGTGTACGGAACAGAATGAAACTTTAAAACATTTGATTTTAGAATGCCCATATTTTAGAGATGTAAGGACTAAGCTTTTTTTTACGATTTATAAATGTGAATTATGTAGATTGTATGGTATCTCTCTGGACTCGGCTCATGCAAGGAAATGAGAGAGCACCACATTTTTGCTTTGGTTGATTTTCTGAAAATAATTGAAAAGGAGATTTTGTTATTTTATTGCTAAATCCTTTTTTTTCTCTTCTTTATCATGTTATATAATTGTTGATTTGGATCAAATTGTTTTCTTCACTTTTAAATCTGTCTAAATTTTACTTTTTAATAATGAATTGTTTTGTATTATGATATGTATATGTATTGATGTGCTATTTTGTAATGGTTCTTTTGAATCACATGCAAATACATTTTTTTTTAAAACACTCCATTGCAAAATGTGAAATGAATCCCGCCCTTACTTGAAAAACAAAATGCCCCTTTACTTTGAATAAAAAAGGACATATCATAATGCAAATCACTGTGGCCTTGAGGAATGTACTTTCCATTATTTATTGGCTCAAAAACCATACTGCTGCATCAGACCATAGAAGGTTTGTATTTAGCATTCATCTTCACCCCTAGGTCCACACCCCTCTGCTCCCCACCTAACCTGACACTGAGTGGTCTGCTCCCCAGTTTCCTCCCTTAGTTCCTTGTAGATCCATTTCTGCTAAAAACATTAAGCACATGTCCTTTTCTGGCTAGCAATATGCTTTGACCATTCTGCATTGAATCTTTAATGTGCGCCTGACCTTTCCACTTCATTTATTCTGCTGTCTTTCTTCCATTTCCAATAAGGTCTGGATACCATTGATACCATAAATAACTTGTATGATATCACTGCTTATGTAACTATATGTAGTAACTATATGTAACTGTAAATAAGTCTTGTGTAACTTTCTAGCACCATATGTAACCACAAATATCTTGTACCTGTAAGCAATGCGTCCAGATGCCCCATGGCTTTGTGAAAGCAAAAAGAAGATATCGAGGCTGAGTACCCCAAAAGGAAATACACCAAACGAGGGTTTAAAAGATACACAGATTTTTATTCTACAACTGAACAGTTTCAAAGGACAAAGCAACAGATAGCTATCAGACCCTCAGTACAACAGAGCGAATACCAGCCCTGTTCGGTGTGTGCAGTGAGTGGGACTGTACATCAGAATAGTCGTGCCTTTTATTCAGTATGTTATCCGATGTTCAGCCCACTTGCAGGTTAACCATTTCCTGGGCTAGAGGTTCATGCTGAGTTTGTTCCTAATTTATGCATCTATACATTTATGGATTATCCTTAATACATTCTCCAACAAGTTCCAATAGCAACAGTGTGTCTTTGGATTTCACATTGAGCCTTCGTACACATTTATACAATATAATTAAACAAGTGTTCACATTAGATGCTCGAAAAGTATTGTGCATAATATATGTTCATGGATTAGTATCGTTGGTACAGGTAATCCTCTATACACAGCTCAATGAAGGACAAGGTCTCAGTACATGACCCTAACATTTGGCCTGCGGGCAGTTTAAGCATTAACTCGTACACAGAGGCTGAGACGGCCATGTTACATTCAGAACGACACTGTCCACCATTTTAGAACACAGGGTGACTTTGGAGTTTAGAATCAAAATGGCAGATGAACCTAAGATGGTGGCTAAATCGATCTAAGGTCAGGACCTTGCTACGCAGATTTCTTCGCAAAGCGACTTGGCTTAGGCCAATATATACAATATAGGAGGCACGATATGATTTCCCATTCGACATACCCTCCTATTGGCCTAGGCCAAGCTCTAAACTACTTCCAGTCACTTTACGAACAACTCCACGTCTCGACGTCCATACACCCTGAATCACTATCAGAAATATCGATTGCCATAAGATCGTTCACTAGGATTTCTTTCAGCACATATTCATTGGAGTTCTTGTCTGGGCATATACCTTGCGTCCTAATGTACCCATTGCCTGTGTGCAACATCTTCCTAACATCGAACATATACCAGGGAGACATTGTATACAACAACAAAGAAACAACAAGATTCCTAAAATGATCAGCAAGACCGAAAGTAGCTTCCATCCCCAAGATCGCAAGAAGTTCCAGAACCAAGTGCTAAGATCCCAGTTCCCCTCAAGAACATGCACTTCTGAACTTAAGACATGCAGATTCTGTATTGCTTTGAAAATCGTTGGGGAGGAATCTGGCCCGAAAACACAGCAAGCGGACCCCACTAATTTACATACCCCTCCACGTTCAGCCAGGATGACATCTAATGCCATCCGGTTCTGAAGTGCTACTAACCTTATTGCTTTCTGTACTAAAGTCATATTATAAAGTATATCAGTGGTCCGGTTGATGGTTCTCTCCAGTATTCTCGCTATTCTCCTGATATCTTCAGAGTTCATTATTTGTCCCCAAAATGGCACAAAGGATTTAGCTACATCGCCCAGAATTTGTGCTGAAGTGTCACTATTCTCGTCCCGCCTTGGACGAGCCTTCGAAATCTCTATAGTACTTGCTATGAATAACCCGGGTAACAGGATCCCTAAATAACAAGTTCCCTGCCAATCTCTGGGTAACCATGGAAATGTTACATTACTGCAAACAAAGTAGACAGGTTCGCCTACATACAAAGGTCTGTCTTCCCCAGTCAAGTTTGCAACGTTGGTGCAACCTTTAAAATCACCCATTGACTGAGTACCATTCTTCTGTATGCAGAAAGAAACTGAATCGGGGCTATGGTTAACAGTGTAGGAAGGAGGCATGGCATCCTTATTGCCTATAGGAGCCATTTTGAAAGAGATCAAGGATTGAAATGGACGAGACAGTCTATCAGAAGGACTAATAGAAGCAACGTTAGGCTTACTCCTATTTGCAAAGAGCGAGCATCCCAAGGGAGTCAAAACACGTTTTTCAAACTGATTCAAATTAGTCCCATCAAAGTTCCCTGAGATACTGTCGTTCCAGCGTCCAAAGAATAGTGCTCTAAGAGAAGCATAGCATGCAGTTGTCAAACGTAGTGGATGAATATACCAACCTAGCCGCTTATCCCTGTGTTGTGGTAAATGTGAGAAGACCCAGCAATTAGATTTGTTAAAGATGGCATGTGTAGCTTTCATGATGAGTAATAGTGTATTATTATGATATCTCTGTCTGTGCTGAGAGTCTCTAGGAGAGAGAGTGTGCAGATGCACGAAAGGAGTAGAAACAGTAGGTACATTTGGCAACAAATTCTCAAGCGGATGTACTTCTTCTAGATACCAGAAGCCTAAAACAATGACTATTATAAAACCAATTAACATCATCACAAAACAGCAGTACGTTTTCGGGGCCCATATAACAGTTTGCCCATTTTCACAGCTGGACTCACGTTCACTTATCAGTCCTGTACGAGCGGTAGCAGTTGCATGCATTGTAATCTTCAAATTAAAAAACACCAGTGTTTTAAGCTGGCGGCCTCCAGGCCGAACCACTTCTTAGTCCTTCCACAAACCCTAGCCAACAGAATCCCCTTTTCAAACAATTTATCGGGCCAAAAAGCAAGCCCTTGATGATTTTCTTCTTCTCCGAGTGCACAGCCGAACCGTGCCGTAAGTCTATTTCCTTGGACGCAGATCGTACCTTGCGATCCCTGGTACTGATTGATCCGTGAACAACGTGTCGTCACTTCCCACTGGAAGCGGTGAATGAGCGGAAGCAAGGTCAGAGGCATGATTAGGGATTGCCTCTGGAAACAAAATGGTTGGAGAGTGTGGGCATGAAATGGCAGTTTCCCCAGACCTCACAGAATCAGGGAAAGTCCCCAACACACTTTCAATGCCATTTACTGCTTCGGGATCGTTGGTTGCAGTACTGATGAGGGGCTCTGCTTCTTCTGTATCGTGTGGCACTGGGTGTGGAATCTTCTTGGTGTGCGTCGCATGGATCCAATTTTTCCGGCCTGACACCCGCACCGCAAACTGTGTGAAAACCGGTGCCGAGCACAATGCGGTCTTGAGCAAATCAAATGCATGCTGGTGCTCCATGTTCCACGGCAATGGCGAATAAATGCCCTTCTTCGTCAAAGCCAACATCGGCTTAATCAGTAGTGAAAAGCTGGGGATCCACTGCCTACAGTAAGAAGCCATTCCAATCAAGGCTCTAACTTCATTCTGCATATTTGGGACAGACATGCTAGAAATGAGTTTTATCCATTCAGGTGTCATCCTTCTTCCCTCCTTTGACAGGAGATAGCCTAAATAGGCAACCTCCTGACAACACTATTGACATTTTTTAGCGAAGCTTTATGTCCATGCCAAATTAATAAGCAACAACACAGTGCCCTCCTTACAAGCGCTCTCTGAGTCAGCAGCTAAAAGCAAGTCATCGACATATTGAAGCAGTGTACAAGTAGAGGGCAACTCAAGGGTATCGAGCTACTTTTTCAAAGCCCTACTATAGATGCTAGGACTTTCTGTGTAACCTTGCGGTACACGGGTGAAGGTAAGCAAGCGTCCCCCTAAGGTGAACGTGAACAGGTATCTACTCTCCTTGAGTATAGGAATACTAAAGAAAGCATTCTTTAGATCCACAACACTAAAGTGAGTAGCTGAAGCCGGGATCATAGTTAATATCGTCGTCACATCAGGCACAATTGGAAATTGTGGGGCGACGATCTTAGTGATGGCACGTAAATCAATTATGAAACGAAAAGGAATTGCATTATCACTTTTTTTGTACAAGGGCAATATCAGACTATTGCACAAACTACCTGCAATTTTCTCAATCACCCCTCGATGCACAAAATCGGAAATGATGCATTTCAAAGCCTGCTCACCATCGACTGTAATCTCATACTGTGGAATACGAGGCAGCTTTACTCCATGTTTCAAGACAATTTTAACAGGCTCAATCTGGAAAATGCTGACATCATTGTCGTCAATTGCCCACAAACACTTCAGAACATCACTAAATTCCGGCGGAAAAGGTCTGGTCAAGAATTGAGAGACAGAAAGTTGCTGTGGTGAAATCGTCAAACGCACTCCATCAGAAGAACAATGAATTACCGCATTTAATTCCTTCAACAGATTCAACCCCAGCAAATTCTCTCCACAATTCAAAGTCAAAAGGAATGGACAATGGTCCGTAAAGGGACCCAAAGAAATAGGTACCGGCGAAGAAACCGGACAGACAACTGGTGTGCCAGAAAACGCTACAGAAACATTGGTTTGCCCTGACAGTAGAATGTTTGGAACCCGAGAATGATCAATGGAACACTTTTGTGCCCCTGTATCTATCAAGAATAGGTGTTTCCTATTTCCCAGTATCAGTTCAGCGTAGGGATCTTTCAGATTAACGGGAATAGGCGTAGGTTCCAAACCCTACTTCGGGCAATCCTAGCGGAAGAGAATGTCATAAAAAGGAAGTTCTTGAGAGAGGTAAGCGGCAGAAGGATGATAAAAAATGTTTCTAGAATCCACACTTGGTGCCTGATTATCCTGTGAAAAAGGTTGCTGTGAATCTTGTGAAAACTGACCTCTACCAGGGCCCCCTACACCCGGGCGACCTCTGGATCGTCTACCCATACTCCCAAATGTGTTATTTGACCTCTGTCGTAGGATCGGGCATTGTGCACGCCAATGACCCTCTTGCCTACAATAGGCACACTGGTTAATGTTTACAGGACCCAAGGACGCATTACCTTGTGGAACATACTGACCTCTAAATTGTGAATTACCCCCTATAGGGCCTCTAACAATTTGCTGCAATAATACTTTTGTCTTCAAATCACCTTTCCTCTTTTCTACTCTTTCTTTTTCATGATTGACATGATTCTCGTTGTACTGAGCCATATGCAGTACTTCCGATTGAGACTTCGCTTGCCAAGCGCTCTCAGAAGACATAATTTGCAACTGGATGTCAGGCAGCAATCCACGCACAAATTTGTCTACGAATAATCTTTTCCCAGACTCTGTGCCTAAGTCTTGTACACTGAAATCCGAGAATACCTGTTCGAACCGATTAAAGAACTCGGTAGCACCTTCAGACTTCCCTTGGACACATGCAGTAAGCTTGTCCCAAATAATTCGCTTTTCGGGAATTATAGTTTTCAATTTCGCAACGATTCTGTCAGGTAAAGTTAGTATCACCTGAGGCGGTCTCTCACCAGCTGGCCTTTCTCCATCGAGTCTAATTATGTTAGCCCATGTATCTCCGAACCCTGCTACATCGTCTATAGTCCTAACCTGTTTCCACAAATCTATGGGCAAGAGTCCGGGAAATAACAGATCAATATGTGGGATGTTTTTACACCACTAGTCCAGGCCCTGCCACATCACTGTGCATTGCTTGCATCATAAACATTAGAGATGGCCGCCGGAAAGCATTCCACTCGCTAAAATCACCCAGAAGTGCGCAGGAAAAATCTGAAAAATAGGCCGCCATCCACTTTTGCCTATGTCAGTGGTAACACAGGAGACCACTGCCAAAACCCACCATTGGGCTACCCACAGAGCAGCCTGAAACTACTTGAAAAAGCAATGTTGATTGCAAAAGAAACTCAGAGCTGTTTGGAAAACTGTTTTTTCTTGGTTGGCAAATTTGCAAAAATCCTTGCTCACAAACCACCCAAAAGATCCAACCTCCTTGTTGGGTGTTGAACATCATTCTACTTCAAGAATCCACAAAAATATAATGTTAGCAGAAGTATATATTATGAGAACAAAATACACTTTTAAAGATACTTGCTGGAAAGAAATATGTCAAAAATGGGTGCAATACCGTTACCCGCCTCTGTCAGACGCTGGTGATCTCTAAATCTGTCAGGTGAAACTTGTGTCTCAAAAGCTAAATATGCCAAAGAAGGTACTTCCATCAAATGCAATATAGGGTGCCACACGTTAATTTTCATGTTGAAAAAGACTAGAATTGAAGATATGTTCGCTTATTTTAAATTCGTAACTGTAATTTTTCCCAAGGAACAATGTCACAATTGACTATAAGGTAACCTGATTCAGTTAAAACTTGAAAGAGGTTTTCCCCCACTGAGAACACACCACTCTGTTCATTCCCACCAAAAGGAGAGAATATCTCATGGGGTTGCTAATGAGAAGGGGAGGAGACTTCCTCTGCTGCTCTTGGAAAGAGACAATGGGTTCCTTGAACTGAAACAAAATGCTAATTCGGGTGTGACTGACACCAACTGCCCAGGACGACAAGCCCATTTGACTCTCTAGCCCAGCCAAGACCTTGGAGGCAGAGACAAATCATTATGTGTATTCAGAGAGCACAGAAAATATTGTTTTGGGAAAAGACATAAAATATTGTACCAAACTGATAAAAATATGGAACTTATAGTTTATTAAAATGAAAAATTAGCTCACAGTTTAAAACTAATCTGGAATCTATGCAACATTCAGAGACTGAACCACGAAAAAGTTCATATTCTAGCAATTGTGATTATGTTAGGAACATAAACATTTCCAGGAATATGCCCAGATGGTATGTGTATGCATGTGTAAAAATTGGTACAGAACTGACACTGAGTAACCGCCCAAAAGCGCAAAAAATTGTCATTTGTGAACCAGAACTCGTAGGAAGATGAGGCTTGGACAGAAACGTACCTTAGTCAATCTGTCCTGTAAATATGTATTATTAACAAGTTGTGCATGTTGGAAATATGTTTTTTGGGAAAAATAGATTTTCTGGGTAAGAACAAGGGGCAGGGATTTTCTCTGGACCCTAAACACTGTGTCACTCTGATCATGACACATTGTTCCCTTCTCAAATCATGAGAGGGGGAATTCTCTGACCTATCAGATCCTTAGAGGGTTGGGCATAGTATAATCAGCCTCCCCACCCCTTTGGTAGATGGATAAATAGGGACTGTTGTGGACCCAGAGAAACACACACATTCACTCATCATTGATCTACCAGCGAAGCGCTCTGCAGGAAGAATCCAGACTGCAGAACTCATCTCTAGACTCCAGAACCAGACTCCAGAACCCTGAAGCAGAGGCCTAACCCAAAAAGCTGAACCCTTTTCAGTGGGCCTTTAAAAATTGTACAACCTGATTTTAACCCCTAACTTCCACGGGGCCTAACCAATTCAAAAGCCTGGCTGTGCTGTGTTGGCTACCTCTGGCCAAGAACCCTTGTTAGAACCCAAGACCCAGATCAGTACAGCAGAGCTGTAACCCAGAACCCGTCAGATCCAGTCCAAGAGACCATGCAGACCAGAGTGCCATGCTGAGAGCAGAGTACAGGTGCCCTGGATCCTGTCCGGTGGCGAGCGAATTCCAGACAAACCTTTGACCAGATCTTTGACGGGCCCATTCCATTCCAAAGCCATAGTAGTGAGTATTTAGCATAGAACTGCCCATCGTAACCTCTTAGTATTAAGTAACCCAATCAAACCCATTCTAACATATCCATAACTGCATTATAGAATCTCTTTTGTCTATTCTAAATCTTTCTCTCATCCACATAATCCTGTGATAATTGTAGTGATAATCATCTTGGCGCTAATTTATATTTTCTGGAGAAAGGCAATCGTCTCAGGAAGATAGAAACCATCCGGAGGCACCTCTGGATCGGTGGCTGTGCTGTCCGTGTAGTTTGCGGCTCCATAGACTCTCTAGTGTTAAGAAATCTTTGTTCCTAATCTTCCAAAGCGCATTTTTCATTTGAAATCTTGACTCTTTTGAGAAAAATCGACCTTGACTAAAACCTCTGTAACTTCTGGACCGTATATGCTAGGAACGAAATTTAAATGTCAATTGGAAGCTAACATCCTCAGATTTAATATGAATAAAGAACCGCATTCCAACTCCTTACAGTTTTTCCATAATCGTATTTCTCGCACGCGGAAAAGTTGCCACGAATTTGCACTTGGCTCAATTTCACTCCATGTAAAATAGCTATTTCTTGCTTTCAACTTCTGAATTTCGTTTTCTATCTGCTAATCATCCGACAATCATTGCTAGTGTTTACCTGACCCAATCCAAAGCAACTCTCACTAGTTCTGAATCCTGTTGAGTAAATTAAAATAATTTTTAGCGTTTTTTCCCATTCATTTCAAACCCCATTTAAACGCAATTGTCCTGTTTTAAAATCATTACTGTTCTCTCTAAGCTTGCTGGGGGGGAATCGGGATTGAAACTGCAATTGTTGATGGTAATCCTGAAACCTGTGTGCCCTCATTCCATCTCTTCATATTGCATATTGGGGGGAGTGAGTAGTAACAGGGGAAAGAGTGATTGCATTGTTTTTGATTGAAGTTCTATCAAGTTTTGTTTCTGTGTTGCATTCTTTCCTATCATTGTATTTCCTTGAACCATAGAAAGTTATTCTCTGCTACCTTGTTCTTCCTATTCCTACTCCTATTTTTTGATTATTGTAATACTACCCATTGCTGATCATTGTAGAGATATTCATAAGTGTGATATTCAGATATTGTTCATATTCATAAAAGTGTGATATATATATTGTTCAGTTCTTCAAATAAATCTTTTAACTTTGCAAAACAAACCTACTTCTTGGCACAGTGAGGCCGGGGGAATTCAAAGAGAGGGGCGTTATATAAGGGTACATCATCCAGAAATAAAAGAACTTTTGACATAAAAATATATAAATAAGGGTTTCCATTGGGCATCCCATACTAGGCGTTGACTTAGTTGGAGTGCTGGGTTGAAACCACTTACTGTTACGACTTGACTCCGGAGGGGTTCGTTCTGGCATCATTGGCGGCTGCAGCCAAAAACGAGACTCTGTACATCCAACATGGTGCCTGTACCGCAAAGGAGCGGTATAGTTCATCGGAAGGAAGACGAGAGCGAGGCTTCGCCTCTCTCTCTGGAAACAGCATATGAATCCAAGGCGCCTGGACAACAGCGCGTTGCTACTGTCTACAGAGGTTCGGCTCCGTGAGTTATCGGTCTTAGAATACGAACCCACTCTGCCCTGTTCTCGGCTTGTTATACTCTCCTTACCTCTGTCTACATTTCTCTTTAGGGAAACCCGCCTTTTCGTCCCTTTTCCTCCGCTCTGCCATCATCCACCGGCTCTCCTACACGGATCAGATTCTCTTCAAGCTCTCGTAAGCAACCCCCATACCTAACACTGAGTCCTTAACCAGATCGCATTTCCCTCTATTTTTGATTGATTGCCATTTTTTGTTTCCTCTCAGTACACGGCATTCACCGGTAACATCCCGGTCCTGTCACCACTTTTTCTAGGTCTCGCATTTGAGACTCGTACACAAGCACACTTCCAGGTAGGAACTTCTTTCATTTTCCTCTACTCCTTCTTTCTACCTCTTAGGTCATTCCAAGAATAATCCCTTTGTTTTCTTTCCTTACTCCTTGTAAGAGTGGGCTATTTTCAAAACTACCGGATAACTCCTCACACTAGCCCTCGGGGACACCCTCCAGGTACCTTCGCATTTATTTCATGACACTTAGAGGAGTTCCTGAAAGATTTCTGGAGTAACTTTTTCCTTTCCATCCTCAGAAAGGGCTACACGACTAAACCATTCAAGGAGACTTACCTCGTCACTTACCTGCAAGACTTTGCAATCCACCACAAGGGAGCAGCGAGTCCAGTCCCTCCTTCAGTGCTCGACAGCCGGGTTTTCTTTCCCATGAGGGTTTCCCAGGAGCTTCCTTCCGGCACCTGTGTTTAAAGGTGTCGTAGGAGGGTTTCCGGTAAACTTTCCTAATCTCCTATAGTCAAAGACAAGGTAGGAAAAGTTTTCTTGTTGTCTGCAAAGTTGTTCTTGGGGTTTCTCCAGAGGCATATAGGAAACCCATATGTAGTAAATAGATAACAGATATAACAGATAGCAACGCCCAAGGAAATACTCTGGAGAATGCCCAGACCAAGCGTTGCAGGCTTTAACAATGGAACAACAAATACAACAATTGGTAGCTGCCATGCAGAACCTGTCTGCAGAGGTGCAGCAATTGAAACAAGAGAACGCCGCTTTGAGACAACAAGCAGGTCATTCTGCTCATTGCTCGGAAGTACCCCCAGGGCCACTACCAGGAGGACGCTTTGACGGGAATCCACATTCCGTTAAAGAGTTTTTAGAATCCTGCACCGTCCAATTCGCCTTTAAGGCTGCATTTTTTCCCACTGATAGGGACAAGGTGGGACACATGATTGCCCAGATGACAGGGGCCGCCTTGGCTTGGGATACTCCTTTAGTCACCAACAATAACCCTATTCTTGATTCTTATCTGGCATTTTGTAATAGTGTCCAGAGTATGTTCAGCTGGCAGGAAGTAGTGGTAGCCTCCCAAGAATGACTCCTTGATTTAAAGCAGGGGAATCAGGATATACTAACCAATATTACAACATTAAAAAAAATGCCCGCTGACACATCCTGGGCCGATGATGCCTTGATGACCTTGTTCAGGCGGGGTCTTACGGAAGACCTAAAGGACGAAGTGTCCCGTGTCCCAAGACCAGCAAATCTCACTGAATATATCGCACTAGTCATGCAACTAGACTTCAGGCTCCAGGAAAGAAACAGAGAAAAAAGAAAAGGAAAACTCCCCCGATCTTATACAGAAGTTTTGTCCTTTCCCAAATCAGGTACCACGGAAGAACCTATGCAATTGGGAATAGCTAGAGGTCCATTTTCGGCCGAGGAGCGAGCCAGAAGGAGAATGCAAGGGTTATGTATGTATTGTGGATCTAACAGTCATACAATCAAGGAGTGTACTCTGATTACTCCAAGAAGGCTGGGGCCGGGAAAAGCCAGTGCCCGACCATGAAGGGGACAACGGCCTTGGGTTCTTCAGCAGAGATTAGTCCCCTCCCGAACATCTCAGTTGGGCCTTCTGCCTTTTCAGCAGGAAATGCTATGATTAGTTTAGGTATGACTTTGTCGTGGGACAGCGTTTGTCTAGTCAATGTTCCATCCTTGATAGACAGCGGTGCCGCGGGCAATTTTATTGATGATGCCTGGGCACAAACCCATAACATACCCCGTGCCACCAAAACTATGGCTACACCACTGGAAAGTGTTGATGGTAGCCCTCTTACTTCAGGACCCATTAAAGATCAGACCAGATCCCTGAAGATGACAGTAGCCTCTCATCAAGAATACCTTGCATTAGACATAATTAAGACATCCCATTACCCAGTTATTTTAGGGTTGCCCTGGTTACGACACCACAATCCCTATATCAATTGGACAGCCGGTACACTTTTTCTAGGTTCCGAACAATGTGTTCAACATCACCTAACGCCAAATACCCCTCCACAGGATCCGAATTGGGGATCAGAGATTTCCAGTACAGTGGTTAATGAGATCTCCTCCTTGCCTATTGAATACAAATAATTTCGTTCTATCTTTTCTCATTCTGAGTATTCAGAACTTCCCCCACATAGAAGGGACGATTGTGCAATCGACTTGGTGCCAGATACCCCTCTTCCGTTTGGAAGGGTGTACATTCCATCAGCTAGAAAGAAGGAAGTACTAAAGGAATATTTACACACTCATCTCAAAAATTGTCTAATCACAGAATCTACCTCACCAGCAGCTGCTTCTCTATTTTTTATTCCCAAAAAAGATACATCTGAACTCCGTCCTTGCATAGACTTCCAGGGTTTGAACAAAATTACTATCCTGGACAAATACCCCATGCCACTCATCCCAGATATACTAGAGGCGGTGCAAGGTGCCAAGGTGTAAACCAAACTAGACTTGAGGGGAGCGTAACACCTGATTCGGATTAAAGCTGGCGACGAGTGGAAGACGGCCTTCCGAACCCCATTTGGTCACTACTAATATAGGGTCATGCCATTTGGACTTACAAATGCTCCGGGCGTCTTTCAAAGATTCATGGATCACATTTTCACAGACATCAGTCTACACTATGTTGTCATCTACTTAGATGATATATTAGTCTTCTCCTCTTCATTGGAAGAACATCAATCCCATGTGAAAGAGGTTCTGAAACACTTACAACAAAACCATCTGTTTTGCAAACTAGAGAACTGTGAATTTCACAAAACCACCATTTCCTACCTGGGTTACATCCTCTCCCAAAAGGGAACGCCATGGATCATGCAAAAGTCTCCGCGATCACTGAATGGCCTTCTCCACGATCAGTTAAAGACATCCAAAGATTTTTGGGTTTTGCCAACTTTTATAGGTGTTTCATTCCACACTTCTCTTTACTCACCAAACCCTTAACCCAGCTCTTGATGAAAGGTACTCCATTCCTCTGGGCAACCGAGACTCAGAAATCTTTTAAACAACTGAATACCCTATTCATCCAGGCTCCTATTCTAAAAGTACCAGATCAACAACGTTGGTTCATTGTAGAGTCAGATGCCTCTCAGCATGCTTTGGGGGCAGTTCTACTCCAGCCTGATGCTCAAAATATTGAAAGACCAGTGGCCTTCTTGTCCAAAACTCTTTCTCCAGCCGAGGTCAACTACACGGTACTGGAGAAGGAATTACTCGCCATCAAACGGGCCTTCGAAGAGTGGCGCCATCTTCTCCTTCGGGCCCGTTATCCCATAGAGGTTCGAACCGATCACCACAACCTCCGAACTTTACAATACGCACAAATGTGCAATAGCAGACAGGCAAGGTGGGCACCTTTCCTTTCACCGTATCGAATAAAATTCACCTTAATTCCAGGAAACTGTCATGATGCCTGCCACCGGGGACCCAGACCAAGTCCAGCAACCCCGGAAGCAGGCATCAAGTTACCCCAAGCAAGCCCAACAACCCCCACTAGGGGCTATTTGGGTGCAGTCCTGGCGCCTATGGCGCCAGGCTCATATGGAGAGTCAGTCCTGGCGCCATAGGTGGCAGGCTCATAGATTAAAACTTACCTGATGCAGACCATGCTGCAAACTTACCTGATGCAGACCATGCTGCAAGAGCTCCAAGCCAAACGAGGCTTGGAAGGGACTATTTTACCTAGGGACTATTTTTTTTAATCGTGTGGGGCTGGGGAGGAATACTTACCTGGGACTACTTTGGAGGCTATTTAAACCACCCCCGCAGAGCAGCACACGCTTCGCGTTATTCTGCATCCAGCAGCGTAACGCTCACCGTGCCTGCAAGTCTGCATCCAGTCTTCTGCCACGCCCACCTCGAGTTTGGAGCAAAAAAGGAGAAAGAAGGAGAAAAGGTTAGAACAAGAGCAATACCTTTGATCGTTACCTGAATTCCCGATCCATCGCGCCTTCGAGCTGGAAGAAAGAAGTTATTTTATGCGCGTCGCCTCGCCTGCTGCAGCACCGCGCTGAACTTACCAGCCTTCGCAGCATCTTCACATTTCACCGCATCCTCCTGCATGTTACCGCCGCACTCCGGCACCTAAGGAGAAGACAAGAAGAGCAAGGTGAGCCAAGGGAATACACAGAGGAATACCCCCATAGACTTACCTGATTTTACCACCGAGGGTACTATTCTTCTTCACGGGTCGGCGCAGCTTCCACTGCATCCTAGCCGAACCCTGGCCCCTAAGGGGAAACAAAAGGACAGCAAAGTGAAACAAGGGACTAACAAGGGGAACCTTCCTCACCACAAAAGATTTACCTGATTTTACCGCCAGAGGCATTATTCCCCGAGACTTCATACTTTCTCTCAGCGCCTGAATAAGGGAGAAAGCAACAGGTTACATATGGACATTATTTTATCGAACTGTGTTGGAGAATACAAATCCTTACCAGAACATTACCGGTTGCCACGAGGAACTCTTCAGTAGGGTCAAGCTACAACCTGCAAGGAATCAGACAAGAGTGAAAGTCAGGCATTTGAACTCTTACGAACTACATACTTACGGTGTCTTGCCGGGAATATCACAGTCAATATTGTCCTGGAACTCACATATTCCTTCGAGCCAGTGAAGCAACTGGTTATCTACGCGCCCCTGCGCTCAATGTAGGATGGAGAGCTCATCTTTTCAAATCATCAGAAGAATATTCCTACAGGCCAAGCAGACGAAGCTAGGTGGGCCAGTCCAGTCTGTCATCTCGGCCCTACGCGTCACCTTGGTGGAGACCGCAGCAGTCCAGTCCAGATCGACGCCTCTGTGGGAGCCAGGTGAGCGTAACAGAACGCGAAGCCTACCCACAAATTCCCACCCGGGCGTTATGGATACCTCAGAGACTGACCAATTGGCCCAATTACTAGGGGAACTGAGGGCTGAAGTGCATTCCGCCCATCAAGAAACCAATGCCCTTAGGAGAGAACTGATTTTGTCAAAGGAGCGAACTGATGATCTTGCTAGGCAACTATTGCAAAGCCAGGCTGGACAAGCACCCCTACCTCGTTCCAGGGGAAATCCAGCTCCTGTGTTATCGAGTAACCCTGTGCAAATAAACCTACCAGGACATATTCCATTAGCCCCACCCGAACGCTTTGCCGGAGATCCCAAAAGGTTTGCCGTGTTTATGAACCAATGCCGCTTGTACTTTTTATGCAGACCTGGAGCCTTCCCAAATGATCAAGCCAAGGTAGCCTTTGTATTGTCATATCTCAGCTGCAATGCAGCTGATTGGTCAATTCCACTAGTTACTCAGGATGACCCAATTCTTAGGGATTTTCAGGGCTTTCAAACTAGAATGGAAAGACTATTTGCCCGGCAATCCCAAGGACAGGCCCTGGATAACAAACTTTTGTCCCTACGACAGGGTAACCAGGATCTTCTATCCTACATCGCGACCTTTAATAGGTTAATAGTGGAAACTGGATGGCCTGAGGTAAAACGAATCACCTTATTTCATCGAGGGCTTCGAGGAGAACTCAAGGATGTCTTGGCTCAAGTCGTGAACCCACCTCAAGACTGTGCGGAATATATAGACTTAGTGGTCCAGTTAGATCACAGACTTCAGAACAGAAAGGCTGATCGAGCCAAGTTTGAGAATCGGGTGTTGGTCAAAAACCACGCTAACCCCAAAGGAGCAGATGCTTCAGAACCCATGCAAATCGGAGGTTAAAGGACCCTTAACCCAGAAGGAAAGAGAAAGGAGACGGCAAATGCAATTGTGTCTATATTGTGGAACTTCTGGACATTTTCTACGGGATTGCCCTGTAAAACCACCCAAGAAGGTGGTAGGAGCTGCTGATAAAAGCCATATGGAGTCAGACTCGGGAATCGACCACGCACGAAAAGCGTAGAGGTCCGCTTGCCGAGCTTGAAGAAGGATACACAGACCTCGCATTTCATCATACCAATGGTCCTCGTAGATCCAGGGCAGCCATCACGTATGCACGCAGTAAGGGCATACATTGATAGCGGGGCCATAGGAAACTATGTGGACTATGAATTGGCTTCCAGGATGAATCTACCTCTCTGCCGAATAACCACCTCAGATTTCATCACCACAGTCGATGGAACTGAAATTGCCTCTGGGCCTGTAACTCATTCCGCCGCAGAGATGACACTATTGGGTCAGGATGGGCATCGAGAGACTATTGTGTTTGATCTAATCAAAGCCCCACAGTTCCAAATAATACTGGGGATACCTTGGTTGGAAACACATAATCCTTGTATTGAATGGCGAGAGAAGAGAATAACCTTCCCGGATTGTGCACAAACCTGTTACCCAAAGAAAAATCAGAACGCAGGCCTGGCCACAGTAACCACAGCAGACATGCAACTACCTCCAGAATACCAAGAATTCCAGGATGTCTTCCAAAAGGAACAGGCAAACACCTTACCTCCTCACAGATCGTACGATTGTCAAATCGATCTCATACCCGGTGCACAACCCCCTTGTAGCAGGATCTATGCCCTTAGGGAACCTGAGAACCTTCACCTACGACAATACTTAGACCAGTACCTTGCCAATGGCTTTATTCGCCCATCCAAGTCCCCTGTATCTTCAGCTTTGTTCTTCGTACCCAAAAAGGAAGGTGACCTTAGAACGTGCATAGACTACCGCGCATTGAACCAGATAACTGTTAAGAACCGATACCCGTTGCCTCTGATCCCTGAACTACTAGACCAAGTGAAGGACGCTTGTATATACACTAAATTAGATCTCCGGGGGGTATACCATCTGGTTCGTTTAAAAGAGGGCGACGAATGTAAGACTGCTTTCCGCACTAAGTATGGGTTATTCGAATACCAGGTGATGCCTTTCGGGTTGTGCAATGCACCAGCAGCCTTCCAATACTACATGAACGATGTCCTTCGTGAACTCATTGACATTTGTGTTGTTGTGTATATCGATGATATTCTAGTTTACTCCTCTTCAGTATCTGACCATGTGAAGCACGTCCGAGCAGTCCTTGAGAAATTGCGCCAGCACAAACTATATGCAAAACTAGAAAAATGCATTTTTCATGCCACAGAAGTTGAATTCCTTGGGTTTATCCTGACCCCAAAGGAAGTCCGAATGGACTCACGGAAGGTGGACGCAATCCTTAAGTGGCCATCACCAAGTTTAGTTAAAGGAGTACAAAGCATGCTCGGCTTTGCCAATTTCTACCGCAGATTCATCCCAGATTTTTCACATGTCGTACATCCCATCACTGCACTCTTGCGAAAAAATAAATGCTTTATGTGGACTGAAGAAGCTGATAATGCCTTCCAAGAGCTGAAAGCGAAATTCACGTCTGCACCTGTGTTAAAGCACCCGTGCCCTGAACTTCCATACATAGTGGAAACTGATGCATCCAGTCTAGCCATGGGAGCTGTCCTGTCTCAAAAGGACCCTGAAACTGGCCAGCTTCACCCAGTAGCATTTTGTGCCAGAAAATTCTCGGCACCTGAGTTAAATTATGCGGTTACCGACAAGGAGTTATTAGCCATTAAATCCGCCTTCAAGGCTTGGCGGCACTATCTTCTCGGTGCCAGGCATACCATTACTGTGATCACCGGAACTTACAGCATTTAAAAACAGCCAAGGCCCAATCGTCACGTCAACTCCGATGGGCATTGTTCTTTGCTGAGTTCGATTTCGTGATAACCTATCGACCAGGTTGTAAGAATGGTAAAGCAGACGCCTTATCCCGAATAGGGATGGGAGAGGCAGAAGTGAACCCAGAACCAGTACCTATAATTTCCGAACAAAGGATTCTTGGCATGACTACTCTACAGACACTAGAGGACATTCAGGTAAAGATCCAGCAACTCTTTGATCCTACAGCCCTGCAGGACTGGGTAAAGAAAGGCCCGGACTACTCTGTCACCAATGATCTGCCTTATTACCAAGGGCGGCTATTTCTGCCACACAAGGAACTACAAGCTAGTCATTTCCCGTTATCATGATACCCTAATGGAGGGGTACCCAGGTATTGCAAAAACTGAAGCTAAAATTAAAAGACAATACTGGTGGCCCACCTGGCGAAAGGATATTAAATCATTTGTGATGTCTTGTGGCATTTGCGCCAAAAACTAAAGTCAAAAGAAAAAACCAGCTGGATTCTTACAACCTTTAGACATTCCGCCTACACCATGGCACACCTTATCATTAGACTTTATTACCGATCTACCTCCTTGTAATGGGTTTAACACCATTCTAGTTATTGTGGATCTTTTTTCCAAGATGGCCCACTTTATTCCTTTAGAAGGACTACCTTCAGCCTCAATCCTGGCCAAAGAATTCCTCGAAAACATTGTTCGCATACATGGATTTCCGTCCGTGTTGGTCTCTGACCGGGGCAGTCAATTCATTTCACATTTTTGGAAAAAATGCTGTCAATTGGCGTAAATCGATGTGAGGTTATCGACCAGTCACCACCCCCAGACCGATGGTCAAACGGAGAGGACCAACCAGACTCTCTAACAATACCTACATTGTATGTTACATCAGACGGAGAGTAATTGGAAAGACATTCTTTGGATCGCCGAATATGCATACAATAATTCAGTACACTCTGGAACTGGAAATAAGCCCCTTTTATACCTTATATGGGCACCATCCTCAAACCTCAGACCTTGACTCACCCCAAGACTTAGAAATGCCCGCAGTGGACCATCTGCACGCTACGATTACACAAGCCTTTAAGGAAGCAACTACACATTTAAAACAGGCGAAAGAAAAATACAAGAAAGATGCTGATCGGCATAGAGGTGATTCTCCACAATACCAAATAGGGGACCAAGTATGGTTAGCTACAAAACATATACCTCTAAAGGGAACATGGACCGTTAACCCCAGATATTTTGGACCTTACTCTATTAAGGCCATTATCAACCCGGTGGCTGTCAAGTTGGACTTACCTGCTAATATGCAAATTCATCCCGTCTTTCATGTGTCACCTTTGAAGCCAGTACAACCAGGGACAAGACTAACCAAGCCACCAGACCCCATCCTTGTAGAGGGAGAACCCGAATTTGAAGTTAAGAACATCCTGGACTCCAAGCTGATAAAGTCAAAACTTTTTTATTTAATCGACTGGATAGGTTACGGACCACAGGAAAGGTCATGGGAACCTAGTGACCATGTTCATGCACCCCGATTGGTGAAAAAATTCCACTGAAATTTCCCAGACAAACTGAAACCACAGGGAAGAATGACTTTAGGAGGGGCCTTGGGGGGGGGAGTGCTGTCATGATGCCTACCCCCGGGGACCCAGACCAAGTCCACCAACCCCGGAAGCAGGCATCAAGTTACCCCAAGCAAGCCGAACAACCCCCGCTAGGGGCTATTTGGGTGCAGTCCTGGCGCCTATGGTGCCAGGCTCATATGGAGAGTCAGTCCTGGCCCCATAGTCGCCAGGCTCATAGATTAAAACGTACCTGATGCAGACCATGCTGCAAGAGCTCCAAGCCAAACGAGGCTTGGAAGGGACTATTTTACCTAGGGACTATTTTTACTCGGGTGGGGCTGGGGAGGAATACTTACCTGGGACTACTTTGGAGGCTATTTAAACCACGCCCGAAGAGCAGCACACGCTTCGCGTTATTCTGCATCCAGCAGTGTAATGCTCACCGTGCCTGCAAGTCTGCATCCAGTCTTCTGCCACGCCCGCCTCGAGTTTGGAGCTCCTAGAAAAAGGGAGAAAGAAGGAGAAAAGGTTAGAACAAGAGCAATACCTTTGATCCTTACCTGAATTCCCGATCCATCGCGCCTTCGAGCTGAAAGAAAGAAGTTATTTTATGCGCGTCGCCTCGCCTGCTGCAGCGCCGCGCTGAACTCACCGGCCTGCGCAGCATCTTCACATTTCACTGCATCCTCCTGCATGTTACCGCCGCACTCCGGCACCTAAGGAGAAGACAAGAACAGCAAGGTGAGCCAAGGGAATACACAGAGGAATACCCCCATAGACTTAACTGATTTTACCACTGGGGGTACTATTCTTCTTCACGGGTCGGCGCAGCTTCCACTGTACCCTAGCCGAACCCCGGCCCCTAAGGGGAAACAAAAGGACAGCAAGGTGAAACAAGGGACTAACAAGGGGAACCCTCCTCACCACAAAAGATTTACCTGATTTTACTGCCGGAGGCATTATTCCCCGAGACTTCATACTTTCTCTCAGCGCCTGAATAAGGGAGAAAGCAACAGGTTACATATGGACATTATTTTATCGAACTGTGTTGGATAATACAAATCCTTACCAAAACATTACCGGTTGCCACAAGGAACCCTTCAGTAGGGTCAAGCTGCAACCTGCAAGGAATCGGACAAGAGTGAAAGTCAGGCATTTGACCTCTTATGAACTACATAATTACGGCGTCTTGCCGGGAATATCGGAGTCAATATTGTCCTGGAACTCACCAATTCCTTCGAGCCAGTGAAGCAACTGGTTATATACGCGCCCCTGCGCTCAATGCAGGATGGAGAGCTCATCTTTTCAAATCATCAGAAGAATATTCCTACGGGCCAAGCAAACGAAGCTAGGTGGGCCAGTCCAGTCCGTCATCTTGACCCTACGCGTCACATTGGTGGAGACCGCAGCAGTCCAGTCCAGATCGACGCCTCTGTGGGAAGCAGGTGAGCGTAACAGAAACACAAATCTCAGAGCCGATGCCTTATCCCGAAAAAATCTCCAGGAGAAAGTTCTTTACAAAGCTGAACCCATGTTCCCAAAGGCAGTATTCATTCCTGTGGTACATCACTTTTTACAAACACTGGAGGACAAGTCTGGAGACCTGGTAACCTTAGAACCGGACCTTTGTATCACACAGGGATTGACAAGCAGTCAGGGTCTCCTGTTTAAAGGCGAGCAGGTATACATCCCAGATACAGAACTCCAGAAGGAAGTGTTGAGGCTTTGCCACGACTCACAAGCAGCAGGGCATCAGGGATTTGCTAACACCCTCGAACTGATTCAAAGACATTTCTGGTGGCCATCAGTCCGAACTGATGTACGCAAATTTATCGCTTCTTGCACAGTATGTCTACAGACCAAATCCCCCAGGATTCCTCCGTTGGGAGAATTAGTCATGGCTCAACTTCCCACCAGACCCTGGCAAATAATATCCACTGACTTTATCGTGGACTTACCCCGATCTGAAGGTTGTACCACCATCATGGTCACAATCGACACTTTAACAAAGATGGCTCATTTTATTCCCTTACCTGCTGTTCCTTCAGCCGCGCTGATGCCACGGATGTTTTTGGAACGTATTTTCTCTCTTCATGGCCTCCCCGAAACCATTATATCAGACAGAGGACCACAGTATACCACAAGATATTGGAAACAACTTTGCAACACACTGGGAATTTCTCGGGCCCTGAGTTCCGGGTTCCACCCACAGACCAATGGACGAACAGAGCGACTCAACCAAATTCTTGAGAGTTACCTCCGGTGTTATGTCTCCTCAGCCCAAGATAATTGGAAGAGTCAACTGCCATTGGTGGAGTTTGCCTACAATATTGCTGCTCATTCTACTATCAAAGCTAGTCCTTTCTTTTGTACCTATGGGTTTTATCCTACAGTATTTCCAGTTGCTGCTTCTCCAAACGCAAAATTTCCAGACCTGGAAGAAATGATAGACATCATTCAACAAGGCCATGTCACTGCTGGTTTAGCTCTTCAAGAAGCTCATCTCGAAGCAAGAAACAGGCAGATAAACATCGCACTACAGCCCCTCAGTTTCAGATCGGAGAACAGGTTTGGTTGGCTAGTAGGTTTCTTCCTAGGAGACTCATTCCTTCAAAATGATCTCCCATATATTTTGGCCCATTCCTATTTTGGCCAAGCTTGGACCGGGGGCCTATAAATTGTGGCTCCCTAGGTCATGGAGTCGCATTCATCCCACCTTTCATGTCTCACAATTGAAACCAGATGTGCGGAATCCTTTTCATAGGACCGCGGTGGGTTCACCCCCTCCAGTAATGACTGACAGAGGTCCTGAATATGAAATCTCTGGAATATGTGACTCCCGCTATCATTGCGGGGTTCTTCAGTAACTTGTGGACTGGAAGGGGTACTCCCCTTCTGAACGTTCATGGGAACCTGCCTCAGCGGTACACACGTCCCGCTTGGTTCGTTCTTTTCATCGGTTCCATCCGAGGAAACCGGGTTTTGCCTCCCTTGGGAGGGGGCATACTGTTACGGCTGGACTCCGGAGGGGTTCTTTCTGGCATCATTGGCGACAGCAGCCATAAACGAGACTCTGTACATCCAACATGGCGCCCGTCCCGCGAAGGAGCGTTATAGTTCATCGGAAGGAAGACGAGAGCGAGGCTCCTCCTCTCTCTCCGGAAACAGCATATGAATCCAAGGTGCCTGGACAACGGTGCGTTGCTACTGTCTACGGAAGTTCTGCTCCGTGAGTTATCGGTCTTAATAATAATAATAATAATAATAATTAGGCATTTATATAGCGCTACGAACCCTCAGGTATCTGAGCGCGGCTTATTATTACCCACGGTGTGTGGTGCTCATTTATCGACCTCGGAAGGATGAAAGGCTGAGTTTGGCCCCGCTGGGATTCGAACCTGCTTTAACAGGCTCTGCACGGATGTCAAAGTGAGCACTCTACTCACTTCTTAGAATACGAACTCACTCTGCCCTGTTTTCGGCTTGTTATACTCTCCTTACTTCTGTCTACATTTCTCTTTAGGGAAACCCTGCCCTTTCGTCCCCTTTCCTCCGCTCTGTCATCATCCACCGGCTCTCCTACACGGATCAGATTCTCTTCAAGCTCTCGTAAGCAATCCCCCATAGCTATCACTGAGTCCTTAACCAGATCGCATTTCCCTCTATTTTTGATTGATTGCCATTTTTTGTTACCTCTCAGTACACGGCATTCACCGGTCACGTCCCAGTCCTGTCACCACTTTTTCTAGGTCTCGCATTCGAGACTCGTACACAAGCACACTTCCAGGTAGGAACTTTTTTCATTTTCCTCTACTCCTTCTTTCTACCTCTTAGGTAATTCCAAAAATAATCCCATTGTTTTCTTTCCTTACTCCTTGTAAGAGTGGGCTATTTTCACAACTACCGGATAACTCCTCATACTAGCCCTCGGGGACACTCTCCATGTACCTCCGCATTTATTTCATGACACTTAGAGGAGTTCCCGAAAGATTACTGGAGTAACTCTTTCCTTTACATCCTCAGAAAGGGCTACACGACTAAACCATTCAAAGAGACTTACCTCGTCACTTACCTGCAAGACTTCGCAATCCACCGCAAGGGAGCAGCGAGTCCAGTCCCTCCTTCAGTGCTCGACAGCTGGGTTTTCTTCCCCATGAGGGTTTCCCGGGAGCTTCCTTCCGGCACCTGTGTTTGAAGGTGTCCTAGGAGTGTTTCCGGTAAACTTTCCTAATCTCCTATAGTCCAAGACAAGCTAGGAAAGGTTTTCTTGTTGTTGTCTGCAAAGTTGTTGGTGGGGTTTCTCCAGAGGCATATAGGAAACCCATATGTAGTAAATAGATAACAGATATAACACTTACAGATTGGGGGCTCGTGTCCGGTATTTCTGGATTAGATCTACCACTTGTGCAGCTTAATACAGTGTGCTAACTAATAGGATACATACATCCTGTTGGGCTGCCACGCTGTGTTACACTGTAAAAGCACCCCTCAAAAGGGAACGCTCTAAGGAAACGGTCTGTTTTGCAAAAATAAAATAAAAATAAACTTCTGTAAATCAGGAAGGAAATCAATATTTCCAAAATGGTGACATTGGTAGACATCAAGATGGCTAGAGAACACCTTTGCATAAGTTATTTGTGAGAGGTGAATGGACAGAGCAGGATCAGAATGTGTGGTTGCAGGCAATCACACAACAGATGACTGCAACAGGGTTAGATATCTGGAGTGATCAGGGTCCCTTACATGTGGCCCTGAGTGAACTATATATGGCCTCTAAGGCCAAGGAAGAGCAAAATAAGATTCCAAGATAACGGCATATCTATATTTATCTATGGGAGCCATACAGGATAAATATGCTGAAGGCCAAGATCTGGCAAGTAGGCAACTGATGGCATTAGAAAAGGCCCAATCTGATCTGGACTCTTCTGAGCAGAGGCTGCAGAGGAGCCATGAGTCAGAAAATGAAAGCAGGTAGTATACAGTTAAAATAAAAGAGTATATGGATATCCTGCAACAGGAAAAGGCAGAACAGGATACCAGAATTCTGGCCTTGCAGAAGGAGTACCAAGAAAGTGTGGACTCCCTATTGCAGAGCCAGAAAAAGTTGGAGCAACAACTGGATTTCAACAGGGCATGCGCAGAGCAGATATTCACCCTGCAAAGCCACCTAGTTAGAGAGAAGGCAGAGAGCAACAAATTAATTCTGAAAGACCTGGACACCCAGACAGAGTTTGATGAAGAGCGCCAGAAAGCTGGTGCCCTTCAAAGACAGAGGGATGACATGGCGGCACAGAGGCAGGCTCTTGCGCAGGAAAGGGACACCTTAGGCCAGGAAGTCTGTCACTTAAAAGGGAAACTGGAAGAAAAACACCTGACCCTCCAGGGACTGGGTGAACTCCAAAAAGAGCATGATAGATTGTTAGAGCACACCAGGAGGGTGGAAGATGCTCTGGCAAGGAAGGAGCAGGCCAGTATGGACAGGACTCAGGAGGTAACCCTCCTGCAGCAAAGACTGGCCCAGTATTCAAATACAAACCAGAAAGCACAGGGAGAAAATGAGGCTCTCTGTCAGAACAATGATAGGCTCCACAGGCAGGTAGCCATGCAAGAGAGACTGATAGAGACTAGTAACGCCTTGATTGAGGAACAGAAAGCTCAGGTTCTTGCATGGCAACAGGGAGCAGGGGCTGATAGAGATGAGGCTGGGAAAGGGAAACACCTGAGCATAACCTCAAGAACCCTAGTACCAGAGGCCTTCATCTCTCCCAGTCCCTGGACTCTGCCACCCCCATGTCCACTGGCGCACATGAGCCCAGGGCCACAGGGATGGCAGATTACTATCCAGTCAGAAGTATGGGGCTCATAGACCAGTACCTCCCTGCAATGGATGGGTGGGCATCGGGGTATGGGTATCCAAGTACTGTGAAGTTTAGTGGGGAACCCCATGAGAATAGGCGCACTAAGGGCATCTTGAAAAACTCTGCCCAGCTAGGATAGTGGGGGGGTACCCATCAAATCCTGGGAGCAAGGAGGAATCAGAAGACTCCTTTGAGCGCCCCAGGACACAGGAGACTAGATCCCCATATTCTTCCAGCCATTCCCAGGCTTACAGAATCCGGGAGAACCTAGAAGACCAGACGGGCACCTCTGGGAGTAGTGCCTCTGAGTCAGAGGAGGATCGGACCAGGGTTACTCGAACATAGAAGGCCAATAAGGCAAAAAGGGCATGGCTTAAGGACCCCTTAAAACAAATCAAGGCAATAAGGAGCGTCATCACACCTTATCATAAGAACGCCAAATATTCTGTTTGGGAGCACTTAGAGCTCTTTGAGCAGATGATGGAAACTTTCCATTTGAAAGACAGCAGTAGCTGCATTCAGTATGTGAAATGGACCTTCTGACCAGAATACTCCAGTTTCTTTGCGGGCTGGAGGACCAAAATCATTCTAGATGGTCCACCTATAGGGCGGCCATCTTGAAGCATTATCCCCAAGAGGCTTGCAAGGCAGCCTACAACTTACAATGTGGGGAGGATCAGGCCCCACAAGAATTTGTGCAGGAATTAAAGTGTGCCTTTGCGCAGACCACAAAAAGGGTGCACACGGACAGCAAAGAATTTGTCAATACTTTTTTCCATGCTCTACCAAAATACATCATGACCCAGCTAGTGAGAGATTTTCATGAGAAAAGATCACTAGACTGGGTCATTGAACAGGCCACCCGAATCTATGAGGTGCAAAAGCCCAAAGAAAACGCGAATACTCAAAAAAGCCCCAAACCAACCAACACCCCTGCCGCTGCTAAGGTGGCAGAGGTGAAGGGTGCCCCCATTTTAGATTTGGAGATGGGGGGGCCTAAAAACTTGCCTGCACAGCAGAATAATTCCAAGCCCAGAAGGCCCTCGGGCCAGTCACAGACAGGGAGCCAAGGAGGTAGTTTGAAGTTTGAAGTTTAGTTTATTTGTAAAGCGCACCAGGCCCGTGGGCAACCGGGTGCATAATCTTAGGTAGAGGTAGTCCCACAAATGGGGTCCCTCACTCCCCTGACTATGCAAATCCCCGCTACAAGGGGAACATACCCATCCTGAGTTATGTGTGGACTCCTCCAGCCCAGGGGGGGGTCCAACCAAGCAGCACCTAACCCAGGGAACTTCCCTCCTCACTTCCCCCAGGAGGTAGCAATTCCCGAAACCATGGCCTCAATGTTTTCCCCAGGTATCCACAGAATTTCCAACCCCAGTACAGTCCATCCTTCTTTCCCCACTTTCCTGAGGCCAGACAACCTAATCCGAGAGAGGGGAGGCCAAGGGTGGAGGGGTACCAAAATCTTCCCAACCCGGGGTATTACCAGAGAAGGGATAGCTACCCTTCCCGGGATCAGCCCAGGGGAGAAATGAGAACCCCGTATCAGCCTGAGCGGGTTTCACAGCTAGAGCGCCAGGTCCAAAACATGGCACAGGATCTGGGTCGCATGCTGAGGGCTCAACAGAACCCTCAGATGAGCATGCCGGCGCAGAATGCCCCAAAGTCTGGACCTGGTGCTCCAGAGCAATGACGGGGGCAGCACCCCGACAACCCACCGGTTCCCGGAGGCACAAGGGGAAGGGGGTGTAAAGCCTTGGAGGAAGCTTCCTTCCCACTTGTAAAAAGCCCCTGGAAACCCAGGAACCGGAACCAAAATCTCCTGCCCATGAAAGTCTGCCAACCAAGGAGCAGAAGGGGGGTAGGAGAAACAAAGAACCCAAAAAGACCCATTTTGAGGAGGAGGTACGAGTCTTCCAGTTTGAAGGAGAGGGATCCTCAGAGGATCCTGGGAAAAGGATCTTCTCCTTCAGAGATGGGGGAACTCCTCCCAAAGAAAAATGGGACCCAAAGGATTCAAATCCAGACTGAGTAGATGTGGGGACTGAGCTAGCGCCGCCCATCATCCAATCCCAGAACCAATAGCATAAAAATCCCCTGGTTCAAACCCATCCTGGTGACTGCCTCCAAAAAGGCAGGGGCGGCCCAGAACCGGAACCAGGGGAACTCAAAACTTCTCCCATCTCTAGTTGCCACCTTTTCTTTGCAGATCCCTAGACTCCCCACAGAATTCTGCCCAAATCTCTTCTCTTTCAATGTCCAGAAATATAAAACGAATCCACCAGTTGTCCAAAAATGTGCGTTATCTGTGCCCCCTTGCGGAGAAGGAGGGAAGATACTATGCCCCGGTTCATGTACAGGGGCAGGGTACAATTTTGGCACTGGTGGACACTGGATCCCAAGCTACCCTTCTGTCCAAAGGCCCTTTGATTAACTGAATTCAGGAAGGGGGGAGAATTACCAAATTCCTCTCACCCTTCTTCCTGGACAGCTTCAGAACTTTGACGGGAAGGAAATTCCCGTCGAGGGGACTGCGGATTTGGACTTTAAAATTGGGCGACACAATGTGAAGCACCCGGTCATAGTTGTGACTCCAGAGGGCACCCCTTGTTTACTAGGGAATTCCCTCCAGCGAAGGTTGTCACCCCTGATAGATTGTGTAAACAAGGTCCTCTGGACCCAGACTAGCTGACCAATAAAGTTAAAACAGAGTGTCAACCATGTTAGTTTAAACGGCACCTGCCACATGGTTGAACAAAAATCTGACCAAGTAGAATTTCACTTCCAGAACAACCAAATTCCAGACGTGACAGTAATAGTAGTAGGACAAAAAACTGGTGATGGGGGGTCCTCTCTATTTCTGAAAATCAACCTTCCTTCCAGTCTAAGGTGGCATTCCACACTGGAAGGAAACAGTCTGAAATTCATTACCAATCCACAATCAGACATTCCCACTCCTATAGTCCAGAAAGATGTGAAATCCGCTCAGAGCCTGGCTGATATTCAGCAAATTGGAAAGCAGTTGTTCATCCCTGTTCAGTTAAAAGAAGGGAAGGACTCTGTTCTCACCCGAGTGTGTGTGAACAACGCTAAGAGCTTCATCAGCGAAGCCATGTTCCACCAACTCCCAAAAGATCCAGCCATTCCCAAATTTAGACTGATAGACAAATGGGAAATGGATCTGGAAGCACCCAATTCCAAACATCTGTTGCCAGGTTTATGCTCAAAATCTCCATAGGCAACAAGAGCATAGTCCATAATTGTTGGGTATGCGAGACGTCACTGCCGCTTTTTACTTAGGCAGTGACATTCTCAATCGCTTTGCCATTAGTTTGGACCTAATAAACTTCAAAGCTTGGCCCCGATTAGCGGACAATCCCATGGGCTTTGATGACCAAGAGAAAGCATTTAGGTCAGCTCCATTGCTGTCTTATGCAGTTGAAATTCAGATTGGAGAGGAAGTCACCATCCCAGAAAGGACCGACAATTCTCCCTGGAAGTGAAAATTAAAAGAGGACAGAAATTAAAAAACCCTGATGCCTATATTCATCTAAATGCTTCTCTCCAACAGCAAGGGTTGGGGGTAAACTCAACATCACTATTCAACATAGAACATGACACCATTCCAATTGAGGTGGATAACAGCGACTTAAAGAGTATCACTCTAGCTGCAGGCACCATTATTGGAATGGCGGTTGATGACCAACATTTTTCCATTGATTTAGGCAATGAACTGTTAGGACCAATCCCCAAGGACTGTTTTGACAGTGACAGTGATGACAACACAACACCAGACAGGAGCTTTAACCCGGCATGGGGGGAACTTCCTGGTGTACACGTCCTGCCCTTATGGTAAGGAAGATGTGACTTGTGACTTCAGGAGGATGAGGTGATTATCCAGGTCTGTGAGGACTGCCTTCCCCACCTGAAGCCACCAGTCCAAATCAGCACTCTGACCAGGGCCTTCTCCACCCAGCTGGAGGAGGCCGCTGAGATAGCACAACCAGAAGTCTTTCCAGGATTCAGGCAGATTGTTGAAGAGAGAGTCAACCTAGCTGATGCCTGTGAGACTCTGGAGCAGAAGCAAAAGTTGAAACAAGTTTTCTTGGATTTTCAAGATCTCTTTGCGGTGGACTCATATGACTGTGGTCACACCGACATCCAAACAACAATTCCCACGGACCCTGGCATGACTCCAGTGTTTGTGAAGAAATATTGCTTGCCTCTCGCATCAATGGAGTCCCTTACTGAAATAATTAAGAACCTTGAGTCCCGTGGGATAATCCGTCCAGTCCACAGCACCTTCAATAATCCGGTGCTGGGGTTGTTGAAGCCAAACGGCCATTGGAGACTCTGCGCCGACCTTAGTGAGCTCAACAAACGGGTCCATACTTCCCAATGGCCTCTTCCCTACATTGGCCAAGGGCTGGCCCAGATCCAGGGGTCACAGGTATTCACTGCAATAGACCTGACCTATGGATACTTGGCTGTACCTGTCAGTAGGGAGGACCAATAGAAGCTGGCCTTTACCTTTGGGGGGGCAACAGAACACATGGACCCGGACTCCCTTCGGATACATCAACTCCGGCAATGAGTTCAACATTTTTCTACATAAGGCCATGTCTGACCTGGGTGAGAGGGGTAACCTGGCCCATGTAGATGATGTTCTCATCAAAAGCTCAACTGTCGAGGAACACATAGCGGAGATGCAGTTTAGGGCTGCTGGAGCAAAACTTTCCTTTCAAAAGACACAGTGGTGTAGAACCTGTGTCAGTTTCTTGGGGCATGAGATTACTCCTCAGGGTCTCTGTCCCCAGGAAAAGAAAGTGGAAGGATTCCAGAAATTGAAAGACCCCACAACTCTGCGGGAACTCAGGAGCCTCCTTGGACTGACTAATTACAGTAGAAAGTTCATTGAGGGCTACGCAGAGATCACAAGACCCCTGATTCATCTTTTGAAGGGGGGGGTCAAGTGGGAATGGGATCCAGAACAAGCCGAGGCAGTAAGACAACTCTAAAGAAGCCTCTCACAAGCACCGTGCCTAGCTTACCCTGTCAGAAACAAGGAGTTCTTCTTGGAGGCAGGGTTCTCTAATACATGCTTGCCTGCAGTATTATATTAAAAGCATTACAAGGTCAATAAAGTAATCTCCTATGCAAGTAAAACTTTATCGTCTGTGGAGGAAAAATTCAACGATTGTGAGAAGGCACTCCTGGCAACAGTGTGGGCATTGAAGAATTACCGCCCGTTTATCCAGGGGGAACACATCATAGTGGAGACTCCACACCAGCCTCTGCAATATCTCCAAAGTGACAGAATCCGAGCCGGAAATGTGAGTAATTCCTGAATTACTTCCTGGATTCTGTCAATGCAAGGCTTTCCTCTGGAGGTCAGATATGGCCAAAACAAGAAGAGTCCCCTCGCGCAAGATCTGGCTGACTTGCATGATTGTGCTTGAGAAAACTGTCTCGAGGACGAGAGTCTAAAAATCAAGGACAACATGGAGGCATATCTTAATTCCCCATACAAAGTCTTTGAAGAAGACAAGTGTGAGGGAATGGCCACTGTCTATGTGGATGGATGCTCTTACCATGTTGACAACAAAGGGGAAAAAGAACTTGTGGCCGGCGTAGGGAATGCATGGCTGAATGAGAACCCAGAACCCTCCGCTGGGTACAAGATTGGTCCCCAAAGTCGTCAAGTGGCAGAGTTGATGGCTGTGCATCAAGCCATCCTCACTGCTGTCCAACATCAACTCCACGAACTGGTCATAATCACAGATTCGTATTATGTGCGGAACGGGTTTGTGGAGCACCTGGTTAAATGGAAAACCAGAGGCATGTTATGTGCTAACAATAAGCCCTTGAAACATGGGAAATGAATTCAAAACATTGATGATCTGGTCACCTCGAATGGGATGACAATCTACTGGAAAAAGATCAAGGGTCATTCCAAAGTAGAGGGACCAGACAAAACTGGAAATGACTTAGCTGATCAGCTGGCCAAAACCAGGGCCATCCAAGGGGATCTAATAGAGATCAAGTTCCTGTTGGGGGAAATCCAGGTCAATGCTATCACTAGGTCCCAGACAAATGCTCACGATGATCTCTCAACTGCACAATGGAGTAAGGAGACACAAGATGCTGATCTGATTACGGCTCAAAAAGGGGATCCAATATTTGGTAAGTTTTATCAACACATTGAGGACTCTGAGAACTTTCCCCTGACGGATACCGATTACATATGTAAAGAGGACCTCAGAGTGTTGATGAAATGTCCAAAAATGTTCCGAATCCAAGACGGTTTGTTGGTGAGGAGATCCGTAGCTGGCCATGATCAGTGGGTGGTCCCTACTTCATTCCGAAGCCTGATGTTAAGTCACGCCCATGATGCGGCCACAGCCGGTCATAGTGGGTTTCATACAACACTTGAAATCTTAAGAGAGGTTGCATACTGGCCACACATGGGGCAGGACCTCGACCAATACTTGAAGGGGTGTCTTGTGTGTGCACAATTTCAGCGAACATCCCTCACACACCGTGCGCCTCTCCAAAAGAGGGGGATGACACTGCCATAGTCAGATTTAAAAGTCGATTTCATTGGGCCCGTGATTCGCTCCTCTAGGGGAAACAAGTACATGTGGACCGTGACATGATTGTTTACTAAATGGGTGGAATGTCTCCCGGCCCCAAACTGCAAGGCAGAAACAGCAGCTGCCCTGATGATCAACCACATCTTTTCGCATTTTGGACTACCCCAAAGGATCGAGTCAGACAGAGGTAGCCATTTCACCAGCGAAGTAATGACAAAGATGTGGGAGATACTTGGGGTCAAAAGGAAGCTACACATTGCTTACAGGAAGCCTCTAGTGGTGCAGTAGAGAGATACAACAAGACAATTGTGAGCATATTAAAAATGTCTGTGGCAGATTCTGGGCCATTTGGGATATTTGATTACCTCATGTCCTAATGGACATCAGATCTACCCCTTCATCTGCAACTAAAATGTCAACGTTTGAGCTGATGACTGGACGCAGGATGGTGCTTCCCCAGCATCTGCTCTACAGAACCCAAGAGCAGACATTGATCAATGCCTCCACAACTCATGAGTATGTTGAAAATCTAAGAAAACACCTTCAACATGCTTTTGCCTATGCTCAGCAAAATCTAGAAAGATCTGCAGACAGCATGAAGACCCACTATGACTTAAAGACTACCAGAAAAGAATACAATGTAGGAGACCGGGTCTACTTATACAATTTCCAAAGGAACCAGGCCAAACAGTGCACATTTTTGCCTACCTTTTGAAATTGTAGACAAAATCTCACCAGTCGCCTACAAAATCTGCATCCCCAAAGGCAGTTTGGCAGAAGGGGAAGATAAGTGGGTAAATATTAAACAACTAAAGTGCTGCCATACTAGGCACACTCTGCAGCAACTGGACGAGTCTTCTGGAACCCCAGAGGGGGCCACTCCAGTTCCATAAAATTCCAACTCTAAAATACTCCATATATAGTGCATGATTACCATGTAAAAATGTGTCCTGATTTATCAAAATGTATGTCTCCGCCCCACTACATTAATAGTGGTGGGGAAATGTCTACAAATGTTTTTGTTTTGTCACCAATAGTTTTGATTGGAAAACATGGAGACTAACCAAGGAGGACTACTCGGGGACCGGGAGGAAAGATCCGAAGGGCCCGGAGTATCGCTCAATACTCACATCAGGACTGGCGAGGAGAACCGATCGATCCACCTTTGATGGAGGAAAAGATGATGAACTTTGCCATTTTTGGAACCAGGAGAGCTGAGGCTGACATCCCAGTCTTGCGAATTCCCATTGATGGACGTCCAACGCCAAATCGCAAGAGGGGGGGCTTGTGGGATGTTTTTACACCACTTGTCCAGGCCCTGCCACATCACTGTGCATTGCTTGCATCAGAAACATCAGAAATGGCCGCCGGAAAGCATTCCGCTTGCTAAAATCACCCAGAAGTGCACAGGAAAAATCTGAAAAATAGGCCGCCATCCACTTTTGCCTATGTCAGTGGTAACACAGGAGACCACTGCCAAAACCCACCATTGGGCTACCCGCTGAGCAGCCTGAAACTACTTGAAAAAGCAATGTTGATTTCAAAAGAAGCACAGAGCTGTTTGGAAATCAGTTTTTTCTTGGTTGGCAAATTTGCAAAAATCCTGGCTCACAAACCACCCAAAAGATCCAACCTCCTTTTTGGGTGTTCAGCATCATTCTACTTCAAGAATCCACATAAATATAATGTCAACAGAAGTATATTTTATCAGAAATAAATCCACTTTTAAAGATACTTGCTGGAAAGAAATATGTCAAAAATGGGTGCAATACCGTTACTCGCCTCTTGTCAGACGCTGGCGATGTCTAAATCTGTCAGGTAAAACTTGTGTCTCAAAAGCTAAATATGCCAAAGAAGGGACTTCCATCAAATGCAATATAGGGTGCCACACATTGATTTTAATGTTGAAAAAGACTGGAATTGAAGATATGTTTGCTTATTTTAAATTTGTAACTGTAATTTTTCACAAGGAACAATGTCACAATTGACTATAAGGTAACCTGATTCAGCTAAAACTTCAAAGAGGTTTTCCCCCACTGGGAACACACCACCCTGTTAATTCCCACCAAAAGGAGAGAATATCTCATGGGGATGCTAATGAGAAGGGGAGGAGACTTCCTCTGCTGCTCTGGGAAAGAGACAATGGGTTCCTTGACCTGAAAGAAAATGCTAATTCGGGTGTGACTGACACCAACTGCCCAGGAAGACAAGCCAATGTGACTCTCTAGCCCAGCCAAGACCTTGGAGGCGGAGACAAACTATTGTGTGTATTCAGAGAGCACAGAAAATATTGTTTTGGGAAAAGACTTATAAAAATATTGTACCAAACTGATAAAAATATGGAACTTATAGGTTATTAAAATGAAAAATGTGCTCACAGTTTAAAACTAATGTGGAATCTGTGCAACAGTCAGAGACTGAACCACGAAAAAGTTCATATTCTAGCAAGTGTGATTATGTTAGGAACTTGAAAATTTCCAGGAATATGCCCAGATGGTATGTGTATGCATGTGTAAAAATTGGTACAGAACTGACACTAAGTAACTGCCCAAACGCGTGAAAAAATGTCATTTGTGAACCAAAACTCGTAGTAAGATGTGGCTTGGACAAAAACGTACCTTAGTCAATCTGTCCTGTAAATATGTATTATTAACAAGTTGTGCATATTGGAAATATGTTTTTTGGGAAAAATAGATTTTCTGGGTAAGAACAAAGGAGAGGGATTTTCTCTGGACCCTAAACACTGTGTCACTCTGACACATGATGAAACATCATGACACACTGTTCCCTTCTCAAATCAGGAGAGAGCGAATTCTCTGACCTATCAGATGCTTAGAGGGTTGGTCATAGTATAATCAGCCTCCCCACCCCTTTGGAAGATGGATTAATAGGGACTGTTGAAGACCCAGAGAAACACACACATTCACTCATCACTGATCTACCGACGAAGCACTCTGCAGGAAGAATCCAGACTCCAGAACCCATCTCTAGACTCCAGAACCAGACTCCAGAACCCTGAAGCAGAGGCCTAACCCAAAAAGCTGAACCCTTTTCAGTGGGCCTTTAAAAATCTTGCAACCTGATTTTAACCCCTAACTTCCACAGGGCCTAACCAATTCAAAAGCCTGGCTGTGCTGTGTTGGCTATCTCTGGCCAAGAACCCTTGCTAGAACCCAAGATCCAGATCAGCCCAGCAGAGCTGTAACCCAGAACCCGTCAGATCCAGTCCAAGAGGCCGTGCAGACTAGAATGCCTTGCTGAGAGCAGAGTCCAGGTGCCCTGCATCCTGTCTGGTGGCGAGCGAATTCCAGACAAACCTTTGACCAGATCTTTGACGGGCCCATTCCATTCCAAAGCCATAGTAGTGAGTATTTAGCATAGAACTGCCCATAGTAACCTCTTAGTATTAAGTAACCTAATACAACCCATTCCAACATATCCATAACTGCATTATAGAATCTCTTTTGTCTATCCTAAATCTTTCTCTCATCCACATAATCCTGTGATAATTGTAGTGATAATCATCTTGGCGCTAATATATATTTTCTGGAGAAAGGCAATGGTCTCAGGCAGATAGACGCCATCCGGAGGCGCCTCTGCATCGGTGGCTGTGCTGTAGTTTGCGGCTCCATAGACTCTCTAGTGTTAAGAAATCTTTGTTCCTAATCTTTCAAAGCGCATTTTTCATTTGAAATCTTGACTCTTTTGAGAAAAGTCGACATTGACTAAAACCTCTGTAACTTCTGAACCGTATATGCTATGAACAAACTTTGAATGTCATTTTGACGCTAAAATCCTCAGCTTTCATACAAACTGAGAACGAATCGCATTTCTCGCGCGCAGACAAGTTGCCGCAAATTTGCACTTGGCTCAATTTCACTCCATGTAAAATAGCTATTTCTTGCTTTCAACTTCTGAATTTTCATTTTCTATCTGCTAATCATCCGACAATCATTGCTAGTGTTTACCTGACCCAATCCAAAGCAACTCTCACTAGTTCTGAATCCTGTTTAGCGAATTAAAATCATTTTTAGCGTTTTTCCCATTCATTTCAAACCCCGTTTAAAAGCAATTGTCCTGTTTTAAAATCATTACTGTTCTCTCTAAGCTTGCTGGGGGGGAATCGGGATTGAAACTGCAATTGTTGATGGTATTCCTGAAACCTGTGTGCCCTCATTCCATCTCTTCATATTGCATATTGGGTGGAGTGAGTAGTAACAGGGGAAAGAGTGATCACATTGTTTTTGATTGAAGTTCTATCAAGTTTTATTTCTGTGTTGCATTCTTTCCTATCATTGCATTTCCTTGAACCATACAAAGTTATTCTCTGCTACCTTGTTCTTCCTATTCCTACTCCTAATTGATTAAAGAGATTGTTGATTATTGTAATACTACCCATTGCTGATCATTGTAGAAATATTCATAAGTGTGATATTCAGATATTGTTCATATTCATAAAAGTGTTATATATATATATATTGTTCAATTCTTCAAATAAATCTTTTAACTTTGCAAAACAAACCTACTTCTTGGCTCAGTGAGGCCGGAGGGATTCAAAGAGAGGGGCGTTATATAAGGGTACATCATCCAGAAATAAAATAACTTTTGACATAAAAATATATAAATAAGGATTTCCATTGGGCATCCCATACTAGGCGTTGACTTAGTTGGAGTGCTAGGTTGAAACCACTTACAAATATCACTTAAAGTGAATACTGAGGATTGCAAAACAGACTCTATTTCTTTATAGAACCCTGTCGGATTTTTCCTGATGTCGGGTATAGATTGTCTATTGGTGTTCACTTCCTGTCTTGAGAACGGGACGTGAACGAACTGTGACACATAGTGTGCAGGTATTTCCTGAGCAACTGTACCCGCGGCAAGATTAGTGGGGATCTCAACTTTTGGGAGAAATGTCGGAGGAACCTCTCTCATAGGCAACTGAGAAATAGGCAACTCCGAACGCTTACTAAGCAACAGAGCCAAATCGAGCGCTTTAGCAGCCGAAGAAGTGTCAAATGAAAAAGCTCTCTTGTAAATACTCAATAACTCTGCGGGACAACAAATCTTTCTTTTTACACACTCATCCTGTAGGTTTTCTACCATTACCTGTATCACTTTCCTCTGCATTTCTGGCGTATACTGACTATACGTGTCATATACTTCAACAGGAGTTATCGATGTTTCTGAGATCCATCTGATCGCGTCTTTCACGCAAATTCACATTTCCTCAGATATCGATTTACGACAAGGAAGGAACCGTTTCAGCACATACATAATATCAAACTATCTCATCTTCATCCTCATTCTGTAACCTTTCCAACTCCTTTCTATACTCAAGTACTCTCTCAACATGCTCTTGTACTTTCTCCACAGTATTTCTCGCGCGCAGACAAGTTGCCGCAAATTTGCACTTGGCTCATTTTCACTCCATGTAAAATAGCTATTTCTTACTTTCAACTTATGAATTTCGTTTTCTATCTGCTAATCACCCGACAATCATTGCTAGTGTTTACCTGACCCAATCCAAAGCAACTCTCACTAGTTCTGAATCCTGTATAGCGAATTAAAATCATTTTTAGCATTTTTTCCCATTCATTTCAAACCCCATTTAAAAGCAATTGTCCTGTTTTAAAATCATTACTGTTCTCTCTAAGCTTGCTGGGGGGGAATCGGGATTGAAACTGCAATTGTTGATGGTATTCCTGAAACCTGTGTGCCCCCATTCCATCTCTTCATATTGCATATTGGGTGGAGTGAGTAGTAACAGGGGAAAGAGTGATCACATTGTTTTTGATTGAAGTTCTATCAAGTTTTATTTCTGTGTTGCATTCTTTCCTATCATTGCATTTCCTTGAACCATACAGTTATTCTCTGCTACCTTGTTCTTCCTATTCCTACTCCTAATTGATTAAAGTGATTGTTGATTATTGTAATACTACCCATTGCTGATCATTGTAGAGATATTCATAAGTGTGATATTCAGATATTGTTCATATTCATAAAAGTGTGATATATATATATATTGTTCAATTCTTCAAATAAATCTTTTAACTTTGCAAAACAAACCTACTTCTTGGCTCAGTGAGGCCGGGGGGATTCAAAGAGAGGGGCGTTATATAAGGGTACATCATCCAGAAATAAAATAACTTTTGACATAAAAATATATAAATAAGGATTTCCATTGGGCCTCCCACACTAGGCGTTGACTTAGTTGGAGTGCTAGGTTGAAACCACTTACAAATATCACTTAAAGTGAATACTGAGGATTTCAAAACAGACTCTATTTCTTTATAGAACCCTGTCGGATTTTTCCTGATGTCGGGTATAGATTGTCTAATGGTGTTCACTTCCTGTCTTGAGAACGGGACGTGAACAAACTGTGACACATAGTGTGCAGGTATTTCCTGAGCAACTGTACCCGCTGCAACATTAGCGGGGATCTCAACTTTTGGGACAAATGTCAGAGGAACCTCTCTCATAGGCAACTGAGAAATAGGCAACTCTGAATGCTTACTAAGCAACAGAGCCAAATCGAGCGCTTTAGCAGCTGAAGAAGTGTGAAATGAAAAAGCTCTCTTGTAAATACTCAATAACTCTGCGGGACAACAAATCTTTCTTTTTAAACACTCATCCTGTAGGTATTCTACCATTACCTGTATCACTTTCCTCTGCATTTCTGGCGTATACTGACTATACGTGTCATATACTTCAACAGGAGTTATCGATGTGTCTGAGATCCATCTGATCGCGTCTTTCACGCAAATTCACATTTCCTCAGATATCGATTTACGACAAGGAAGGAACCGTTTCTGCACATACATAATGTCCAAACTATCTCATCTTCATCCTCATTCTGTAACCTTTCCAACTCCTTTCTATACTCAAGTACTCTCTCAACATGCTCTTGCACTTTCTCCGCAGTATTTCTCGCGCGCAGACAAGTTGCGGCAAATTTGCACTTGGCTCAATTTCACTCCATGTAAAATAGCTATTTCTTGCTTTCAACTTCTGAATTTTGTTTTCTATCTGCTAATCATCCGACAATCATTGCTAGTGTTTACCTGACCCAATCCAAAGCGACTCTCACTAGTTCTGAATCCTGTTTAGCGAATTAAAATCATTTTTAGTGTTTTTTCCCATTCATTTCAAACCCAATTTAAAAGCAATTGTCCTGTTTTAAAATCATTACTGTTCTCTCTAAGCTTGCTGGGGGGGAATCAGGATTGAAACTGCAATTGTTGATGGTATTCCTGAAACCTGTGTGCCCTCATTCCATCTCTTCATATTGCATATTGGGGGGAGTGAGTAGTAACAGGGGAAAGAGTGATCACATTGTTTTTGATTGAAGTTCTATCAAGTTTTATTTCTGTGTTGCATTCTTTCCTATCATTGCATTTCCTTGAACCATACAGTTATTCTCTGCTACCTTGTTCTTCCTATTCCTACTCCTAATTGATTAAAGTGATTGTTGATTATTGTAATACTACCCATTGCTGATCATTGTAGAGATATTCATAAGTGTGATATTCAGATATTGTTCATATTCATAAAAGTGTGATATATATATATATTGTTCAATTCTTCAAATAAATCTTTTAACTTTGCAAAACAAACCTACTTCTTGGCTCAGTGAGGCCGGGGGGATTCAAAGAGAGGGGCGTTATATAAGGGTACATCATCCAGAAATAAAATAACTTTTGACATAAAAATATATAAATAAGGATTTCCATTGGGCCTCCCACACTAGGCGTTGACTTAGTTGGAGTGCTAGGTTGAAACCACTTACAAATATCACTTAAAGTGAATACTGAGGATTGCAAAACAGACTCTATTTCTTTATAGAACCCTGTCGGATTTTTCCTGATGTCGGGTATAGATTGTCTAATGGTGTTCACTTCCTGTCTTGAGAACGGAACGTGAACAAACTGTGACACATAGTGTGCAGGTATTTCCTGAGCAACTGTACCCGCTGCAACATTAGCGGGGATCTCAACTTTTGGGACAAATGTCAGAGGAACCTCTCTCATAGGCAACTGAGAAATAGGCAACTCTGAATGCTTACTAAGCAACAGAGCCAAATCGAGCGCTTTAGCAGCTGAAGAAGTGTGAAATGAAAAAGCTCTCTTGTAAATACTCAATAACTCTGCGGGACAACAAATCTTTCTTTTTAAACACTCATCCTGTAGGTATTCTACCATTACCTGTATCACTTTCCTCTGCATTTCTGGCGTATACTGACTATACGTGTCATATACTTCAACAGGAGTTATCGATGTGTCTGAGATCCATCTGATCGCGTCTTTCACGCAAATTCACATTTCCTCAGATATCGATTTACGACAAGGAAGGAACCGTTTCTGCACATACATAATGTCCAAACTATCTCATCTTCATCCTTATTCTGTAACCTTTCCAACTCCTTTCTATACTCAAGTACTCTCTCAACATGCTCTTGCACTTTCTCCGCAGTATTTCTCGCGCGCAGACAAGTTGCGGCAAATTTGCACTTGGCTCAATTTCACTCCATGTAAAATAGCTATTTCTTGCTTTCAACTTCTGAATTTCGTTTTCTATCTGCTAATCATCCGACAATCATTGCTAGTGTTTACCTGACCCAATCCAAAGCGACTCTCACTAGTTCTGAATCCTGTTTAGCGAATTAAAATCATTTTTAGTGTTTTTTCCCATTCATTTCAAACCCAATTTAAAAGCAATTGTCCTGTTTTAAAATCATTACTGTTCTCTCTAAGCTTGCTGGGGGGGAATCAGGATTGAAACTGCAATTGTTGATGGTATTCCTGAAACCTGTGTGCCCTCATTCCATCTCTTCATATTGCATATTGGGGGGAGTGAGTAGTAACAGGGGAAAGAGTGATCACATTGTTTTTGATTGAAGTTCTATCAAGTTTTATTTCTGTGTTGCATTCTTTCCTATCATTGCATTTCCTTGAACCATACAGTTATTCTCTGCGACCTTGTTCTTCCTATTCCTACTCCTAATTGATTAAAGTGATTGTTGATTATTGTAATACTACCCATTGCTGATCATTGTAGAGATATTCATAAGTGTGATATTCAGATATTGTTCATATTCATAAAAGTGTGATATACATATATTGTTCAATTCTTCAAATAAATCTTTTAACTTTGCAAAACAAACCTACTTCTTGGCTCAGTGAGGCCGGGGGGATTCAAAGAGAGGGGCATTATATAAGGGTACATCATCCAGATATAAAATAACATTTGACATAAAAATATATACATAAGGATTTCCATTGGGCATCCCATACTAGGCGTTGACTTAGTTGGAGGGCTAGGTTGAAACCACTTACAAATATCACTTAAAGTGAATACTGAGGATTGCAAAACAGACACTATTTCTTTATAGAACCCTGTCGGATTTTTCCTGATGTCGGGTATAGATTGTCTAATGGTGTTCACTTCCTGTCTTGAGAACGGGACGTGAACAAACTGTGACACATAGTGTGCAGGTATTTCCTGAGCAACTGTACCCGCTGCAACATTAGCGGGGATCTCAACTTTTGGGATAAATGTCGGAGGAACCTCTCTCATAGGCAACTGAGAAATAGGCAACTCCGAACGCTGACTAAGCAACAGAGCCAAATCGAGCGCTTTAGCAGCCGAAGAAGTGTCAAATGAAAAAGCTCTCTTGTAAATACTCAATAAGTCTGCGGGACAACAAATCTTTCTTTTTACACACTCATCCGGTAGGTATTCTACCATTACCTGTATCACTATCCTATGCATTTCTGGCGTATACTGACTATACGTGTCATATACTTCAACAGGAGTTATCGATGTTTCTGAGATCCATCTGATCGCGTCTTTCACGCAAATTCACATTTCCTCAGATATCCATTTACGACAAGGAAGGAACCGTTTCTGCACATACATAATATCCAAACTATCTCATCTTCATCCTCATTCTGTAACCTTTCCAACTCCTTTCTATATTCAAGTACTCTCTCAACATGCTCTTGCACTTTCTCCACAGTATTTCTCGCGCGCAGACAATTTGCCGCGAATTTGCACTTGGCTCAATTTCACTCCATGTAAAATAGCTATTTCTTGCTTTCAACTTCTGAATTTCGTTTTCTATCTGCTAATCATCCGACAATCATTGCTAGTGTTTACCTAACCCAATCCAAAGCAACTCTCACTAGTTCTGAATCCTGTTTAGCGAATTAAAATGATTTTTAGCATTTTTTCCCATTCATTTCAAACCCCATTTAAAAGCAATTGTCCTGTTTTAAAATAATTACTGTTCTCTCTAAGCTTGCTGGGGGGGAATCGGGATTGAAACTGCAATTGTTGATGGTATTCCTGAAACCTGTGTGCCCGCATTCCATCTCTTCATATTGCATATTGGGGGGAGTGAGTAGTAACAGGGGAAAGAGTGACCACATTGCTTTTGATTGAAGTTCTATCAAGTTTTATTTCTGTGTTGCATTCTTTCCTATCATTGCATTTCCTTGAACCATACAGTTATTCTCTGCTAATTGATTAAAGTGATTGTTGATTATTGTAATACTACCCATTGCTGATCATTGTAGAGATATTCATAAGTGTGATATTCAGATATTGTTCATATTCATAAAAGTGTGATATATATATATTGTTCAATTCTTCAAATAAATCTTTTAACTTTGCAAAACAAACCTACTTCTTGGCTCAGTGAGGCCGGGGGGATTCAAAGAGAGGGGCGTTATATAAGGGTACATCATCCAGAAATAAAATAACTTTTGACATAAAAATATATAAATAAGGATTTCCATTGGGCATCCCACACTAGGCGTTGACTTAGTTGGAGTGCTAGGTTGAAACCACTTACAAATATCACTTAAAGTGAATACTGAGGATTGCAAAACAGACTCTATTTCTTTATAGAACCCTGTCGGATTTTTCCTGATGTCGGGTATAGATTGTCTAATGGTGTTCACTTCCTGTCTTGAGAACGGGACGTGAACGAACTGTGACACATAGTGTGCAGGTATTTCCTGAGCAACTGTACCCGCTGCAACATTAGCGGGGATCTCAACTTTTGGGGCAAATGTCAGAGGAACCTCTCTCATAGACAACTGAGAAATAGGCAACTCCGAATGCTTACTAAGCAACAGAGCCAAATCGAGCGCTTTAGCAGCCGAAGAAGTGTGAAATGAAAAAGCTCTCTTGTAAATACTCAATAACTCTGCGGGACAACAAATCTTTCTTTTTACACACTCATCCTGTAGGTATTCTACCATTACCTGTATCACTTTCCTCTGCATTTCTGGCGTATACTGACTATACGTGTCATATACTTCAACAGGAGTTATCGATGTGTCTGAGATCCATCTGATCGCGTCTTTCACGCAAATTCACATTTCCTCAGATATCGATTTACGACAAGGAAGGAACCGTTTCTGCACATACATAATGTCCAAACTATCTCATCTTCATCCTCATTCTGTAACCTTTCCAACTCCTTTCTATACTCAAGTACTCTCTCAACATGCTCTTGCACTTTCTCCGCAGTATTTCTTGCGCGCAGACAAGTTGCCGCAAATTTGCACTTGGCTCAATTTCACTCCATGTAAAATAGCTATTTCTTGCTTTCAACTTCTGAATTTCGTTTTCTATCTGCTAATCATCCGACAATCATTGCTAGTGTTTACCTGACCCAATCCAAAGCGACTCTGACTAGTTCTGAATCCTGTTTAGCGAATTAAAATCATTTTTAGTGTTTTTTCCCATTCATTTCAAACCCAATTTAAAAGCAATTGTCCTGTTTTAAAATCATTACTGTTCTCTCTAAGCTTGCTGGGGGGGAATCAGGATTGAAACTGCAATTGTTGATGGTATTCCTGAAACCTGTGTGCCCGCATTCCATCTCTTCATATTGCATATTGGGGGGAGTGAGTAGTAACAGGGGAAAGAGTGATCACATTGTTTTTGATTGAAGTTCTATCAAGTTTTATTTCTGTGTTGCATTCTTTCCTATCATTGCATTTCCTTGAACCATACAAAGTTATTCTCTGCTACCTTGTTCTTCCTATTCCTACTCCTAATTGATTAAAGAGATTGTTGATTATTGAAATACTACCCATTGCTGATCATTGTAGAGATATTCATAAGTGTGATATTCATATATTGTTCATATTCATAAAAGTGTGATATATATATATATATATATATATATATATATATATATATATATATATTGTTCAATTCTTCAAATAAATCTTTTAGCTTTGCAAAACAAACCTACTTCTTGGCTCAGTGAGGCCGGGGGGATTCAAAGAGAGGGGCGTTATATATGGGTACATCATCCAGATATAAAATAACATTTGACATAAAAATATATACATAGGGATTTCCATTGGGCATCCCATACTAGGCGTTGACTTAGTTGGAGTGCTAGGTTGAAATCACTTACAAATATCACTTAAAGTGAATACTGAGGATTGCAAAACAGACTCTATTTCTTTATAGAACCCTGTCAGATTTTTCCCGATGTCGGGTATAGATTGTCTAATGGTGTTCACTTCCTGTCTTGAGAACGGGACGTGAACGAACTGTTACACATAGTGTGCAGGTATTTCCTGAGCAACTGTACCCGCTGCAACATTAGCGGGGATCTCAACTTTTGGGATAAATGTCAGAGGAACCTCTCTCATAGGCAACTGAGAAATAGGCGACTCCGAATGCTTACTAAGCAACAGAGCCAAATCGAGCGCTTTAGCAGCTGAAGAAGTGTCAAATGAAAAAGCTCTCTTGTAAATACTCAATAACTCTGCGGGACAACAAATCTTTCTTTTTAAACACTCATCCTGTAGGTATTCTACCATTACCTGTATCACTTTCCTCTGCATTTCTGGCGTATACTGACTATACGTGTCATATATTTCAACAGGAGTTATCGATGTGTCTGAGATCCATCTGATCCCGTCTTTCATGCAAATTCACATTTCCTCAGATATCGATTTACGACAAGGAAGGAACCGTTTCTGCACATACATAATGTCCAAACTATCTCATCTTCATCCTCATTCTGTAACCTTTCCAACTCCTTTCTATACTCAAGTACTCTCTCAGCATGCTCTTGCACTTTCTCCGCAGTATTTCTCGCACGCAGACAAGTTGCGGCAAATTTGCACTTGGCTCAATTTCACTCCATGTAAAATAGCTATTTCTTGCTTTCAACTTCTGAATTTCGTTTTCTATCTGCTAATCATCCGACAATCATTGCTAGTGTTTACCTGACCCAATCCAAAGCGACTCTCACTAGTTCTGAATCCTGTTTAGCGAATTAAAATCATTTTTAGTGTTTTTTCCCATTCATTTCAAACCCAATTTAAAAGCAATTGTCCTGTTTTAAAATCATTACTGTTCTCTCTAAGCTTGCTGGAGGGGAATCAGGATTGAAACTGCAATTGTTGATGGTATTCCTGAAACCTGTGTGCCCTCATTCCATCTCTTCATATTGCATATTGGGGGGAGTGAGTAGTAACAGGGGAAAGAGTGATCACATTGTTTTTGATTGAAGTTCTATCAAGTTTTATTTCTGTGTTGCATTCTTTCCTATCATTGCATTTCCTTGAACCATACAGTTATTCTCTGCTACCTTGTTCTTCCTATTCCTACTCCTAATTGATTAAAGTGATTGTTGATTATTGTAATACTACCCATTGCTGATCATTGTAGAGATATTCATAAGTGTGATATTCAGATATTGTTCATATTCATAAAAGTGTGATATACATATATTGTTCAATTCTTCAAATAAATCTTTTAACTTTGCAAAACAAACCTACTTCTTGGCTCAGTGAGGCCGGGAGGATTCAAAGAGAGGGGCATTATATAAGGGTACATCATCCAGATATAAAATAACATTTGACATAAAAATATATACATAAGGATTTCCATTGGGCATCCCATACTAGGCGTTGACTTAGTTGGAGTGCTAGGTTGAAACCACTTACAAATATCACTTAAAGTGAATACTGAGGATTGCAAAACAGACGCTATTTCTTTATAGAACCCTGTCGGATTTTTCCTGATGTCGGGTATAGATTGTCTAATGGTGTTCACTTCCTGTCTTGAGAACGGGACGTGAACGAACTGTGACACATAGTGTGCAGGTATTTCCTGAGCAACTGTACCCGCTGCAACATTAGCAGGGATCTCAACTTTTGGGATAAATGTCAGATGAACCTCTCTCATAGGCAACTGAGAAATAGGCAACTCCGAATGCTTACTAAGCAACAGAGCCAAATTGAGCGCTTTAGCAGCTGAAGAAGTGTCAAATGAAAAAGCTCTCTTGTAAATACTCAATAACTCTGTGGGACAACAAATCTTTCTTTTTACACACTCATCCTGTAGGTATTCTACCATTACCTGTATCACTTTCCTATGCATTTCTGGCGTATACTGACTATACGTGTCATATACTTCAACAGGAGTTATCGATGTTTCTGAGATCCATCTGATCGCGTCTTTCACGCAAATTCACATTTCCTCAGATATCGATTTACGACAAGGAAGGAACCGTTTCTGCACATACATAATATCCAAACTATCTCATCTTCATCCTCATTCTGTAACCTTTCCAACTCCTTTCTATACTCAAGTACTCTCTCAACATGCTCTTGCACTTTCTCCACAGTATTTCTCGTGCGCAGACAAGTTGCCGCAAATTTGCACTTGGCTCATTTTCACTCCATGTAAAATAGCTATTTCTTGCTTTCAACTTCTGAATTTCGTTTTCTATCTGCTAATCATCCGACAATCATTGCTAGTGTTTACCTGACCCAATCCAAAGCAACTCTCACTAGTTCTGAATCCTGTTTAGCGAATTAAAATCATTTTTAGCATTTTTTCCCATTCATTTCAAACCCCATTTAAAAGCAATCGCCCTGTTTTAAAATCATTACTGTTCTCTCTAAGCTTGCTGGGGGGGAATCAGGATTGAAACTGCAATTGTTGATGGTATTCCTGAAACCTGTGTGCCATCATTCCATCTCTTCATATTGCATATTGGGGGGAGTGAGTAGTAACAGGGGAAAGAGTGATCACATTGTTTTTGATTGAAGTTCTATCAAGTTTTATTTCTGTGTTGCACTCTTTCCTATCATTGCATTTCCTTGAACCAAACAAAGTTATTCTCTGCTACCTTGTTCTTCCTATTCCTACTCCTAATTGATTAAAGTGATTGTTGATTATTGTAATACTACCCATTGCTGATCATTGTAGAGATATTCATAAGTGTGATATTCAGATATTGTTCATATTCATAGAAGTGTGATATACATATATATATATTGTTCAATTCTTCAAATAAATCTTTTAACTTTGCATAACAAACCTACTTCTTGGCTCAGTGAGGCCGGGGGGATTCAAAGAGAGGGGCGTTATATAAGGGTACATCATCCAGAAATAAAATAACTTTTGACATAAAAATATATAAATAAGGATTTCCATTGGGCATCCCATACTAGGCGTTGACTTAGTTGGAGTGCTAGGTTGAAACCACTTACAAATATCACTTAAAAGTGAATACTGAGGATTGCAAAACAGACTCTATTTCTTTATAGAACCCTGTCAGATTTTTCCTGATGTCGGGTATAGATTGTCTAATGGTGTTCACTTCCTGTCTTGAGAACGGGACGTGAACAAACTGTGACACATAGTGTGCAGGTATTTCCTGAGCAACTGTACCCGCTGCAACATTAGCGGGGATCTCAACTTTTGGGATAAATGTCAGAGGAACCTCTCTCATAGGCAACTGAGAAATAGGCGACTCCGAATGCTTACTAAGCAACAGAGCCAAATCGAGCGCTTTAGCAGCTGAAGAAGTGTCAAATGAAAAAGCTCTCTTGTAAATACTCAATAAGTCTGCAGGACAACAAATCTTTCTTTTTACACACTCATCCTGTAGGTATTCTACCATTACCTGTATAACTTTCCTATGCATTTCTGGCGTATACTGACTATACGTGTCATATACTTCAACAGGAGTTATCGATGTTTCTGAGATCCATCTGATCGCGTCTTTCACGCAAATTCACATTTCCTCAGATATCCATTTACGACAAGGAAGGAACCGTTTCTGCACATACATAATATCCAAACTATCTCATCTTCATCCTCATTCTGTAACCTTTCCAACTCCTTTCTATACTCAAGTACTCTCTCAACATGCTCTTGCACTTTCTCCACAGTATTTCTCGCGCGCAGACAATTTGCCGCGAATTTGCACTTGGCTCAATTTCACTCCATGTAAAATATCTATTTCTTGCTTTCAACTTCTGAATTTCGTTTTCTATCTGCTAATCATCCGACAATCATTGCTAGTGTTTACCTGACCCAATCCAAAGCAACTCTCACTAGTTCTGAATCCTGTTTAGCGAATTAAAATGATTTTTAGCATTTTTTCCCATTCATTTCAAACCCCATTTAAAAGCAATTGTCCTGTTTTAAAATAATTACTGTTCTCTCTAAGCTTGCTGGGGGGGAATCGGGATTGAAACTGCAATTGCTGATGGTATTCCTGAAACCTGTGTGCCCTCATTCCACCTCTTCATATTGCATATTGGGGGGAGTGAGTAGTAACAAGGGAAAGAGTGACCACATTGCTTTTGATTGAAGTTCTATCAAGTTTTATTTCTGTGTTGCATTCTTTCCTATCATTGCATTTCCTTGAACCATACAGTTATTCTCTGCTACCTTGTTCTTCCTATTCCTACTCCTAATTGATTAAAGTGATTGTTGATTATTGTAATACTACCCATTGCTGATCATTGTAGAGATATTCATAAGTGTGATATTCAGATATTGTTCATATTCATAAAAGTGTGATATATATATCTTGTTCAATTCTTCAAATAAATCTTTTAACTTTGCAAAACAAACCTACTTCTTGGCTCAGTGAGGCCGGGGGGATTCAAAGAGAGGGGCGTTATATAAGGGTACATCATCCAGAAATAAAATAACTTTTGACATAAAAATATATAAATAAGGATTTCCATTGGGCATCCCACACTAGGCGTTGACTTAGTTGGAGTGCTAGGTTGAAACCACTTACAAATATCACTTGAAGTGAATACTGAGGATTGCAAAGCAGACTCTATTTCTTTATAGAACCCTGTCGGATTTTTCCTGATGTCGGGTATAGATTGTCTAATGGTGTTCACTTCCTGTCTTGAGAACGGGACGTGAACAAACTGTGACACATAGTGTGCAGGTATTTCCTGAGCAACTGTACCCACTGCAACATTAGCGGGGATCTCAACTTTTGGGATAAATGTCAGAGGAACCTCTCTCATAGGCAACTGAGAAATAGGCAACTCCGAACGCTTACTAAGCAACAGAGCCAAATCGAGCGCTTTAGTAGCCGAAGAAGTGTCAAATGAAAAAGCTCTCTTGTAAATACTCAATAAGTCTGCGGGACAACAAATCTTTCTTTTTACACACTCATCCTGTAGGTATTCTACCATTACCTGTATCACTTTCCTATGCATTTCTGGCGTATACTGACTATACGTGTCATATACTTCAACAGGAGTTATCGATGTTTCTGAGATCCATCTGATCGCGTCTTTCACGCAAATTCACATTTCCTCAGATATCCATTTACGACAAGGAAGGAACCGTTTCTGCACATACATAATATGCAAACTATCTCATCTTCATCCTCATTCTGTAACCTTTCCAACTCCTTTCTATACTCAAGTACTCTCTCAACATGCTCTTGCACTTTCTCCACAGTATTTCTCGCGCGCAGACAATTTGCCGCGAATTTGCACTTGGCTCAATTTCACTCCATGTAAAATAGCTATTTCTTGCTTTCAACTTCTGAATTTCGTTTTCTATCTGCTAATCATCCGACAATCATTGCTAGTGTTTACCTGACCCAATCCAAAGCAACTCTCACTAGTTCTGAATCCTGTTTAGCGAATTAAAATGATTTTTAGCATTTTTTCCCATTCATTTCAAACCCCATTTAAAAGCAATTGTCCTGTTTTAAAATAATTACTGTTCTCTCTAAGCTTGCTGGGGGGGAATCGGGATTGAAACGGCAATTGTTGATGGTATTCCTGAAACCTGTGTGCCCTCATTCCATCTCTTCATATTGCATAATGGGGGGAGTGAGTAGTAACAGGGGAAAGAGTGACCACATTGCTTTTGATTGAAGTTCTATCAAGTTTTATTTCTGTGTTGCATTCTTTCCTATCATTGCATTTCCTTGAACCATACAGTTATTCTCTGCTACCTTGTTCTTCCTATTCCTACTCCTAATTGATTAAAGTGATTGTTGATTATTGTAATACTACCCATTGCTGATCATTGTAGAGATATTCATAAGTGTGATATTCAGATATTGTTCATATTCATAAAAGTGTGATATATATATATTGTTCAATTCTTCAAATAAATCTTTTAACTTTGCAAAACAAACCTACTTCTTGGCTCAGTGAGGCCGGGGGGATTCAAAGAGAGGGGCGTTATATATGGGTACATCATCCAGATATAAAATAACATTTGACATAAAAATATATACATAAGGATTTCCATTGGGCATCCCATACTAGGCGTTGACTTAGTTGGAGTGCTAGGTTGAAACCACTTACAAATATCACTTAAAAGTGAATACTGAGGATTGCAAAACAGACTCTATTTCTTTATAGAACCCTGTCAGATTTTTCCTGATGTCGGGTATAGATTGTCTAATGGTGTTCACTTCCTGTCTTGAGAACGGGACGTGAACGAACTGTTACACATAGTGTGCAGGTATTTCCTGAGCAACTGTACCCGCTGCAACATTAGCGGGGATCTCAACTTTTGGGATAAATGTCAGAGGAACCTCTCTCATAGGCAACTGAGAAATAGGCGACTCCGAATGCTTACTAAGCAACAGAGCCAAATCGAGCGCTTTAGCAGCTGAAGAAGTGTCAAATGAAAAAGCTCTCTTGTAAATACTCAATAACTCTGCGGGACAACAAATCTTTCTTTTTAAACACTCATCCTGTAGGTATTCTACCATTACCTGTATCACTTTCCTCTGCATTTCTGGCGTATACTGACTATACGTGTCATATATTTCAACAGGAGTTATCGATGTGTCTGAGATCCATCTGATCCCGTCTTTCATGCAAATTCACATTTCCTCAGATATCGATTTACGACAAGGAAGGAACCGTTTCTGCACATACATAATGTCCAAACTATCTCATCTTCATCCTCATTCTGTAACCTTTCCAACTCCTTTCTATACTCAAGTACTCTCTCAACATGCTCTTGCACTTTCTCCGCAGTATTTCTCGCGCACAGACAAGTTGCTGCAAATTTGCACTTGGCTCAATTTCACTCCATGTAAAATAGCTATTTCTTGCTTTCAACTTCTGAATTTCATTTTCTATCTGCTAATCATCCGACAATCATTGCTAGTGTTTACCTGACCCAATCCAAAGCAACTCTCACTAGTTCTGAATCCTGTTTAGCGAATTAAAATCATTTTTAGCGTTTTTCCCATTCATTTCAAACCCCATTTAAAAGCAATTGTCCTGTTTTAAAATCATTACTGTTCTCTCTAAGCTTGCTGGGGGGGAATCAGGATTGAAACTGCAATTGTTGATGGTATTCCTGAAACCTGTGTGCCCTCATTCCATCTCTTCATATTGCATATTGGGGGGAGTGAGTAGTAACAGGGGAAAGAGTGATCACATTGTTTTTGATTGAAGTTCTATCAAGTTTTATTTCTGTGTTGCATTCTTTCCTATCATTGCATTTCCTTGAACCATACAGTTATTCTCTGCTACCTTGTTCTTCCTATTCCTACTCCTAATTGATTAAAGTGATTGTTGATTATTGTAATACTACCCATTGCTGATCATTGTAGAGATATTCATAAGTGTGATATTCAGATATTGTTCATATTCATAAAAGTGTGATATATATATATATTGTTCAATTCTTCAAATAAATCTTTGAACTTTGCAAAACAAACCTACTTCTTGACTCAGTGAGGCCGGGGGGATTCAAAGAGAGGGGCGTTATATAAGGGTACATCATCCAGAAATAAAATAACTTTTGACATAAAAATATATAAATAAGGATTTCCATTGGGCATCCCACACTAGGCGTTGACTTAGTTGGAGTGCTAGGTTGAAACCACTTACAAATATCACTAAAAGTGAATACTGAGGATTGCAAAACAGACTCTATTTCTTTATAGAACCCTGTCGGATTTTTCCTGATGTCGGGTATAGATTGTCTAATGGTGTTCACTTCCTGTCTTGAGAACGGGACGTGAACGAACTGTGACACATAGTGTGCTGGTATTTCCTGAGCAACTGTACCCGCTGCAACATTAGCGGGATCTCAACTTTTGGGACAAATGTCAGAGGAACCTCTCTCATAGGCAACTGAGAAATAGGCAACTCCGAATGCTTACTAAGCAACAGAGCCAAATCGAGCGGTTTAGCAGCCGAAGAAGTGTCAAATGAAAAATCTCTCTTGTAAATACTCAATAACTCTGCGGGACAACAAATCTTTCTTTTTACACACTCATCCTGTAGGTATTCTACCATTACCTGTATCACTTTCCTCTGCATTTCTGGCGTATACTGACTATACGTGTCATATATTTCAACAGGAGTTATCGATGTGCCTGAGATCCATCTGATCGCGTCTTTCATGCAAATTCACATTTCCTCAGATATCGATTTACGACAAGGAAGGAACCATTTCTGCACATACCTAATGTCCAAACTATCTCATCTTCATCCTCATTCTGTAACCTTTCCAACTCATTTCTATACTCAAATACTCTCTCAACATGCTCTTGCACTTTCTCCGCAGCGTCTCTAGAGAACACTAAAGTGTTCAGATCCCTCAACCCTTGCGGGATATCTGTATCATTTAACCTGTCCCACATTACACACAAATGAATCCCTAATCCCTCAATAAAAACGTTTTTCTCAGGAAAATTGTCCACATTAGAAAGTGTGGCAAAAATATTAGCTTGTACTAAAACAATAGGGTCCATAATGCTATAGATTCAATTAACAATTAGTTCAAGTAACACGTTATTTGACAGGGTGCACCACAAGGGTATCACTCAGATTTTAGGCTGTAGCAGACTCTGAAAGCAATCAGAGTAGTCTCATGTTTGAAAAATAGTAAAAAATATTTATTTAGCAAAAAAGAAATTAAGTTGTGTAAATAATACATGGACAACTGAACATAAAGCAATGTGACAAACATATAAATGCATTTGTTTGATAGTTAGAAGGTTAATAGTCGAAAAAACAAAAACCCAAATATAAGTTTTTCTTCAAACTTTTAAACAGAATAAACCAAAAGAAAATACTAAAAGAAACTGGACAACAGACGGCCAATGCTGAATGGTGACCTAAGACACCATTCCTATTTATGGCTTGTTTTTAGCCACTGCACAAGTTATTTTCAAAAAATTGACAGAATTGGAATTGTTCTATGTCCTACGAATTGTTGACAGGTCTGCCCAGGTCTGTTTAAAAGTTTGAAGAAAAACTTATATTTGGGTTTTTGTTTTTTCAACTATTAACCTTCTAACTATCAAGCAAATGCATCTACATGTTTGTCACATTGCTTTATGTTCAGTTGTTCATGTATTATTTACATACCTATATTTTTTTTGCTAAATAAATATTTTTTACTGTTTTTCAAACATGAGACTACCCTGATTGCTTTCAGAGTCTGCTAGAGCCTACAATTTGAGTGATACCCTTGTGGTGCACCCTGTCAAATAACTTGTTACTTTAACTAATTGTTAATTGAATCTATAGCAGTATGGACCCTATTGTTTTAGTATAGTTCTTAGACCCTCTCCTTACTGCTTACGGGACAATTCCCCCCTTTTCTCTGTGCTAAAAACATTAGCTAGATCACCCTTCTCCATACAATGCTTAGCCCACGCAATCAACTCACCTTTCTTCTCTGGAGGTACAGTATTACGAGTGACAACCCCTCGATTCCGCTCCCTGATCTACTACAAGCAGTGCAAGACCACTTGGAAGAGGGGGAATAGGCAAATTCAACGGAGGTGCTATCACTGGTTCAACGGGCAAAAGTGGAGGAGCAGCAACAAAAGAAGGACCAACAACTGGAGGAGCTACAGGAGCAGCAGGAGGCAAAGCAACAGGAAGAGGAATATACGGAGGTGGCGCAGTGGCACCAGGCCTTCGTTCATTTAATAATTTATCGATAAGTTCATCAGAAACATGAAAGTCTTTAGAAGGATAGATTTTCTGGATACCAAGTGAGAAAGCCCTATCCATATTCCTAGCTGACTCAGACTGTTTATCTTGGTCATACAACAACGCTTTTTTGGTGTTCGTCTTATGACGGCGCGCATGTTTTTCTCTACTCTTAAGCTGCTGTAAAGCTTCTTTTTTCCAATTCTGTAATACGTCGAATGATGCAGGTCTAGCCTTTTTCTTTAATAAAATTGATTCTAAGTATTCAATACAGGGAATTTCAAAACTACCATTGATTGGCCACTGAAGTTCTGAAGCATGTCTAGTTTGTCTGTGCCAAATATCATTAAACAATATACTACCAATGCCATGCTTACAGTACATAGTACAAGCCGGCGACCCCTCCTGTGGCGCCGGATGGCTAAATTCCAAAGATTGTCTGTCACTGCGGAATAACGCCCTGAAGCAGGCAGACAATTTCCCAGGCATATCAGAATACTGGTGTTACCTGGTCAATAATTGTACTTGCAAGAACAATGCACCAAAACAAACTATCAGGATACTTAAGAATCGGGTCACGACTCACCTGATCAAGCCTAAGGAGGTCCGATCGGATTTCAAAGTTTTTCTAACGAGGTTTACCTCGTGTTTGGTGATTTCGGCAAATCTGCCCGCTATCGATATGTGGACCCTCGTCAAGATGCAGACTCGGACCGCATGCTCACCGTCCAGAGATCGGGCCATGCAGCGCTGCTGAGGTGTCGCTTCTCATTCAGAAAGGGGCCCCCTCTACACCGTCCGATCCCGGTCCGATAGCCGTGTCAACCTTCAACGAGCTGGCATCAATCTTGAGGGTCCCTATTCGGGCGCCATTTGTGAAAGCAAAAAGAAGATATCGAGGCTGAGTACCCCAAAAGGAAATACACCAAACGCGGGTTCAAAAGATACACAGATATTTATTCTACAACTGAACAGTTTCAAAGGACAAAGCAACAGATAGCTATCAGGCCCTCAGTACAACACAGCAAATGCCAGCCCTGTTCGGTGTGTGCAGTGAGTGGGACTGTACATCAGAATAGTCATGCCTTTCATTCAGTATGTCATCTGATGTTCAGCCCACTTGAAGGTTAACTATTTCCTGGGCTAGAGGTTCATGCCAAGTTCGTTCCTAATTTATGCATCTATACATTTATGGATTATCCTTAATACATTCTCCAACAAGTTACAATAGCAACAGTGTGTCTTTGGATTTCACATTGAGCCTTCGTACACATTTATACAATATAATTAAACAAGTGTTCACATTAGATGCTAGAACAGTATTGTGCATAATATATGTTCATGGATTAGTATCGTTGGCACAGGTAATCCTCTATACACAGGTCAACGAAGGACAAGGTCTCAGTACATGACCCTAACATTTGGCCTGCAGGCAGTTTAAGCATTAACTTGTACACAGAGGTTGAGACTGCCATGTTACATTCAGAACGACACTGTCCACCATTTTAGAACACAGGGTGACTTTGGAGTTTAGAATCAAAATGGCGGATGAACCTAAGATGGCAGCTAAATCGATCTAAGGTCAGGACCTTGCTACGCGGATTTCTTCGCAGAGCGACTTGGCTTAGGCCAATATATACAATATAGGAGGCACGATATGATTTCCCGTTCGGCAGCTTGGCGCGCTATATAAATAAATAAATATATAACTACATAAACAAGTTGGCAACATCACAATACTACATCTCCAGCAAGTATTTTCATGGTTGGCCCACTACGGAACTGACGAGCACAGTATAAAAAAAATCTAACCTAACATGTTTTAAATGTAGTTTAAATGGATAGGTGGGGCATGGTATTAATAAATGAAATAGAAAACAGACTAGGGGTGGATCCCTCTAGCCTTTCTTGTATGTATGGTGGAAAGGGTTGTAGGTTTGAGTCTTTCTGATGTGATATGATATGATATGATGATATGATATGGCATTTGTAACGCGCCTATACACAAGGGTTTCAAGTGTTTCAAGGCGTGACGAGGCAGGGAGGGGGGAACAGGGGAAGATAGACAACGATCCTACTAGGCCAGGTGTCATTCAGATTGCGCAAGTGCAGGGGTAGGGGAAGGGAGAAAGTGCAAGGGGAGGGGAGGGGGGAAGTGCAGTACAAGGTAAGTAGAATAAAATAAATAGGGCCAGCTGGTGGCAAGTGCAAGGTAAGTGCAGACAAGTGCTGGGAACGGGGGCTGTAGGGATACAGAGACAGTCCCGCAGTGCAGGGGTTTCCAGGGAGGCAGTGCAAGTGGAAAGTGGCTGGGCCCAGGACCGAGGTCGGCGAGAGTGGCCCAGTTGCAGATTCGGTGCAGATTCAGCGAAGAATTAGCAGGGGAGAGGGAGAGAGAAAGCAGAAGCAAAGAGGAAGGTTTTGAGGTGCTTCCGGAACCGTAGATGGTTCTCCTCAAGTTTCAGGGAGGCAGGAAGGCTGTTCCAGAGGGAGGCCCCTGCCACGGAGAGAGATCTACCCCCAGCTCGTTGCTTCGAGAAGCGGCTGACCCTGAGGGAGTTGGAGACGGATGAGCGAAGGGCTCGGGAAGGAAGATATTTAGGAAGAGAGAGTTGAAGGTATTTAGGCCCCAGAAGGCCTTGTGGACAATGCAGAGGGTTTTGAACTTTATCCTCGCAGCCACTGGGAGCCAGTGTAGAGACTTCTGTCCTGGAGAGATACAGTCCCTGGGCTTGAGGCCAAGGACAAGTCTCGCAGTTCTGTTCTGGATGAGTTGCAGAGGGCGGAGAGTGGAGGCAGGCAGATTAAGATAGAGGCTGTTACAGTAGTCCAGCTTTGAGAGAACCAGGGCTTGTGAGACAGTGATCTTCTGGGGGAAGGAGCGAAAGGGAAGAATACCTCTGAAGAGGTGCAGCTGGTAGTGTGACTTCTTAGAGACGTCAGATATATGAGGAGAGAAGGAGAGTGTGGAGTCGAAGATAACCCCGAGGTTTTTTGCTGTGCAGGTAGGAGCAGGAATAGGGCCAAGAGAGGCCGGCCAGAGAGCTGCAGGGAAGGAGGGAGTGGGTGTGCCGATGAGTAGAATCTCAGTCTTACTGGCATTAAGGCAGAGGTCATTGGCGGCACACCATTCCTGGATAGCAGACAGACAGTCAGAGATGAGGGAAGGAGAGGAGGAGGCCGAGGGTAGCCTGAAAATGAGCTGGGTATCGTCCGCATAGCACTGAAAGTTGGGGCAGAGAGCGGCGATGCGGTGGGCAGGGAGTGCCAGGTACTGGTTGAACAGCCAGGGGGAGAGATTTGATCCCTGGGGGACACCACAGGTGGAGAAAAAGATGTCAGAGAGGAAGGACCCCAGTTGGACCTGGGAGGGTCGATTGGAGAGGAAAGAGGTCAGCCACGCCAGAGCCTGACCAGTGATACCCAGGTTATCACGGAGACGGTTGAGCAGGATGGCATGGTTGACAGTGTCAAAGGCAGAAGAGAGATCGAGCAGAATGAGAACACACGGAGTGTTGGAGTCAAGGTTCAAGAGTAGGTCCTCACGGATGTTCAGGAGAGCAGTTTCTGTGCTTCTGGCAGCTCTGAAGCCTCTGTTTCTCTGGAGTTCATGCCTACATAAGTAAGGATTATGACAAGGAAGACAAACAAGGAGGTAATGGAAATCAATACATGTGGGGGGGCATCATCAGCTATAGGTAACTTTTCACATTGGTAAAATTGGCACATGTACTGTAGGTGAGTTTTTCCTAATGTTTTAAATTAGAAATGGTCAAGTTGGACATAACCAGGTGCCTTCCAGTACCCACACGGCCTCTCTAACTTGCATGCACACAAGGAGGTGGCGGAAACAGGAGGAGGAATACAATAGAACTTTATTCCTACAACTCCAACCTTCAAACTGCCTTCCCCTCTCTGCGCCCCTCCTCCTCCCCTCAGCCCAGTGTCCTTCTCCACCTGACAAGGAAGGTGCCTTCAACTACATCATACCCCCGCCCCCCGGCCCTCTGTGTTCTCTCTGTCACTTGTGGAGTTGGATCATTCTCTCTCTCTCTCTCTCTCTATGGAGTGTTGGCATCTGTTCTTCACACAAATCTTCACCGTCACCCTCATAAGAGCGGTCCCACCCTTGAGTTTCTATTTCGGCAGGGGACGATCTTGATGGGATGATTCCTGGCATTTTTTTGAAGTGTGAAGAGTTCCTGGTTATGTTTCTCCTTTCCCCTTCATCTGAGACAAGAGATCCCTTCACATGTGTCACAGCCAGGGGTTCCTTGTTGAATGCAGACACATGTTTCCTGGTTTGTGGTTGGCGTCCAATTACTACGTCTCCCACTTCAAGATCATTTTCTCATGCTCATCTATTCGCCTTTTCTTGTTCTCTTTGCTCCTGGCGTCCGGTTCTCTCATTTTGTCATCTCCCTTGTATCTCTCTTCCATGCTTGTGACATGTGGTATTCTTGTTCATATGTTCCTTCCGGACATCACCTACAATGATGTTTTCCCTGTTGTGCTGTGAGGTGTGTTGCGGTAGTCTCACAGCAATTGATATAGGACCTTCTCTACATGTTGCCCTGTTAGTCGTGCGATTTTCTTTTGATTTTACTCATAAATCGTTCTACAGTGCCATTGGCTTGCGGCCATAGCAGTGTTATTCTTCGGTGCACAAAACACTTTGAACTCTTGTCCTGTAAAGGGGGGCCCATTGTCTGATTTCACTACACTAGGTATACCGTAGGCAGCAAACATCCGATACAGCGCTGGTATGGTGTGGTATGCAGACGTGGATGGTACTAGCTGTAGATCAGGGAAGCGAGAATATTTGTCTATGTCCACTATGTATTGTCCCCCTTCTAGTGGTCCAAAAAAGCCTATGGCGATCTCATCCCAGGCCTTTTCACCCAGGTCTGTCATGTGCAGTGGCTCAGGCCGTGTGTAGGGATTGATAAGTGTACATGTGGGGCATTGTTTGAGCAATTTGTCTACCTGAGAATCCAGTTGAGGAAACCATATTTTCTACAGTAGAATCCGTTTAGTGGACACTATGCTCCTATGTACTTCATGTGCTAGTTTCCAACACTTTCCATGCAGAATCCGTGGGATTACTATCGTGGCTCCTTTTAACAGGAGTCCTTCTTCAGTCTTGGCCAGCTCTTCCTTGACAGCAACTAGGCTGCTGATGTCTTGCTGGGTTTCAGGAAATAACAACAGGGTCAATTAGGCTTGAAAAGCCGGGAGTACTACTGCCTTCCCAAACCGTAGAGACATACTGGTACTCAAAAGACGGTTCACTGGGGCAACATTAATCTGCTTGCAGGTGAAGGCAAAAGAAGTGATTGTGGCAATTCAAGAGTAGTCCTAAACGTGAGACACAAGATGGTGAGCTGTTCTGGCCCTCAAGAAGGACACCCTATCCCTTCCGGCTGGGGGGGGGTGCCTGTCCCTAGACAGCGGATGATGCAACGCCTATCTAAGAGGGATAGGAGGAGAGACTGTCCCTAGCTCTCTGCATGTGGTTATCTATATACCACATTCAATTCTGTAACCAACAGTCTAAAAAACAGAGGGAGGGCAACCAACGGTATTGTAGGTGCATACGAGAGGGGGATTAGTTCTTGTAGTCATGAACCAAACTACTTTGGTTGGCATGTGTGGGCTGGAGACATCAGGATTTTTAACAATTTTTATTTACCCTGATGGCTCAACACTCTTTGCATGTTGGTGGTTGCCCAATCACTGGGAATATAAAACAACGTGAGTTTGGATTTTCAAATTATTCTTAAAAGCACACAAGCCCCACTGGATATGGGGTTTGCCAAAGATAGAACCCGTGCTTTCTGGGTTCTTTTTTAGTTGTGGCAGTACCCCCTGTTGGTCTTGGGGATATCGTGTGGTGTTGTGGTGGAACCACAACAGGTCTGGTCGACCGGTTTCGATGATTCACTAGAGGTTTTATACCATCTTCTTCAGGACGCGAAAGGCTCAATATATTAGTCAATAACGTCTTCCTGCTGGCCTCTCATTAGGGCAGCAAAAGCAGGCTGGGTTTCAGTGCATGTGGTTTCTTGGGTTTGTTTGGCCTGTTTCCATCGCCCCGTCTCTAGGCATCTTGAGGAGGACCTGTAAACCCTGATCGTTTTCTGTCTCCAGCGCGATCTGATGTGGACTTAAACCTCTCGGTGTGTTCTCATGCACTATCTATTGTATAAATTGATCTACTATGGAGTGCATGAATTGGGACTTCTTGCGGGGGAGTCGTGATAGGAAGTCCACTGTCTTTTCCTGGGCGGTGGATTATGCGAAACTGTAGTCTTGTAGTATTAGCGCCCACCTAGCAATCCTAGCGGGAATTTCTGATTGGGGATTTCCATATATGAAGAGTAAGGCTTGGTGGTCAGTGACCGCAGTGAATGGCTTCCCATATAGGAAAAGGTGATGGCTTCCCATATAGGAAAAGGTGAACATGCTTGCATGCCCATACTACAGCAAGTTTTTCTTTCTCAGTCTGCGAGTAGGTCTACTATTTATTTGATAGGCTCCTGCTAGTGTAGGAGATGACGTGCCTTGTGCTGTTGTCTTTCAGGCAATCTGTGTTGAAATGGCGCCCAGAACCACCAGGCTTGCATCAACGATTAGTTCTGTCTCTCTTATAGAGTTGAAATAGACCATGTTCTTTGCGTCCGATATTCTCTGCTTCATTATCTGAAATGCTTGCTGCTACTTCCCTGTCCATTCAAAACTTGCTTGCTGCTTCGTGAGTCTTCGAAGAGGTTTGCTTACAGATGCAAAGTCTTGAATGTAAAGGTTGCAGTAGCTTGCAAGCCCAAGAAAGGATTGTAGGTCTGAGATGTTCCTGGGTGGTACTGCTTTGGTGAGTGACGTTACCTTCTCCGGATCTGGGGTCATTCACTGAGCCGAGAACAAATGTTCAAAAAAATGAAGAGTTTGTTTTCTGAATTCACATTTTTCTTTGTTTAGTGTGAGGTGGGCTTCCTCCAGAGCCATGCAAACATGGGTGAGGGTGTTGTGTTGTTCCTGATCTTGTCCGAAAACGAGGACGTCAACACTGTAGTTCAGACAGTTGGGGATGTACTTTATGACATTATGTATTTCTGCCTGAAAGATTTCGGCAGCTGAGGACAGTCACAAAGTCCTAGGTGGGTGACAAACGTGGTTATGTAACGTGACCCCTTGCTTAGTTCTAGCTGATGGTATCCCTTGTTAAGGTCTAACTTCGAGAATAACGTGACACAATTTAGTAGGTGTACCCTGTCGGTGATTCGAGGGCTTTGTGACGTTCTCTTAGTATTGCTTTATTTGGTTGTCGCATGTCTATGCGGATGTCAGAGGAGTATGTTATTGGTACAGGGACAATGGGTGACACCCACGGGGTAGGCCCTTCTGCTGGCTCTATGATGTCTGCTTCGAGGTTCTTCCTCCACTTGTTTTTGTATGTTTATCAGTATTCCCTGGTAATGTTGGGCTACGGGTTGCACTAGGGTGTCAATAAGTAGGTCAATCTGTCGACCCTTGAGTTTTCCTAAGCCTTTGATCAGTGCCGAGAATAGTTGTTCTATTTTTGCAGTGGGGTCCAGATATTTGTGTGCCATGAGTCTATAGACTACATGTATGAGGCCATGTCGATGGTGCCTTTAAAGCTTAGGATACATCCCCTGTCCATGGCTGCTTCTACGACATGCATGGGTATCTTCTTTGTTTGCCCCTTGTAGCTGCATCTAGCCATATAATACCCTTTAAAAGGCAGTGGTGTTTTTAATCTGTAGGGGTAAATGTGTACTTTGGCTGGTCGAAGTCATTGAGCGTGGGGTAGGCTGTCATAGACCTCTTCACTTATGATGTTTGCGGTCACCCCGCTGTCCACTAGAAATTAAGCTGCCATTTTGGTTATCTGAATGAGTAATACTGGACTCTGCTCTTTTGCTGTTGGGTTGCCCAGTGCATATGGATATCCCTTCTTCTTAGGCTCTTCTCGATGTCTTTCTTTCCTCCTAACATCTTCTTCTGACGATGCACTGGACCTACTGTCTGTTTATGATTGTTCAACGAGGTACAGCACATATCTTTTGGGTCTTCTCCTGGCCCAGCATTACGTCGATTTGCTCAATCTCCATTCTCCCGAGGTCTAGTCTTGTGGTTTTCTTGGCCTTGGATGAGGCAGTTGGTAAGATTGATTTGAGGTCTTTGGGGGACTTTGTGCTTGTCTCTCCCTGCCTTGTAATATCCATCTTCCATTTCCTTCGCCCCTTAAGTGGCTGCGGTACATTCGGCATACCGCTACAAAATGGTTGTCCCCTCCACATGCCAAGCACTGTTGACCTACGGCAGGGCAGGCACCCTCATGGGGAAATTCATAGCTGCACCTGTAGCAGAACTGTTCACCATTGCCATTGCTTGCATGCGTCACATCTAGTTTGTTTATGCTCTCTAGTTTTCCATGAGTCATTTTAATGTCACTTAGCCCCTCCATTCGAGACGCCAATGCTGCCTCCGATCGTGCAAGGCGCAGTATTTCTTCCAGGGAGCAAGGTTTCTGTAATAGTTTCTTTCTGAAATCCATGCATTCACATCCGGCTATGATTTGTGATCTTAGTGCCTCATCGTTTGAGTTGAAGTCACAGTGTTTCAGATTGAGTCTCAGACGCATGACGAATGTGTCCATTTATGGTCCTTTAATTTGTTTGGTGGTTTGAAGTAAAGTGTTCTGTGAGCGTGGTTTTGAGATTGGCGTAGGTGTCTGTTGTTCTCATAGATAATTTGTGTGCAATGTCTCTTACATTGGGGCCTATGAACAGTGTGAGGATGCTGTATTTTTTTTCTTCCTCTAAGGGTCCTATGGCCTTTATACACACCTCGAAATCCCTGACACATCTCTTCCATCGGGTGCCCAGGCTACTAGTTTCAGACAGGTAAACGTGCATGGGCTATTGTGTGTTGAGGCTGTCTTGTATTCTTGATGGTAGAACCGGTGCTGGAGTGAGGAGTACTGTGAGATTGTCCTCTTCCAACATCTTGGCCAGTGATTGTTCTTATAATGTGCCTATGATACTGATTGTGAGGAGAGGCCACGTGGTGTTTATTGGTTTTGCTGGTTATTTGCTCTTCATCTTTTGTCTGTTGGCTTGGGGTCATAGTTAAACATGCCGGGCCACAATGATATGACTGACCTTGTTTGAGAAACGTGTCCCTTCAGTACTGTGTTGCTGGGGCTGGGAGATGAATTCCCAGGATACGTGCAGTCTCTCAGCATATTACTGTCTCTGCGCACACGTGTGCATTCAGGATCTTCTTTTTTTTTGTTTTTTGTAGGCCGGATTGTCTATGGTACTTCTTGTGCCTCCTCTGAGGCTGAAATAGGACCTCCGCACATGTGGTGTCTCCCCCCGATAGGCAGAGGTAGTGCCAGCGAGACTTGCGTGCCCACGACTCATCACATGCCTCGCGAGGGATGGAGGCGGGGCCAATGGGTCCTCCGCTCCATGATTCCTTGCTTCTTTGCCGTGCTACAGCTAGTCGCACCACTGCGAGCAGGGGTCCACTCTCCCTCGTCGTCAGTGTCGAGTTGGACCTAACGAGGTCCCTTCCAGTACCCACATGATCTCTCTCACTCACATGCACACATGGAGGTGGCGGACACAGGAGCAATACAACAGAACTTTATTCCTATAACTCCAACCTTCAAACTGCCTTCCCCTCTCTGCGCCACTCCCATTCCCCTCAGCCCAGTGTCCTTCTCCATGTGACATGGAAGGTGCCTTCAACGACGTCACAGAAATGTATATTAATTATTGATGGACATTTTACATACATTTAGTCATCTTAATTGCAACAAACATTACAAATGTTGGTTAAAGGTCCAGTTTGATTGTGTTTACCACAATAAAAAGCAGTGTATGGTATTTGACTGAGGGGAGAATGATTATCATTAAATTAAATAAATAAATAAAAACAGTTAATTTCCACATTTTACGAAATTAATACTTTTTGGTTGCTTTCCTTTAGGAAATGATTGTTAGATGGTATTCAGTAAGTTTATGTCACGTTTAGCGTTGAGAGAACGTGTTCACAAGGTGTGCTGTAAATAAGGGGAAATAGGGGCCTCGTAGTCAGTACAAGTGGGAACATCATGTTTTCTTTCTTTTAGGAACTGACAGGAAATGCGAGTCGTCATTCTCGCAGTAACCCGTGGCGCCTATTCTCCATGCATCTGGCCTTCAGTAAACATATTTAAACACATTTAACACATCTCCGTTGATCCATAGAACGCATGTCACATATACCAACAGTTATTGGAAACCAAATCCCCTTGCAGTCAACATAATTATCTCAAATATGATGGAAATACCAAGGCAGTCCTTGTTATTTTTATGAAACTGTGTCTAATAACAGTATCCGATTGATAAAATGTTATTAAAGCTGACAGCCCTTAAGTGATCCGAGAAGTAAATATTAAAATGAAGTTTCAACAACACGGCATTGTCAAGGGAGGCCCGCGGCAGTAATAAGGATTACGCTGTGATTTAATGTCGCTCCTCAGGGGCGAGCTTTGTTGCCATAATGCAGAGCAAAGTCTCTCTCGCTCTTTTAAAAATAAAAATAATTAAACCGTGGTTTAAGAAATTGGTCTGAGGAAGTTGTAGTGGCTTGTTCGAGTCCGAGAGATGGAAATGAAAGCTCTGTCCTGGGGCTGTGGTGGAGTCAGGTGAGAGCCTACGCTTCCCCGGGAGAGGCGCTGCATATGGCCGAGAGTACGTTGCACGTTCATATGTGTAATGTAAACAGACGTGCGCCGCCTGAGGGCGGAAGTGGTTGATGAGATGGGGCTTCTCTACTGAGTGCAGATTTCATTAGTGCATCTCATAAAAAAGAGAGATAAATGAAAATGCTAGGTTTGCTCGATAAACGGATAATTAGCTATGCGACAGGGACCACACTATTTGAACAGTGAACGATGAGCAAAGCATTAGCATAACTATGTAAATGTTGGCAGGAGATAACTTCCTCTCAGAATGTAGGATGTTATTCACCTGTGAATGCTAAAGCAGAATGTCAATGCATTTATTGCAGTTTTCACAATAGTAGGGTGAACTTGCATACATGCCCACCCTCCCGATTTAGGGGGGAGACTCCCGATTTTTAGGTGAAAAATATTGCTATTTTTCACAGTCTCCCGCCTAAAATAACTGTAGCCCCAATACATTCCAATGGGGAAATATGCGTCTACCGATTTCCCTGTTTAAATCTCCCTCCCAGGTGCATCTGAATGTCGGCATGTATGATTGTGTTATCTTGCAGATGCATAAATGATGGAGGGAGCACATGTAGGTGATTATGAATCCCCAGAGTTCAGTCGACACGCAGGCTCGGACTGAGTGACGACTGGCAAAACCCAAAATACCGGCCCAACAGGCTATTGTGGGCCAGTCTGCATACATGCTAACATTCTGTGACCAAAAATCTGCAGGAATCTTAAAGTTTAAAAAATAGTAATTAGGATAATGATGGCATCACAGGAAATGATGTCACATCAATTTGACCAAAGGAAATGATAGGACATGGCATCACAGGAAATTATGCACAAAACAAAACCGATTGTTGCCAAACGGTGACCCTAAAATGCACTCTTTGGAGGACAAAGTCCCAGACACATTTGTGGTCTTGGTTCTTGAGACACCCACACTAGAGGAGTCCCTAAACGGACCAATACTATAGGTATCTGTTAACAGTTTAAGTAAATCAAATTACAAAACAAGTTTAAACGATCATGAATTAATAAAAAATAATTGTTCAGAGAAATCACACTCAACAATCATATTCAGGTGACTTAAACACTTAAAAGAGTAAATGCATATACTCAGTTTTTTTGTAAAAAAGAATCCTTTTCTACGTTCAGGGTAAATCAGAGTGAACCAGTGACAGTAGATATCAAACACTTCATGAAATACATTACCAGTGTTCATTGCACCAATTTTTTCACTGTTATTCAAAACACAACTAGTATATAACTAACATTAAATAGGAACTTGTGTTCACAATATTCACACAAGTTAATGCAGCGGCATCTAGCCAATGTGTCCTACATATATGTCCAAAGTGCTCCTTTTGGATTGCAGAATTGCCAACGCGTTGAGGACATAACTATCCACTCTGTTAAGTTACTTGAATACAATTGTTGAGTGTGATTTCTCTGAGCAATTCTAGTATTGGTCCGTTTAGGGACTCCTCGAGTGTGGGTGTCTCAAGAACCAAGATCACAAATTTGTCTGGGACTTTATGTCCTCCAAAGTGTGCATTTTAGGGTCACCGTTTGGCAACAATCGGTTTTGTTTCGTGCTGTTTTCCCTTGTCCCAAGTGGCCTTGAGACTTTAACCCTATTGCACCTGAAATTAGCAGACGTGTTCTTTAATCTATTTTAATGCAGGATACACACTATTCCTGAATCTGATTAAAAGCTAGTGCCTCCCACTCCCCTCTTACTCTTTGTTATCACAGGAAATTATGTCATGTGAACTTTGACCTATTGACATCAAAGGAAATTACTCCAAGCGACGTATGGCCCTGCAGAGATCACAGGAAAGTTCAACATAATGGTTGGGTACCCCATTGCGTAGAGCAGAAAACAGTCAGAGGCATCTGTGAGGTGCATACATTACAAGGGAGACAAAGAAATAGCTGCCGATTATCCTGAGGTGGCCAGCCAGCAGGGAGCTGAAACAGGAAATAACCACTGAAAAGCTATACATCCTTGAATGTCAGCAAGTGCCTGCTGTGGAGGAGCCGATGTGAAAAGTCAACGAGGTGATAACACTTCTGTATACCTCAAGGGAAGTGATGGCCGCAAGGGCTTCCCCAAATGCAGCTTGTAAGGCAAGCCCCAGAACAAAAGTAATATAGAGAGAAATGGCAACATGGGGCAGTTCCTGGGGGACTCTCTGAGGCTCATGGCCCCTATCAACTGAAAAGGTTGAAAGTCCCTGATGACGTCCCTGCCCTTGACACATCAAATATTTAAAAAGTAACACATTTACCTGCCTCAGAGAATATACATTTGCAGATTTGTGCATATAGCAAGTTAACTATTCTGCAGTGAGAGGCAGAGCCCCGGCACAGAGCTCTGAACAAATACAGTAAATTATTCCACTGCACTATGGGCCAAGGCAGACAGCTCTGAGAGGCACGGATCATGTGTGTGGTGTCACGCTGTGAATGTCTGACACTTGCCTGGACCTCACGGTGCCTAGGCCCTAGGCGGAGTGTCTGTTTCACGTCATCTGTGACCATGTAGCAATTCAGAGGCAAAGCCATTATTGTCTAACAAGTGGGGCCTGAAGCTAATGTAGTTGGGCCCAGCGCAGTGACATTAACATCGCTAAAAGCCCACACAGCGCTGCTGAGTGGACATTTACAGATTTTGGCTGGGCCTTGCCCGCTCAGGCCCCACCCTGTCTACGCGCAACATACATACATCAAATTAATGGGCCATTTAACATGCCCATCTTTATGAATCCCTGATGATTCTCTTGTTAGTCACGGTGGACCGGGTTGGCTCGGTTTCAGGTAGCCAAGAAATCGGTAGGTTTTGACAACAAAATCTGTAGGCGGTAAGACTGCGTGAAAAGTAGAAGCCTAACGCCCAAATTGGTAGGGTTGGCAAGTATGAGTTTGTTTAATAAGTGCATTGAGCAAATGGTAATTTTGACCAATGTTACTTACCTAACTTGCTTTAAAATCATTTTTGCTATACATTTCACCATAAATATGCCCGGAAGTACTACTGAGAACTTCTTACCAGAAGGCTACACCATTATCGAGCCGACAGAACGACAGGTAAAGGCGGTGGAGTGTTCTTCATTGCCAAAACCCACCTTACCCTCAGAGCTATTCACACCTCCAGCCTCTCCTCCACGAGCTCCTATCAGTGAAACTTACTCTCTCTCCCACCCAAGCTATACTCTTGCACCTCATTTATCGGCCCCCCGGTCCCCTCTCCCTCTTTTGAGGATGACATCTTAAATCTCCTCTCCACTCACACCAAACTGGGATCCCAAACTATCCTCCTCAGAGATCTGAATCTTGGACTCCATGACCCTAACGATCATCTCGCCTTAGAGGTGGACAATTCTATTTCTAAGTTGGGATTTATACACAAAATCACATCACCTACCCACGCCAAAGGCAGAATGCTGGACTGGGTGTCAGACCTTAACTGCTCTGTCTCCATTACCCAAAACGAACCTGTAGCTGGTCAGATCATCACCTCATACTATTCTCCATCCCTGCGCCAGCCCCTCCAAAGCAACACTATCACCCCCTCACTCTCTAGAAACTGTCACAATATCACTATTGACAGCCTCCAACCCCTCATTAATGAAATCCTCAAAGAGAACAAATTTAGCAAGCTCGACCCTACTAACTTGGTAAACCTCTACAACAATACTCTTAAGTCGGCACTAGACTCCGCTGCCCCTCTGAAACTCTAGAAGGCCAAAACCTTGGCCCACCTTAATAAATGGTTCACCCCAGAATTAAAAAGCCTCAGAAACATCAAAAGATCCGCTGAATCAACCTGGCGCAAATCACCTACTATCAACAATTAAACTGCATTTACCTCAGCCTCCACTATCTATAAAGCAGCTATCCTCTCTGCAAAAAAAGAAACTTATAGTTCCAGAATCCATAACGCAAAATCCAGTACTAAGGAACTAGAAAGCGCTTGAATCCCCTGCACCACCCACACAAGACTGCATCAAAAACGCAGAATGGTGCACAAAAATCCAGAATGCTCTTGCAGATAGAATCACTTTACTCCAAAACAAGATCAAAGCCAAAAAAGCAAGCCTTACTATCGATCTTCACACTGCCCCTGACCCACCGAAAAACCCTCCACCCTGCACTCCCTTCTCCTTCTCTCAAGTGACTCCTAAGGAAGTTGGAGACATCATAAAGAGTCTAAAACCTTCCCATTGCCAAGGACACATTTGCACAGCCTCCATCATAAAAGAGGGAGCTAAAAACCTAGCCCCTTTCATCACCTCCTTGATAGACTCCTCATTCTCATCCAATCAGGTACCCAATAACCTCATGTAAGCGTGGGTTATGCCGTTACTTAAAAAAACAACCTCAAACCTAATGTCCCCACTAACTACAGGCCCATTACCACCGTCCTGTTCCTGCTAAAAATCTTGGATCGGCTAGCCCAGCTGCAAATCCAGAAGCACTTAGTGGAAAATGTACTCCTCGGACTCAGACAATCGGGATTCAGACCCAGACATGGAACTGAGACAGCCCTGCTAGATCTTAAGATCCAAATGGACGAGGCAAAGGATAAAGGCAATCAAGCAGTCCTCCTACTTCTAGACCTTTCCGCAGCCTTCGACCTCATCGACCACCAAATTCTTACCAAGCACCTTAAAACAGCAGCAGCATTCTCTACCAATGCATCCGACTGGATTAAATCCTTCCTCTCTAACCGGACTACAAGAGTCTTTTCCCCATCTGCTTCAACTGATCCCACACCGATACTGTGTGGCATCCCTCAGGGATCCTGTGTGTCTCCCACACTATACAATATTTTTAGAAAGCTACTCTGTGACCGCCTGGACAAGTTGGGTGCCATATACACCAACTATGCAGATGACACTCAAGTCCTCATCCCCCTCACTGGCTGTTATGACCATGGATAAAAATTGTTCAACAACATTGATAGCGAAATCCAAGCATGTATGGCCACCAACAGTTTATACCTCAATAACGATAAGACTGAGTTAATGATTGTGGGTACACAGGCACGCCTGTACAAACTCGACACCATATACACTTCTTTCGTCATTGACGGCAACATAATTAACGTCTCCAAAGAGATAAAAACATTGGGGGTCTATCTTGACTCAACTCTCTTAAAAGACAGGTCAGCAGTATTGCGTCCTCCACGGCCTATACTGACAAATTGATCTACAGTTGCAAATCTTATCTTTCCACAAGCAGCTGTCTAACACTAGCTAGAGCACTCGCTCTATCCAAACTTGATTACTGCAATACACTATTCCTTGGTTCATGTGAACTAAATCTAAATAGGCTCCAAGTACTCCAAAATAACTCAGTAGGAGCTGCACTCACTCTCCCCAGATCCTGTCACATATCCACTCACAGAAATAGCGCCAACTGGTTGCCCATCCGTGATAGAATCACACTACGCACCCTGGACATCACGCACAAATGGCTCACAAATTCAGCCCCGAAATAAATGCAGACAAGATCTGTATGCACAAACCTACATGTACCACCAGATCTCTCCCATAGTCTGGTGGTACCAAGGTTCAATCTCAAATCCGCCAAGTAGCCAGCTTCCCTGTCCAAGCCGCCAAACATTGGAACTCCATCCCCATCCCTCTCAGACAGGAACCTTCCTTCCTCCACTTCAAAGCCAGCATAAAAAACTGGCTGAGCTACTTGCCTCACCTGTAAGATAGTGCTATCTTGTTGTCTGCTCACTGAATATGTATGATATTGATTCTCTGTATGTACCCGATTTTCTGTTATCCATGTCTTCCTCGGACCTATATGTAACCAGGGTCCCATTTATTTACTCTCCTCATGTCCAATTGTATTTCTCTTGCATTTTATGTATGTAACCCTAAGCTTTCAAGCGCCCAGCTACCTCAGGGTTTGGTGCGTGATATAAATATTAAACAAATACAAAAATACTCAGTTTGTCACAAAAGGTAGTGAATGTTGGTCAGCATTTGTGGGCCACTTTTTATGTGTGCATGGCCTATGTTTTGTCCCAGCGCTACCCTGGTGATGCATGCTGAAGTTTGTCCCAAAATATAATTTGAGACAAATAGAAACTGGCAAGGGTGTAGAAGCCCTGGCTTTTTTGTTTTTTATGTAAACATAAAATGAGGGTCATTCTCTCCCAGAGAGGTAGGTCTAACCAGGCCCCCTCTCCACAAAACTCCATGCCAAAAGCATGGTCACCCGCTGCGCCCAGCTGCATCAGTATCCTGATCTGCAGCCCCTGCTCTCCAGTGGCACAGAACAGGTTCAGGGCACAATTGCCCTCTTGGCAGCTGCAGTGGCAGCCCAAGTCATTACAGCACAGCGATATGCATGTAAAATATGCACCTCTTTCCCAAACCACAATAATTTTGAGTCTACTGTTCTGGTGGCCCATTAAAGATGAAAGATAAGCCAAACCTGAGTAAGGGTATGGTTGATGGTATTTCTTATAAGGATCAGGGCCACATCCAATTGATTTCACAAGTTTCACCCCTGTAAATCAGCTCATCTGTGGACATGTTATGTGTATTCCTCCCAGCCAGGCTGCCCTTGCTGCTGCCTGCAAGACTGTAGCCTTGGGGGTTGCCTCTCTTTGTTCCTTTTGTGCCTCTATATTTCCTTCCTGTTCCTTCCTGTCCTTTCTACTTCCTGTAGCACAAAGCACTTTGGGTGTGATGTCAGAAGAAAAGGTCCACTTGTTTTAAGAACAGGGATTGGACCAGTAAAGCAGGCTTGGTTTTGTCCAATCACCTGTTGACTTGTATCTTTAAAAGAAGGGATCTCCCACTCCTTCTCAGAATCACTTTGGAACAAACTAGGAAGTGGAAGTATGGCACTAGAATAAAAAGATCACTGCGCTGATCATTGGACTCTGTGTGGGACCCTGCTGTCAGTGATGGGGTTCTAATGAGATGGCGCCCTTCCGTCTCAAATTGGTTTGTACAGGAGCAAGGTTGAACCTTGTTCACATTGGCACCATGTCAGCAACTTATTCAATGTTTAGATATGGAAGAAAGAATTAATTCTAGTCAGAAGTATTTGCTCATGGATATTGTTTTAATTGTGGTGTCAGCCAACACGTGTTACGACCCCCTGGGTCTTTTTCAAGGCTGTGAGCAGTAATGTGAAACAGGACAACGTGTACAATTCAATCCGTGATTAGCTCCTATTAAGGCATAGGTTATTATTAGACATCCAATCTTAGATTTTACTCATAGACACAATTTTTCTTTCATATTAGTCATCCTTTAAGCGTATCATAATTTGGGACTCATTGTTATATAGTTTGAATGGCATGGAGAAGAATTTGATGTAGGAGTTAAGAATGTCCTCTGGATTTGGAGGTGAACTGATCGATAATCACTTGTACCACTCTGGATTTTAGGAAGGGTGAAATCCATTCCAGGACCTTCAAAGAAATTCCCATGCAATGATGAATGTGGATCGTATTGTCAGTCATGTGACATGGTTGAGAAAGATTATGATGAATTACTCCTTTACCAAAGAGAAAACATTTAGAATTACCTCAAAACAGACATTTCAATAACCTTGTACATCAATAAAGACACTGCTACGCATGGTGGCTTCAACAAAAGCACAAACATAGTAACTGAAAAATCCAATAGGGCGACCCTAGTTTACATGGTTTTCCCAGATCATGTCGCAGGAGCCAGAAAGTAAAAGTAAAACAAGATGCGAAAAGGGGTGGAAATGAAACCCCAAAGCCAATGGAATTAGAAAGAAGAAGATAGAGCTCTCAATAAAGGCTCCAGATGAGGAGTATAAAAGAGCAAGATTACTGAAAGGAAGCAGGAAAGGGAGTTTCAAGCTGCTGAAAGAAAACCCACCATGAAGGCTCGAGAGACAAAAGGTTTTGGATTCATTGAGCCATCTAGTGAGATGGCAAGTTATCAGGAAACAGTTATAATGTGCGCTGATCTGGGAAAATTGCTCTGGGAATGGTTGTGACCTGAATTTTCAGCTGCTACTAAAGAATGCTGGTTATTGCAGTTCTAGAAGCTATAAAGAAGTAATTTGTATTCTTCATTAAGAAGATGCTCTTTCTATGGAGTGTTGAACCAAATCCAAAAGAAGGTGGATAGTCAAGATATTAACAATTAGCACAAAAACCCTTTCAGAGGGCCGTTGTGATGATGCTCACTCTCGTTAGATAGATGCTCACCTAATTTTTGCGAAAAACACAAGAATATATGTTGACCTGATTCTACTGGCCTGAATTTTATAGCAGCAGTAATACATTTTCTGGAACGTGTGCAATCTGTCAGGAAACCTGTGCAAGAAGTGTCCCTGAGGCACCACTACCTACTACAGGCATCCCTTTGAAGAGTATGGCTATGGACCTAGTGAGGCCATTTGATGATGACTCAGTTAACATGAATCTTTTCCATTCAGATCTAGTGCTTGGCGGGCATGTTTGGTGTTTATATAATCACAAGACTTTGGGGCATTTCTCGTTCGTGTAAAACTCACAATCATTGTATCTGGAAATGTTTGAGGTCACCCTGGCGTATGAATGCCCTCCAATTGAGGTCCATATGACATTCTCCACTGTCATATTTCATCATTTATGTATATATTTTTAAATTTCTAGAGCACACATAAACCTGTAGGCATCAAGGTGGTGTTGCTTACATCAAGCTACATGTTTCCTGAGGCAGTAGGCCTAAGACAGCTGTATATGGCACTTACAGTCAGAGAGTACATAGCACATGAGATGTTGCAGACTGATTATACAGAGCATACAGTTCCCTGGAGGTTAGTAGGCCACCAGCTGTGAAGTTCAAAGGTGTGGCTGATTTAAGCAAACAACCACATTTTGAGGGCTTTTTTTTCGGAACACCCATTAGGATTCCTCCCCCCTGAGAACAAGTGGGAGAGAGTACCATTGTACGACCGCAATGACTGGGAAACAGCCTCACCCGCTTTCCTTCGTTTAAACCTGGGTTGGGCTAGTCTGTGGGTGTAAGGTGTTCTGGTGGGTCTGGATGATTGGGACCTGGTAATTTTTGTGGACTAGGTAAGGCAGGGGCGTTTTAGAGATGCATCTGTGTATGATTTAAAGGCTATTCTCTCCCGAATGCGCAGCCAGTGCGCCGCTTTTCTAGCTGCCGAGATGTGTTCTGATCTAGGAATATTTAATGCTGCCTGCAGAGCATTGTTTTGAATGGGCTGAAGTTTTTTAATATTTTGTAGAGACGTGCCAGCAAATAGCACATTGCAATGGTCAGGTCTGGCATTGACTACTGCACGTGCAATGGTCAGGCAGCAGTTTGTGGAGAGGAAGGGTCTGGCAGCCTTTAACAGTTTGGTTGTACATGCCGCAGACGAGGTGATAACATTTACTTGGCGGGACACAGATAGGGTAGCATTGAGGTAGACCCCCAGAGTCTTTACTGCTGGGTAGACTGTGATCATGGTTCCATCAATGTTGAAGGCTAGGTATTTAGGGTAAGGTTTTTTAGAACAGTAGACGGGCCTACAAGAAGAAGCTCTGTCTTTTCATCATTCAGACAGAGGCTATGATTTGCCATCCAAGAATTGGATAGTTTCATAAACTGAGCTGCGTCTTTTAAATAGTTGCCAGAGAAGGGCAGTAGAATGTGCGTGTCATCAGCATAGTTTGTGTATGTGATGCCAAGTGTGTCTAGGAGGTTGAAAAGAGGTTTCGTAAATATATTGTAGAGTGTCGGTGAAACACATGAGCCTTGCGGGAGGTGTTGAACTGGCACTCTCAGAGAAGGCTTTCATTGCTCGGCCTTACAGGAAGGAGGCAATCCATGATAACGCCTCAGGTGGGAATGCAGCTGTGGAAGTGAGATGGCTGCAGAGAATGTTATGTTCAACCAAGTCAAAGGCAGCGGAATGTGGGATGTTTTGACCCACTCTGCTCTGCCCTGCGGCATCACTGTGTACTGGTGGCACCAGAATCAGCAGCATGTCCGCAAAAACCCCATGCGCACCAAAACCTAAGGAAATTGCGCTCTACCAAGCACAAAAAGGTGGCTGCCAAATCTACCTTGCCTGTTGTGTCAGTGGGTGGAACGGATACCTCACTGCTGAAACATGCCACTAGGCTGCCTACCAAGTAAAAATGGAAATTGCATGAAAGGCAGTGCTATACTGAAGAAAACCCAGCAATTGTCTTAAATGCCCTTTTCTTGGTTGCTCAAAATACAAAGTACCGGTCCAAAATACCACAAAAGATCGAATATCCTTGCTGGGTGTTACCCGTCACCTCCTTTAAGAAATCATTATGAACCTACAATGTCATGGAAAGCGGAATCTGTCATCAAAATATCCACAGTAAAAAGTGTGCCTGCCTGTGAAAATCTGTCAAAATATGGGCGCAGTACCAGCGGCCGCCTGTATGACAGCTGTCATTATTTTGCATCAGAAGTTTAAACTTGTGCCATTGAAATCAAATGTCTGGAAATTAAGTGACCTGTTATTAAGAGGAACATATGTTGTAACTATTTAATTTCCATGGTTTAGCAGCTGTTCTAGTTGCTTGTGTGAAAATTGCAAGTTTTGTTTAAACCAAGAAAAATGCAAGAAAATGACATTGAATTTAAGCTGAACTCAAACCAGTTCCACAGTTTTTCCCCAACAAAAGGGATCTCTCTCCTGCTTCCCACCAAGGCCAGGAAGTCATTCCTTTGTGAGAATTAAATCAGGGGAGGAGATCTTGGGCTGCTGCACGAGAAAGAGACAATGGACCTTCCTTGGCTGAAAGGATATGCAGATTGTGAAGTGTCAACAGTGGCCTCTCCCAGAAGGAAGGGGGCGGATTGCTTCAGACCTGCCAGCAGGAAAGGAGGCGGGGTCAGACAGTCACTTGTGGATTCACAAGCACAGAAAGCATATTTTAAAAGACTAATTAAAGGACTCTGCGATGTTTCTAAAAATTATAGAATTAATAGCATTGGTAATGTGAATTTTGGGTGCACAGTTTAAAAGATGCCAGAACTCTGTGCGATGTTCAGAGAAGGGTGAAAATGTGGGTTTTGCAGCAAATGTATTTATGTCAGAAGCATGAAACTTCACACACTTATGCCCATAGACAATGTGCACATAGCTACCACTTTTTGGACAAATCAGATATTGTGTCCCGACAAAAAGTGCGGAAATCTGTCAAATCCAGATCCAAGATCCACCAGCAACGGGGCTTGGAAGAATATTTGCTCCACAAAATATGTGATCTTGATATGCTATTGTTATAAAGTTTGTAAAATTCTAAATATGTATTATATGAAAAGTAGATTTCATGTTGAAAAGGCAAAGGGGAGGATGTTTTGCCTCATAAAAACACATCATCATGATAACACACTGTTTTCTCCTCCAATCAAGGGAGAGAGCAGACTCTAGCCTATCGCCAACCTAGGCGGTGTGCTTAGGATAATTCAGCATGCCCACCCTTTTATTAAATGAATAAATAGAGACAGCTGAGGGCTTAGAGAGACACACAGGTTCACCCACCAAACGATTGCTGCCGGAGCACCCTGCTAGAGGACCTAACATCTCCCTTGCTCCAGACTCCAGAAACCAACTCAGTAGAGCTGTGCTGTGTGTGACCAGAGAGCCATTGCAGATCCAGTCCAGTCCCACCGTGCGGTGACCAGAGCACCTTGCTGATTGCAGACCAGAGCGCCTTGCTGTCCAGTCCAGTGTGCCCAGCAGAATTCCTGTCCAGAAATCTTGACTGACCTGAATCCCTGACGGTTCTGTCCAAACCTATGTAGTGAGTATCTTTAGTATATGACTGTCACTAGCCTATGTATTGTCCATAGTCATCCCTATGTAAACGCATCCTCTCTTATATATAGAACTGCATTGTTAGAATATATTTGATTTGTCTGAACTCTATCTCATCCCTATTATCTTCTGTACCAGTAGTGTTAAAACCGATCTTTGCGCTGATATATATTTCATCTGAAGAAGGCGAGCGTCTCGGCAGGCAAAACCATCCAGAGACGTCCTGGGCTGGTGGCTGTGTTGTCGTGTAGTTTGCATCTTCATAGTCCATCCCTAGCATAAAGAAACCTTGTTTGTATCTTCAAAGCGCATCCTTGTTTTACAATTTGCCTCTATCTGGAAAAAACGACCTCCACAAAAATGGCCATAACTTCTTCAATTTTCATGCTAGAAATAAAATTTAAGTGTCTGCTTGTAGCTACCATCCTACACTTTCCAGAAAACCCAAGACCGCTTATAGTTTTTGTTTTGGCAAAAATCTATAACGTGTAAAATAGCTTTTTATTGCACCCGACCTCAAAATGAAGTTTTCTCATTGCTATTTACTCTCAAATCATTGCTAGTGTTTGTCTACAACCATACAAAGCGGGTCCCATTAGTATTTCAACAATTTTAGTGATTTAGACAATTTTTTTAGTGTTTTACCTATTCATTCCAAGCCAACTTTAAAACCATTTTGACAGTTTGCCAATTAGTTCTGTTTCTCTCTTGTGTTTGCTGGGGGGAAATTGGGATTGATATATTTGCTTGAATTCTGCATTCCTGAAACCTGTTTTCTCTCCTCCTATATCTCTACATTGCATATTGGGGGGTTGAGGGGTGTGCAGTGGGAAATATTAACCATGTTGCCATTTGATTGAACAAACCCACAAAAGTATTATTTCATTGCAATTTTGTTTTTGCTCATCATTACTTCTTGTGATTAAAGAGATTGTTTAGTGTGACATCACCCCATTGGTGATCATTGTATAACCATTAAAATAGTGTGATATATATTGTGAAATACATAAATAAATATTTTAACTTTTCAAACCAGCCTGCTTCCTGGTTTAGTGTGACTGGGGGGATTCAAAGAGAGGGGCGTGATATCAGTAGTACATCATTCAGAATAAAAGAACTTATAGACACAAATAAATAATTAAGGGTATCAGTTGTGCATCCCACGCTAGGCATTGACTTAGGTGAAGTGTCGGATTGAAATCACTTACAAGACTGGGGGCTCGAGCTGGGATTTCTGAATTAGACATACACTTGTGACAGTCTAATACAGCGTGCTAACTGACGGGGTACATAAACCCTGTTGGGCTACCACACTGTGTTACACTGTGAAAAGCACCCTTCAATAGGAACTCTCTAAGGAATTGGTCTGTTTGCACAAATAAAATAACTTCTGTAAGTCAGAAAGGAAATTAATATTTCCGGAATGGCGACCTTAGTAGAAATTAATATGGCAAGGGAACACCTACTGCAAACATTATTTGTTAGGGGTGAATGGACAGAACAGGATCAGAATGTTTGGTTGCAGGAAATTAAGGCTAGGGCCAATGCCACAGATTAGACATATGGCAGGATCAAGGTCCATTACACATGAAACCTAGTGAATTGTACATGGCCCCTAAGGTAAAAGAAGAGCAAAGCGAAAATGCCAAAATAGCAGCACATCTGTACCTCCATATTGGAGCATTACAGGAAAAATATGCCGAAAACCTAGATCTGGCAAATAGGCGTGTACAATCATTAGAAAAAACCCAAACTGATCTGGACTCTGCAGAGCAAAGGCCACAAAAGAGTCTAGAATCAGAAAATGAAACCAAGCAGTACCTGATAAAAATAAATGGATATCCTGCAGCAGGAGAAGGTAGAGCAGAATACCAAAGTACTGGCGCTGCAGAAAGAGTGCCAAGAAAGTTTGGACTCTCTACTATAGAGCCAACAAAAACTGGAACAGCAAATACATTTTAATAGGGCCTGCGCAGAGCAGGTAGTCACCCTGAAAAACCGCCTAGACCAAGAAAAAGAAGAAAATAATAAATGAATTCTCAAAGACCTTGACACCCAGACAGAATTCGATGAAGAACGCCAGAAAGCTGGTGCACTCCAAAGACAAAGGGATGACCTGGCTGCACAGAGGAGTACTCTTATTCAGGAAAGGGACACCTTAGACCAGGAGGTCAGTTATTTAAAAGCCAAAATGGAAGAAAATCACCTGGCCTTTCAGGGACTGGGTGAACTCACAAAAAGACCACAGAAAACTGATAGAGCACACCAGGAAAATGGAAGATGCTCTAGCCAAGAAGGACCAGGCCAGTCAGGACAGGACTCAGGAGGTAACCTTCCCACAGCAAAGATGGGCCCAATATTCTAAAATTACCCAGGAAGCACAGAGAGACAATGAGGCTCTCTGTGAGAAAAATGACAGGCTCCATAGGCAGGTGGCTATGCAGGAACAACTAATAGAGACTAGCAAGGCATTGATAGAAGAGCAAAAGGGCAAGATTCTTGCATGGCAACAGGGAGCAGGGGCTGAGAGAGATGAGGTCTGCTGGGAAAGGGAAACACCTGAGCATAACCTCAGGAACCCTAGTACCAGAGGCTTTCATCTCTTCAACGCCATGGACTCTGCCACCCCCATGTCCACTGGCGCACATGAGCCAAGGGTCACGCGGATGGCAGACTTCAACCCAATGAGAAATATGGGGCTCATAAATCAGCACCTCCCAGGAATGGATGGGCGGGCATTGGTGTATGGGTTACCAAGTGCTAGGGCCATCTTCTCTGATCAGGGAGACTCCAATGAGTGGAGGGTCAGAGAAATGGATCCTCAAAAATATAATTTACCCAGAGACCAGATGGTAAAATTTAGTGGGGAACTTCCATGATTGTAGGACCACTAAGGGCATCCTGAAAACCTCTTCCCAGCTAGAACAGTGGGGGGGTTTACTCAGCCAATCCTGGGAGCAAGGAAGAATCAGAAGACTCTTCTGAGCGCCACAGGACTCAAGAAACTAGGCCCCCACATTCTGCCAGCCATTCCCTAGCTCGCAGTATCCGGGAGAGACTAGAAGACCAGACAGGCACCTCTGGTAGCAGTGTCTCTGAGTCAGAGGATGAGTGGACCAGGGTCACCCGAACCAAAAAAGCCAACAAGGTCAAGAGGGCCTTGCTCAAGGATCCCCTAAAACAAATCAAAGCCATTAGGAGCGTCATCACGCCCTATCATAAGAATACAATGTTACAATCACTTCCCTCCTGAGAGCATTAGTCTCTTGACGAGCGGCGTGTACTTCGGCCCGTAATTCCCCCAGTAGTTGGGCCAACTGGTCAGTCTCGGAAGTTTCCATAGCGCCTGGGTGGGAATTTGTAGGAAGGCTTCGCGTTCTGTAACGCTCACCTGGCTCCCACGGAGGCGCTGGTCTGGTCTGGGTTGCTGTGGCCTCTTCAAGCGTGATGCGCAGAATTCGGACCACCGATTGAACAGGACCCCCAAATCTTGCTTGTCTGGCCCGTAGGAATATCCTTCTGCAGATGAGAAAGGGGATTAACTGTCTGCTGAATAATGTGCTTGCTCCCCCCTTTCCCCCTTCGTTCTCCTCTGACTTCCTCCAAAACCCCCGGTTTAAGCTCACCTTATGGTTTGGAAGGATGAACTCTCCATCCTGCTTCTGGTGCAGGGGCGCGCGTTCGTCCAGTTACTTCACTGGTTTTCAGAATGGCGCTGGCAAATCCACTTGACTTTACTGAGCGATACGCCGTAAGTATGAAGATGCAAAAGTTCAAATGTGAGCCTCCTTTTATGTTGTCTTTTTCTGTCCTTTATTTCAGGTGCAGAACAAAGGCGATGCGTTGAGGGGTTAAATTGCCGGGGTAAAATCAGGTGAGTTAGTGATGAGGGCGACCCCTCTAAATGTCTTTATAATTTCCCAGTAATGTCTTTTGTCCTTTCCCCATAGGGGCCGGGGTGCGGTACCTGCCAGAGATGTGGCGCCGACCCGAGATGTGGAATGGCTCACCAAGAATAGCCGGTAAGTAATATGGCTTAAAATCCGGCTTTCCTCTTGTGTTCCCTTGCTCACCTTTTGTCTCTTCTTCTCTCCCTTAGGTGCGGTGCAGAGATGTGGCGACCGGCACTGAGAGCCGCGATGGAGCCGGGCGGCGTCTCGAGAACAGGTGAGTGAAGCGCGGCGCTGCAGCGAGCAACGCAGTGCTTTTAAATGGAAGTCCTCCTTCAGGAATGCTGGTGTGAAGATTCCGGATGCAGGTAAGAAGGTTGAAATAGTTCTTGGTTTTCACCTTTCTCTTCTCTTATTCCCTTACAGGTGTTCCAGGTTCGAGGCGGGCAAGGCTGGAGTCCAGGTGAAGGAGCAGACACGGTGAGCGTTCAGCTGCTGGGATGCAGAACAACGCGAAGCACGTGTGGCTGTCCGGGTGTGGCTTAAATAGCCTTGGAAGAAGTTCCAGGTGAGTATTCTTCCACAGCCCCACCCAAGTAACAAAATAGTTCCTTCAGAAAAATAGTCCCTCCTAAGCCTCATTTGGCTTGGTTCTTCATGCAGCATGGTCTGCATCAGGTGAGTGTGCAGCATGGTCTGTTTCAGGTAAGTGCACCAAACACTTTCCCTTATGAGCCTGGCGCCTATGGCGCCAGGACTGATGTCCAACATGAGCCTGGCGCTAACGGCGCCAGGACAAAGTCCAAAGAGCCCCTATAAAGGGCCGCTGGGCTTTTACCCGGGGGCGTGATGCCTGCTCCCGGGGGTGCTGAGCCTGGCCTGGTGCTCCGGGGGTAGGCATCATGACAGCACTCCCCCCCAAGGCCCCTCCCAAGGCCGTTTCCCCAGGAAGTTTCGGTTTGTTCGGGAAATTCCGATGGAACCTTTTTACTAGCCGAGGTGCATGTACGTGGTCGCTGGGTTCCCAAGATCTTTCCTGAGGCCCGTACCCCTTCCAATCAATTAGATAGAAAAGTTTTGATTTTGAGATCTTAGAGTCCAAAATGTTCTTCACCTCGAATTCAGGCTCCCCATCTATCTGGATTGGTTCTGGTGGCTTTATTAATCTGGTTCCTGGTTGCACTGGTTTCAAAAGCGACACATGAAAGATGGGATGAATCCGCATGTTCGCTGGTAGATCTAGCTTGCTGCCACTGGGTTAATTATAGCTTTCATCGAGTAAGGGCCTAAATACCTTGGATTAAAAGTCCGAGGTCCCTTGAGCGATAAGTGTTTGGTAGCCAACCATACTTGATCCCCTATTTGGTATGGAGGTGCCTCCTTGCAATGCAGATCCGCATTCTTTTTGTATTTCCCTTTCGCATGTTGTAAGTGTGCAGTAGCATCCTTGAAGGCTTGAGTAATCGGAGAATGCAAATGGTCCACTGCGGGCATTTCGAGGCTCAAAGGTGAGTCCAGGTCTGAAGTACGAGGGTGATGTCCATATAGGGTATAAAAGGGGCTCTGACCAGTTCCAAAGTGTATCGAGTTATTGTATGCATATTCAGCCACCCATAAAATGTCCTTCCAATTACCCTCCGATTGGTGCAACATACATCGTAGATATTGTTCAAGGGTCTGGTTCGTTCTCTCCGTCTGACCATCGGTCTGTGGGTGGTGGCTGGTTGAGAGTCTTACGTCGATTTGTGCCAGTTGACAACACTTTTTCCAAAAACGAGAAATTAACTGGCTTCCCCGATCGGAGATTAGTATGGACGGGAATCCATGCAGACGGATGACATTTTCGAGGAATTCCTTGGCAAGAACAAAAGCTGAAGGTAATCCTTTCAACGGAATAAAATGGGCCATCTTGGAAAATAAATCCACCACAACCAGAATAGTATTGTATCCATTACAAGAGGGCAGGTCCGTGATAAAATCTAGTGACAAGGTGTGCCAAGGTGCTGGTGGAATGTCTAAGGGTTGAAGAAGACCGGCGGGTTTTGTTTTTTGACCATTGTTTTGGGCGCAAACTCCACAGGACATCACGAAAGATTTAATATCCTTTCGCCAGGACAGCCACCAGAATTGTCGTTTAATTTTTTCCTCTGTTTTGGCAATGCCAGGATGTCCTTCCATCAGAGGATCGTGATGACGGGAAATAACCAGTTTTTGCAATTCCTTTTCTGGCAAAAATAAACGTCCTTGGAAGTAAGGTAAGCCATTGTTCATTGAAAAGGCAGACCCCCTTTTGATCCAATCCTGCAAGGCTGAAGAGTCCAGGAATAGTTTTACCTGTGCTTGAATGTCTTCAAGGGTTTGTAAAGTGGTTATCCCCAAGATTCGTTGTTCGGGAATTATCGGCACAGGTTCTGAGTTTGTGTCCATTTCTCCCATTCCAATTCGAGATAGCGCGTCCGCTTTGCCATTCTTACAGCCAGGACGGTAGGTGATTACAAAATCGAACTCAGCAAAGAATAAAGCCTATCGGAGCTGTCGTGAAGACTGAGCCCTGGCAGTTTTTAAATATTGTAAATTTCGGTGATCAGTGATCACGGTGATGGTATGCCTGGCGCCAGGAAGATAATGCCGCCAAGCCTTAAAGGCAGACTTAATGGCTAATAATTCCTTATCGGTGATGGCATAATTTATCTCCGGCGGCGAGAACTTTCTGGACCAAAATGCTACGGGGTGCAGTTGGTTGGTTTCGGGGTCTCTCTGAGACAGGACTGCTCCCATGGCTAAGCTGGATGCATCGGTTTCGACTATATATGGGAGATCAGGACGCGGATGTTTCAAAATAGGTGCGGACGTAAATTTAGCTTTTAATTCCTGAAAGGCCTGTTCAGCTTCCTCGGTCCATTCAAAACGTTTATTCTTCCACAAGAGTGCAGTGATGGGTTGCACCACCCGTGAAAATTCTGGGATAAACCTGCGATAAAAATTGGCAAAACCAAGCATGCTTTGGACACCTTTCACCTAACTAGGTGATGGCCATTTGAGGATGGCATCCACTTTCCGTGAGTCCATTCGGACCCCTTTAGGTGTCAGGATGAATCCAAGAAATTCAACCTCGGTGGTATGGAAAACGCATTTTTCCAGCTTTGCAAACAGTTTGTGCTGGCGCAATTTCTCAAGGACGGCCCTGACATGTTTTCTGTGATCAGATTCCGAAGAGGAGTACACCAGAATGTCATCGATATACACGACAACACAGACGTCGATGAGTTCCCGAAGGACATCGTTCATGAAGAATTGGAAGGCAGCAGGCGCGTTGCACAACCCCAAAGGCATCACCTGGTATTCGAAAAGTCCATATTTTGTACGGAAGGCCGTTTTCCATTCGTCGCCTTCTTTAACTCGTACCAGATGATAAGCCCCCCAGAGATCTAACTTGGTGTATATGCAAGCGTCCTTCACCTGGTCAAGGAGTTCAGGGATCAAAGGCAGAGGGTAACGATTTTTAACTGTTATCTGGTTCAATGCGCAGTAATCGATACAAGTTCTAAGGTCGCCTTCTTTTTTTGGCACGAAGAACAAAGCCGAGGATGCCGGAGACTTTGACGGGCGAATGAAACCATTGGCTAGGTATTGATCTAAATATTGTCTCAAATGCAGATTCTCCGGCTCAGTAAGGGCATAAATCCTGCTACAAGGGGGTTGTGCACCGGGCACCAGATCGATTTGGCAATCGTACGATCTGTGAGGAGGTAACGTGTTGGCCTGTTCCTTTTGGAAGACGTCCTGAAAGTCTTGGTATTCCGGAGGTAGTTGCATGGAGACAGAGGTTACTGATGCTAGACTGACCTTCAGATTTTCTGGGTAGCAGGTTCGTGCACACTCTGGAAAGGTTATTCTCTTCGCTCGCCAATCAATTCGAGGATTATGTGTCTCTAACCAAGGGATTCCGAGTATAACCTGAAACTGTGGAGCCTTGATTACATCAAACACAACTGCCTCCCGATGGCCGTCCGGACCTACAAGTGTTACCTCAGCTGTGGAATGTGTTACTGGTCCCGAGGCAATTTTGGTTCCATCGACTGTGGTGATGACATCTTTGCTGGTTTTAGGACGCAGGGGGAGGTTAATCCTGGAGACCAATTCACGATCCACGTAGTTCCCTACAGCCCCACTATCGATGTATGCCTTTATTGCATGCAACCGCTTAGGCTGTTCCGGATCTACGAGGACCATTGGCACAGTGAAATGCGAGGTCTGAGTGTTCGTTTTCAAGCTCGGCAAGCGGACCCCTACGCTTGTCGGGCGGGGTCGTTTCCCGATACAGAGGTTTCATGGATTTTTTCAGCGGCTCCTACCACCTTCCTGGGCGGCCTTGCCGGGCAATCTCGTAGAAAGTGTACAGAGGATCCACAATAAAGACATAAGTGCATCTGCCGTCTTCTTTCATGTTCCTTTTGCGTTAAAAGTCCTTTAACTCCTCCGATTTGCATTGGCTCTGAGGCTTCAGCCCCCTTGAGGTTAGCGTGGGTCTTGACTAACACCCGGGTCTCAAACTTGGACCGATCTGCTTTTCTGTTTTGCAGTCTGTGATCCAATTGGACCACTAAGTCTATATATTCTGAGCACTCTTGGGGCGGATTTACAACTTGGGCCAGGACATCTTTAGGTTCTCTGCGTAGACCTCGATAAAATAACGTGATTCTTTTATCCTCTGGCCACCCAGTTTCCACAATTAGTCTATTAAAGGTTGCAATGTAGGAAAGGAGGTCTTGATTGCCCTGTCGCAGAGATAGAAGTTCGTCATCTAGAGCCTGCCCCTGGGAGTGACGAGCAAATAACCCTTCCATGCTTGCTTGAAATCTTTGAAAATCACAAAGAATCGGGTCATCTTGAGTTACCAGTGGAACTGACCAATCGGCAGCACTGCCGCTGAGATATGACAATACAAAGGCTACCTTGGTCTGGTCATTAGGGAAGGCCCCAGGTCTGCACAGGAAATGCAAACGACACTGATTCATGAATACGGCGAATCGTTTGGGGTCCCCAGCAAAGCGTTCGGGTGGGGCAAGCGGCATGTTTCCAGGTAGATTAATCTGCACCGGGTTACTGGAAAGCACAGGAGCGGGGTTCCCTCCGGAACCGGGTAAAGGAGTTTGTCCAGCTTGACCTTGCAAAAGCTGTCTAGCCAGGTCATCAGCTCTTTCCTTTGTTACAATCACTTCCCTCCTGAGAGCATTAGTCTCTTGACGAGCGGCGTGTACTTCGGCCCGTAATTCCCCCAGTAGTTGGGCCAACTGGTCAGTCTCGGAAGTTTCCATATCGCCTGGGTGGGAATTTGTAGGAAGGCTTTGCGTTCTGTAACGCTCACCTGGCTCCCACGGAGGCGCTGGTCTGGTCTGGGTTGCTGTGGCCTCTTCAAGCGTGATGCGCAGAATTCGGACCACCGATTGAACAGGACCCCCAAATCTTGCTTGTCTGGCCCGTAGGAATATCCTTCTGCAGATGAGAAAGGGGATTAACTGTCTGCTGAATAATGTGCTTGCTCCCCCCTTTCCCCCTTCGTTCTCCTCTGACTTCCTCCAAAACCCCCGGTTTAAGCTCACCTTATGGTTTGGAAGGATGAACTCTCCATCCTGCTTCTGGAGCAGGGGCGCGCGTTCGTCCAGTTACTTCACTGGTTTTCAGAATGGCGCTGGCAAATCTACTTGACTTTACTGAGCGATACGCCGTAAGTATGAAGATGAAAAAGTTCAAGTGTGAGCCTCCTTTTATGTTGTCTTTTATGTTGTCTTTTTCTTTCCTTTATTTCAGGTGCAGAACAAAGGCGATGCGTTGAGGGGTTAAATTGCCGGGGTAAAATCAGGTGAGTTAGTGATGAGGGCGACCCCTCTAAATGTCCTCTAATTTCCCACTAATGTCTTTTGTCCTTTCCCCATAGGGGCCGGGGTGCGGAACCTGACAGAGATGTGGCGCCGACCCGAGATGTGGAATGGCTCACCAAGAATAGCTGGTAAGTAATATGGCTGAAAATCCGGCTTTCCTCTTGTGTTCCCTTGCTCACCTTTTGTCTCTTCTTCTCTCCCTTAGGTGCAGTGCAGTGATGTGGCGACCGGCACTGAGAGCCGCGATGGAGCCGGGCGGCGTCTCGAGAACAGGCAAGTGAAGCGCGGCGCTGCAGCGAGCAACGCGGTGCTTTTAAATGGAAGTCTTCCTTCAGGAATGCTGGCGTGAAGATTCCGGATGCAGGTAAGAAGGTTGAAATAGTTCTTGGTTTTCACCTTTCTCTTCTCTTATTCCCTTACAGGTGTTCCAGGTTCGAGGCGGGCGAGGCTGGAGTTCAGGTGCAGGAGCAGACACGGTGAGCGTTCAGCTGATGGGATGCAGAACAACGCGAAGCACGTGTGGCTGTCCGGGTGTGGCTTAAATAGCCTTGGAAGAAGTTCCAGGTGAGTATTCTTCCACAGCCCCACCCAAGTAACAAAATAGTTCCTTCAGAAAATTAGTCCCTCCTAAGCCTCATTTGGCTTGGTTCTTCATGCAGCATGGTCTGCATCAGGTGAGTGTGCAGCATGATCTGCTTCAGGTAAGTGCACCAAACACTTCCCCTTTTGAGCCTGGCGCCTATGGCGCCAGGACTGATGTCCAACATGAGCCTGGCGCCAACGGCGCCAGGACAAAGTCCAAAGAGCCCCTATAAAGGGCCGCTGGGCTTTTACCCGGGGGCATGATGCCTGCTCCCGGGGGTGCTGGGTCTGGCCTGGTGTTCCGGGGGTAGGCATCATGACAGACACCCCTTGTTTACTAGGGAATGACATCCTGCGAATGTTGTCACCCCTCATAGATTGTGTAAACAAGGTCCTCTGGACCCAGACTAGCCGACCAATGAAATTAAAACAGAGTGTCAACCATGTTAGTTTAAACGGCACATGCCACATGGTTGAACAAAAATCTGACCAAATAGAATTTCAATCCCAGAATAATCAAATCCCAGACGTGACAGTAATTGCAGTAGGACAACAGACTGGTGATGGCGGGTCCTCTCTATTTCTGAAAATCAACCTTCATTCCAGTCTAAGCTGGCATTCCACACTGGAAGGAAACACTCTGAAATTCTTTGCAAATTCACAATCAGAAAATCCCACTCCTATAGTCCGGTTTATAGTCATTAAATCGAATGTAAAAATGTCAAAAGTCATAATGTCTAAAAAAAAAAGTCTAAAAAAAAAAGTCGACTTTCTTTTTTTGTTTGCTTTTTATTGCAAATGGTGGGTTCCCCACCCGGGTTCCCCACCCATCCCCCCTTTTTTGTATTTTTTATTTTTTTTACCCATTTCTTTTACCCCCAAAACCCAAAAGAATCATGTAAATAAAAAAATACAAAATTCGACATTTTTGTTTTCGACATTATTTTTTCAACATTATTGTAATTCGACATTTTTTTTTCTCGATATTATGACTGCACACCCTATAATCCAGAAAGTTGAGAAGTAAGCTCAAAGCCTGGCTGATATTCAGAAAATTGGAGAGCAGTTGTTCATCCCTATTCAGTTAAATGAAGGGAAGGACTCGCCCGAGTGTGTGTGAACAACGGTAAGAGCTTCATCAGCGAAACCATGTTCCGCAAACTCCCAAAAGATCCAGCCATTCCCACATTTAAACTGATAGACAAATGGGAAATGGATCTGGAGACACCCAATTCCAAACATCTCCTGCCTACCAGGTGTATGCTCAAAATTTCCATAGGCAACAAGAGCAAACTTCAAAGCCTGGTCCCGATTAGCGGGCAATCCCATGGACTTTGATGACACAGAGAAAGCATTTAGGTCATCTCAACTTCTGCCTTATGCAGTTGAAATTCAGATTGGAGAGGAAGTCACCATCCCAGAATGGACCCGACAATTGACACTGGAAGTGAAAGTTAAAAGAGGACAGAAACTGAAAAACCCTGACGCCTATATTCATCTGAATGCTCATTTCCAACAGCAAGGGTTGGGGGTAAACCCAAAACCACTAATCAATATAGAACACAACACCATTCCAATAGAGGTGGATAACAGCGACTTAAAGAGTATCACTCTAGCCGCAGGCACCATTACTGGAATGGCGGTTGATGACTGACATTTTTCCATAGATTTAGGTAATGAACTGTTAGGACCCATCCCCAAGTACTGTTTTGACAGTGATAGTGACGATGATGCAACACCAGACAGGATCTTCACCCGGCATGGGGGGAATTTCCTGGTGTACGCTTCCTGCCCTTATGGCAAGGAAGATGTGACCTGTGACTTAAGGAGGGATGAGGTGATATTTCAGGTCCGCGAGGACTGCCTTCCCCATCTGAAGCCACCAGTCCAAATCAGCACTTTTACCAGGGACTTCTCAACCCAGCTGGAGGAGGCCGCTGAGATAGCAAAACCGGAAGTCTTTCCAGGCTTCAGGCAGATGGTTGAAGAGAGAGTCAACCTAGCCGGTGCCTGTGAGACTCTGGATCAAAAGCAACAATTGATACAAGTTTTCTTAGATTTTCAAGATCTCTTTGCGGTGGACTCATATGACTGCGGTCGCACCGACATCCACACAACAACGATTCCCACGGGCCCTGGCATGACTCCAGTGTTTGTGAAGCAATATTGCTTTCCTCTCGCATCAATGGAGCCCCTTACTGAAATAATTAAGAACCTTGAGTCCGGTGGGATAATTCGTCCAGTCCACAGCACCTTCTATAATCCGGTGCTGGGGATTTTGAAGCCAAACGGCCAGTGGAGACTCTGGGCCTCTTTACGACACAGGCGCTAAGTGTTTAACGGCGCCGTAAAAGGCTGCGGCGCCATTAAACACTTAGCGCCTAATTACGCGGTCCCTTTGCGGGACCCGACCTTAACGGCTGGTTTTTCCAGCCGTTAAAGTAGGGACCCGCAAAGGGACTTTGGTGCTAATAATGGTACCGCAGTTTGCGGTACCGTTATTAGCGCCTTCCCCATTCCCATTGAGCCCTATGGGGCCAAAATGGGAATGGGAAAGGGCCATGGCGGCATGGGGAATTACCGCCCCACCAACCTCGGAATGGGGTGGTAATTCCCCATTCCGCCATGGCGGACACCGGCATGGACCATGGTGCTAATAGCACCATGGTCCTCCGCCTGGGTCGTAATGAGGCCCTCTGTGTCGACCTTAGGGAGCTCAACAAACGGGTCCACACTTCCCGGTGGCCTCTTCCGTACATTTACCAAGGGCTGGCCCAGATCCAGGGGTCATAGGTATTCACTGCAATAGACCTGACCAATGGGTAATGGACTGTACCTGGCAGTAGGGAGGACCAATACAAGCTTGCCTTTGCCTTCGGGGGGCGGCAGTACACATGGACCCGGACTCCCTTCGGATACATCAACTCCGGCAACGAATTCAACATTTTTCTACACAAGGCCATGCTTGACCTGGGTGAAAGGGATAACCTAGCCTATGTAGATGATGTTTCAGTCAAAAGCTCAACTGTGGAGGAACACATAGCGGAGATCTGTTATGTTCTGACACAGTTGAGGGCTGTCGGAGCAAAACTCTCCTTTCAAAAGGCACAGTGGTGCAGACCCCATGTCAATTTCTTGGGGCATGAGATTACTCCTCACGGTCCTTGTCCCCAGGAAAAGAAAGTGAAGCACTCCAAAAATTAAAAGACCCCACAACTCTGCGGGAACTAAGGATCCCCCTTGGACTAACTAATTACAGCAGAAAGTTCATTGAGGTTTACGCAGAGATCACAAGACCCCTGAATCAATCTTTTGAAGGGGGGGGTCAAGTGGGAGTGGGGTCCTGAACAAGCCGAGGCAGTAAGACAACTCAAAAGAAGCCTCTCACAAGCACCTTGCCTAGCTTACCCTGTGAAAAACAAGTTCTTCTTCGAGACAGGGTTCTCAAATACATGCTTGACTGCAGTATTATATCAAAAGCATGACAAGGTCAATAAAGTAATTTCCTATGAGAGTAAAACTTTATCCTCTGTGGAGGAAAAATTCAACGATTGTGAGAAGGCACTCCTGGCAACGGTGTGGGCATTGACGAATTACCGCCCGTTTATCCAGGGGGAACACATCATAGTGGAAACTCCACTCCAGCCTCTGCAATATCTCCAAAGTGACAGAATCCGGGCTGGAAATGTGAGTAACTCCCGAATTCCTTCCTGGATTCTGTCAATGCAAGGCTTTCCTGTGGAGGTCAGATATGGCCAAAACAAGAAGAGTCCGCTCGCGCAAGGTCTGGCTGACTTGCATGATTGCACCAGAGAAAACAGTCTCGAGGACGAACGTCTTAAAATCAAGGACAACATGGAGGCATACCTTAATTCCCCACACAAAGTCTTTGAAGAAGACAAGTGTGAGGGAATGCCCACTGTCTATGTGGATGGATGCTCGTACTATGTTGACAACAACGGGGAAAAAGAACTTGTGGCCGACGTAGGGAATGCATGGGTGAATGATGCCCCAGAACCCTCCGCTGGGTACAAAATCGGTCCCCAAAGTAGTCAAGTGGCAGAGTTGATGGGTGTGCTTCAAGCCATCCTCACTGCTGTCCAACACCAACTCCACGAACTGGTCATAATCACAGATTCGGATTATGTACGGAACGGGTTTGTGGAGCACCTAGTTAACTAGAAAACCAGAGGCATGCTATGTGCTAATAATAAACCATTGAAACATGGAAATTTAATCCAATATATTGATGATCTGGTCACCTCGAATGGGATGACCATCTACTGGAAAAAGATCAAGGGTCATTCGAAAGTAGAGGGACCAGACAACACTGGAAATGACCTAGCTGATCAGCTGGCCAAAACCGGAGCCATCCAATGGGATCTACCTGAGATTGAGTGCCTGTTGGGGGAAATCCAGGTCCCTGCTATCACTAGGTCCCAGACAAATGCTCACAATGAACTCTCAACTGCACAATGGAGTAAGCAGACCCAAGATGCTGATTTGATTACGGCTCAAAAAGGGGATCCAATAATTGGTAAGTTTTATCAAAACATTGAGGACCCTGAGAACTTTCCCCTGACGGATACCGATTACATTGGGAAAGAGGACCTCAGAGTGTTGATGAAATGTCCAAAAATGTTCCGAATCCAAGACAGATTGTTGGTAAGGAGATCCATAGCTGGCCATGATCAGTGGGTGGTCGCTACCTCATTCCGAAGCCTGATGCTAAATCACGCCCATGATGCGGCCACAGCCGGTCATCGTGGGTTTCATACAACACTTGAAATCTTAAGGGAGGTTGCATACTGGCCACACATGGAGCAGGACCTCGACCAATACTTGAAGGGGTGTCTTGTGTGTGCACAATTTCAGCCAACATCCCTCCCACACCATGCGCCTCTCCAAAAGAGGGGGATGACACTGCCTTGGTCAGATTTACAAGTCGATTTTATCGGGCCTGTGATTCGCTCCTCTAGGGGGAACAAGTACATGTTGACCGTGACATGCTTGTTTACTAAATGGGTGGAATGTCTCCCGGCCCCAAATTGCACACCAGAAACAGCAGCTGCCCTGATGATCAACCACATCTTCTCGTGTTTTGGACTACCCCAAAGGATTGAGTCAGACCGAGGTAGCCACTTCACTAGCGAAGTAATGACAAAAATGTGGGAGATACTTGGGGTCAAAAGGAAACTACACATTGCCTACAGACTAGTAGGTGGAGTTGAGAGATACAGCAAGACAATTGTGAGCATATCAAAAAAGTTTGTGGCAGATTCTGGGCCAAGTTGGGACATTCGATTACCTCTTGTCCTGATGGCCATCAGATCTGCACCTTCTTCTGTAACAAAAATGTCACAGTTTGAGCTGATGACTGGACAAAGGATGGTGCTTCCCCAGAATCTGCTCTACAGAACCCAAGAGCAGACTTTGTTAAATGCCTCCACAACTCATGAGTATGTTGAAAATCTGAGAAAATACCTTCAACATGCTTTTGCCTATGCTCAGCGAAATCTAGAAATATCTGCAGACAGTATGAAGACCCACTATGACCTTAAGACAACTAGAAAAGAATACCATGTAGGAGACCGGGTCTACTTGTACAATTTCCAAAGGAACCAGGCCAAACAGTGCACATTTCTTCCTAGCTGGCAGGGACCTTTTGAAATTGTAGACAGAATCTCACCAGTCGCCTACAAAATCCGTATCCCCAAAGGCAGTTTGGCAGAAGGGGAAGATAAGTGGGTCCACATCAATCAGCTGAAGTGTTGCCACTCTCAGCACACCCTGAAGCAACTAGAGGATTAATCTGGAAACCCAGAGGGGGACATCCCCGCTCCCTAGAAAATTCCGATTGTAAAAACCATTCCATCTGCTATAATTAGTAATAAGTATAAGCGGTTAGGATTGTCACATATCTATCAAATGTATGCTTCTGCCCCACTACATAAATAGTGGTGGGGAAATGTCTACAAATATGCTCTGTTTTGTCATCCTAGGACTGAAACCATGGATCCTAAGCCAAAGGAGGACCACTCAGGGACCAGGAGGAATGACCCAAGGGGCCCGGGGTATCGCTCCATACACTTCCATCTGTAACCGGCAAAGAGAACCTGTTGATCCACCACTGATGGGAGAAGCAGACACATTTTTCCACTTGGACCGAAAAGAATACTGAACATCCCAATCTCCCGACTTCCCCCTGACAGGCGGTCAAGAGTCAAATTGTGAGGGGGGGCTTTGTGGGATGTTTTAACCCACTCTGCTCTGCCCTGCGGCATCACTGTGTGCTGGTGGTACCAGAATCAGCAAAATGGCAGTGAAAACCCCATACGCGCCAAAACCTAAGGAAATTGCGCTCTACCAAGCACAAAAGGTGTCTGCCAAATCTACCTTGCCTGTGTCAGTGGGTGGAACGGAGACCTCACTGCTGAAACATGCCACTGGGCTGCTTACCAAGTAAAAATGGAAACTGCATGAAAGGCAGTGCTTTACTGAAGAAAACCCATAAATTGTCTTAAATCCCTTTTTCTTGGTTGCTCAAAATACAAAATACTGGTCCAAAACACCACAAAACATCCAATATCCTTGCTGGGTGTTACCCATCACCTCCTTTAAGAAATCATTATGAACCAACAATGTCATGGAAAGCGGAATCTGTCATCTCTCTCGTGCTTCCCACCAAGGCCAGGAAGTCATACCTTTGTGAGAATTAAATCAGGGGAGGAGATCTTGGGCTGCTGCACCAGAAAGAGACAATGGACCTTCCTTGGCTGAAAGGATATGCAGATTGTGAAGTGTCAACATTGGCCTCTCCCAGAAGGAAGGGGGTGGATTGCTTCAGACCTGCCAGCAGGAAAGGAGGCAGGGACAGACAGTCACTTGTGGATTCACAAGCACAGAAAGCATATTTTAAAAAAAAGACTGATTAAAGGACTGTGCAAATTTGTAAAAAATACAGAATTAATAGCATTGGTAATGTGAATTTTGTATGCACAGTTTAAAAGATGCCAGAACTCTGTGCGATGTTCAGAGAAGGCACAGTGAAAATTCGGGTTTTGCAGCAAATGTATTTATGTCAGAAGAATGAAATTTCACAAATTTATGCCCATAGACAATGCGCACATAGGTACCAATTTTTGGAAAAATCAGATGTGTCCCGGACAAAAAGTGCAAAAATCTGTCAAATCCAGATCCAAGATCCCACAGCAACGGGGATTGGAAGAATATTTGCTCCACAAAATATGTGACCTAGATATGCTATTGTTATAAAGTTTGTAAAATTGTAAATATGTATTATATGAACAGTAGATTTCATGTTCAAAAGGCAAAGGGGAAGATGTTTTGCCTCATAAAACCACATCATCATGATGACACACTGTTTTGTCCTCCAATCAAGGGAGAGAGCAGGCTCTAGCCTATCGCCAACCTTGGGGGTACACTTAGGATAATTCAGCATACCCACCCCTTTATTAAATGAATAAATAGAGACAGATGAGGGCTTAGAGAGACACAAAGATTCACCCACCAAACGTTTGCTGGCGGAGCACCCTGCCAGAGGACCTGGCATCTCCCTTGCTCCAGACTCCAGAAACCTGGCAAGCAGAAAGGCCCATTCTAAAGCAGAACCACTCTCAGCTTGGCCTTTAAAATTCCAGAAATCAGAATTTACTCCAGACCTCTAAGGGGAAGCAAAGAACAGCCTGGCTGTGCTGTCCTGCTTTCCTGCTAAGAATTATTGCCAGGACCCAAAGACCCAACCCAGTAGAGCTGTGCTGTGACCTGAGAGCCATTGCAGATCCAGTCCAGTCCCACCGTGCAGTGACCAGAGCGCCTTGCTGATTGCAGGCCAGAGGGCCTTGCTGTCCAGTCCGGTGTGCCCAGCAGAAATCCTGTCCAGAAATCTTGACTGACCTGAATCCCTGACGGTTATGTCCAAACCTATGTAGTGAGTATCCTTAGTATAGGACTGTCACTAGCCTATGTATTGTCCATAGTCATCCCTATCCAAACCCATCCTCTCTTATATATAGAACTGCATTGTTAGAATATATTTATATTGCCTGAACTCTATCTCATCCCTATTATCTTCTGTACCAGTAGTGTTAAAACCGATCTTTGCGCTGATATATATTTCATCTGAAGGAGGCGAGCGTCTTGGCAGGCAAAACCATCCAGAGACGCCCTGGGCTGGTGGCTGTGCTGTCGTGTAGTTTGCATCTTCATAGTCCATCCCTAGTGTAAAGAAACCTTGTTTGTATCTTAAAAGCGCATCCTTGTTTTACAATTTGCCTCTATCTGGAAAAAACGACCTCCACAAAAACGGCCATAACTTCTTCAATTTTCATGCTAGAAACAGTCTGCTTGTAGCTAACATCCTAAGCTTTCCAGAAAACCCAAAACGGCACCCCAAATTCTTATAGTTTTCCCGCGATCACGATTACTGTGCGTGGAAAAGTTTGCCACAAATTTTTCGTTTTGGCAAAATCTATAACGTGTAAAATAGCTTTTCATTGCACCCGACCTCAAAATTAAGTTTTCTCATTGCTATTTACTCTCAAATCATTGCAAGTGTTTGTCTACAACCATACAAAGCGGCTCCCATTAGTATTTCAACTTTAGTGATTTAGACCATTTTTAGTGTTTTACCTGTTCATTCCAAGCCAACTTTAAAACCATTTTGACAGTTTGCCAATTAGTTCTGTTTCTCTCTTGTGTTTGCTGGGGGGAAATTGGGATTGATATATTTGCTTGAATTCTACATTCCTAAAACATGTTTTCTCTCCTCCTGTATCTCTACATTGCATATTGGGGGGTTCAGGGGTATGCAGGGGGAAATATTAACCACGTTGCCATTTGATTGAACAAACCCACAAAAGTATTATTTCATTGCTATTTTGTTTTTGCTCATCATTACTCCTTGTGATTAAAGAGATTGTTTAGTGTGACATCACCCCATTGGTGATCATTGTATAACCATTAAAATAGTGTGATTTATATTGTGAAATACATAAATAAATATTTTAACTTTGCAAACCAGCCTGCTTCCTGGTTTAGTGTGACCGGTGGGATTCAAAGAGAGGGGCGTGATATAAGTGGTACATCGTTCAGAATAAAAGAACTTATATATACAAATAAATAATTAAGGGTTTCAGTTGTGCATCCCACGCTAGGCATTGACTTAGGTGAAGTGCCAGATTGAAATCACTTACAGGAAAGGTCTAGGAGGAGAAGCAGGGCAGGGTTCCCTTCATCCCTAATCTCATCAATCTGGTTTTTAAGGTCTAGAAGAGCTGATTCTGTGCCGTGGCCAGGACGGAAGCAAGACTGACGTAGTTCTAAAATGTGTTTACCTTCTAGGTGCTGTTGAATTTGGACATATGCTGCTCTGTCCAGTATTTTCAGCAGGAAGGGGACTGTGGTGATCGGCCGGTAGTTGATAGGGAAGTCCGGGACGAGAGATTTTTTTTAGTAGGGGGAGCACCCATGCTTCTTTTAGGCTAGCTGGTACTCAGCCTATCGAGAAGGAGGGATTGATAAATGTTTTGATAAAAGGCGCTACGGTTTCATCACATTCTTTGATGATGGCTGCCAGGTAGACATCCCCTTTACATCTCGAGGGTTTCAGGCTCTTTCGGATATGTAAGGTTTCTATCTCAATAACATTTTTAAAACGAAATAGTGGTGCTCCTCGGCTGTTAACGTTAGGGGCATAGAGGGTAGTGAGGCTCAGGTTAGAGTGCTTTAGGGATGACTTTTTGGCCAGAATTCTTTCATGTAATGTGTTGAGTGATGAGGGAACGAGGGTGGGGGATTCCAGTTGCCTAAGGATAGAGAATAGTTCCCTTGTGTCTGATTTTGCATTGGCTATTCTTGACTTAAAGGTGGTGATTTTGGCATGGATGATGTCATGTTTGTACTGCTTGGAGAGACAAGAGAAGGCCTGCTTTGAAGCATCCGTGGGGGTTTTCTTCCAGGCCGCTTCAGTGAGCCATTTCTGGGTTTTGGGTACTGCAAGGTCTGGGGTGAACTAGGCATTGATATACGCTACTGGTTTGGCATTGTCTGGAGCTAAGTGAGCTATGGTGTCCACAGCGGAGGTTAGGCTTTTGGCATAGAGATCAGCAAGAGTCTGAGGGTCCTGTGTGTCAAGGTGCTCCTGTTTCAGTGCCTTGAGGAGGGGTAGGATGTGATCCTTAATTAATCTCTGGGAGCTACACACCAGAGATGATGGTAGTAGGGCTGTGGGGGCACTTAGTTTTCAGGTCGAGCGGCATAGCGAAGGCAATGACATGATGGTCTGACCATGGACTGGGGGAGTTCGACATAACAGTGCTATGGCAGTTAAGATCAACTATCCAGTCAAGCGTCCGCCCTTTGGCATGAGTAGGAAGATTGACTCAATGACTGAATCCTAGAGAGTTCAGAGTGTTAGTCAGGGAGGTTGCCTGCCTCTAGGTCAGAGGGATCATTGAAGCCCAAGTTTAGGTCGCCTAGGAGGATCATTTTCGATGATGGCTTGATGCTGTTTCCTAAAGTGAGAAGGTCTTCCTCAATGTTTAAGATAGGGCCAGGGGTGCTGTATGCAATGTGGACTGTGATGGTGCTGGTGGGGGATGTGGTCAGTTCCAACGATAGGATATCACAGTGTTCGTTGAGCGGGATGTTGAAGGCCCAGATGCTTAGATGTTTTTTTGCTAACATGGCCACTTCACCCCCTCTAGTATTCTGTCTGTTACTTCTGAAGATGTTGTAGCCTGACGGGGTGGCTAAGGACAAGGCTGGGCCTGACTCTGCATGCAGCCAAATTCTGGTAACATTGAGAGTGTCCAAATTCCCGTCTATCAAGAGGTCATGGATGTCAAGCGCGCTGGCAAGTAACGAGCAGGCATTGATCAGGGCTAGTTTGAGTGATGTCCCTGAGGTTACATCGGTTGTTATGCTGGTCTGCGCATTGGGAGGGAAGGCAGAGTCGGTATCATTGACACTGATATTTCAGATTGCAGTTTTGTCATTGTTTTGTCAGTGTGAGGTGAATGAGAATTATCAGCATGATGCAAGGTCTTATTGACCGTGGCAGATCTGGCATCAATAGTATGGTATACGGTCTCACTAGCAGCAACATTTCTAGCATTAATTGTAAGGCATGGGGTCTCACTAGCACCAACATTTCTAGCATCAATCGTAAGGCATGGGGTCTCACTAACATCAACATTTCTAGCATCAATATCAAGGCATGGGGTCTCACTAGCAGCAACATTTCTAGCATCAATCGTAAGGCATAGGGTCTCACTAGCAGCAAGAGTTCTAACATAAGTAGTAAGGCATGGGGTATCATTAACAGCAACATTTCTAGCATCAATATTAAGGCACGGGGTCTCACTGGAAGGAACATTCTTAGCATCACTGGTATGGCATGGGTCTCACTAGCAACAAGATTTGTAGCATTAATAGTAAGGCATGTGGTCACACTAATAGCAACATTTCTAGCATCAATAGTAAGGCATTGGGTCTCACTAGCAACACCATTTCTAGCATCAATAGTATGGCATGGGGTCTAATTGGCAGCAACATTCTTAGCATCACTAGTATGGTATGGGGTCTCACTAGCAACAACATTTCTAGCATCAATAGTATGGCATGGGGTCTTATTGGCAGCAACATTCTAAGCATCACTAGTATGGTATGGGGTCTCACTAGCAACAACATTTCTAGCATCAATAGTAAGGCATGTGGTCTCACTGACAGCAAGATTAATTGCATCAATAACATGGTGTGGCATTGTTGGGACAAACTCCCAGGTAGACCAGAGGGCCACTAGCAGTTTGCAGACTCTTGGAAGGCCCAACACCTTCCCCCAAAAGGGACGTTGGGCCTCATTACAACCCAGGCGGTAAGTTACCGCCTGGGCCGTGACTTTACCACCATGGCGTAAACTACGTTTACGCCATGGTGGTTGGCGGACTTACCGCCCCATTCCGACCTTGGCGGGGCGGTAAGTCCCCAATCCCCATTTTTGCCCCATAGGGTATAATGGGAGTGGGGAAGGCGTTAATTACGCCACCGTAAATTACGGTGGCGTAATTAACTCCATGGTCCCTTAGTGCCATGGATTTTAACACCTGCTAAAAGCAGGTGTTAAAAGCGCCATGGCGCTAAGGGACCTCGTACTCAGGCGGTAAGGGTCGGCGCTGTTAACGCTGCCGTTAACCCCTTACCGCCTGGGTCGTAATGAGGCCCTAGACTCAGTCAAACAGCAAGTTCGAACTGTGTTTTATTACAACAAAACCAACAGGGATCAGTACAAGGACAGAAGAAATCCGTGGACATCTCAACATCCCCTGGGTCGCAGGCCCGTTTTATCCTAAAGTTGCATCCAAGTGTTGAGGAGGAGCCAAGTACCCCCACCTCAACTACCTCACCTGTATTGCCTGTATGTTGGGAGCCAGGATGTGAGACACGTGCGGTACCAGTGAAAATACTGATATCTAAGAGAATCCTGGAAGCAAGGTTCCCATTGAGAAAACCATACCTGCATACAAGAAAATATGATGGCCGTCTGAATTAAATCCCGGAGGAAACAGCAAATGAATGGTCAGGACGAATGGAAATGTCACACAGAGCAGAGTTGACATAACTTGAACAGATGCAGAGACTAGAGAATGCACATATTCTATAAGGCATCAAGAAAGTTTCAAGGATAAGTGACATCTTGAGGCTGGCTTTATAGTGAATAGATTGCGGCATGCGCCATTATATACATATATGCATTAAGGATAAACGATGTATGTTTCCACTACGTGTTATAGCAGAATTGGACTAAAAAAGAAAGGCCTCATCTCAGTGTGGCGCAGTAAGAAAACACATGAATTAAAAGTGAATCTCTGTAAGACGAGGTTGAATGAACTATGAAGTCAAGCCAAGAAGCCAAGGTCTTATCAGGATGAAGTTAACTAGCAGTGGATGCAAAATTGTGTGAAAGAACAGCTCCTGTTCAGAAGACATGATCAAATACACAAAAGACGTCAGAGGTCTATTAAAAAATAGTATTTTAAAGACAGTAAGAGCTCGAAATCATGGTCTACAGTCATGTGTAAGGATGAAGTTGGACGAGCAAGATGTTCACACCTACGCATGAGGGCAGAGCATGCCTTCACTCCCCTGATTCTCCACAGTACAGAACAAACTCAAGGCCAAGCTCACCTGGAAGTCCAATCTACGTGCTGTTAGACGTAGGTGGAAAAGTACTGACGAAGGTTAGAGTGCCAACCAATTGTAGGGGACTGCGTAATCAAGGGTCCTATGGTTTGTGTAGCCAATGGGATGTTGCGTAATTAGTGACGTTCATAGTGGCCATTTTGAGAGAAGGGCTTAGTTGTCCCACCTGATGTTAAGAAACCTATCACTTTCACTTACCATCACATACTAGTATAGATTGTATATGTAGCTGTTCACTCGAAGCCTATCATAGTTAGTAATAGGTTCTGTACTTTGCCACGTAGGATGATGTTGGTAGAGACGCAGGTCAACGACAATGATGACAAGTTTTGAATATAAAAGTACTGTTTTTTATGAATATTGTTGAGTAAGAGGATTGAGCGAATTCGCTGGTGTTCGTTATGCTCCCTGTTTTAGACAATTGAAAATAAAACAGTTAGCCTTTTTTACCAATTAACTGAGTCATTTGGATTATTAATGTTGAGTAACTTTTCACATCCCCATCCATCTCCAGGGTAATTGCTACTCATCTTAAAGGGCTGAGGTTATTCAGTTCACTTGGTAGCAGAGGATGGTTCAAAATCCATCGACATAAGTAAACTTTGGAGTGACGGCAATATCGCACAACCTCTGCCATTCGGCTAACAGGATGTGAAGCTCCCCGTAGATAGTGGTTAGTGTAATTTCAAAAGCTTGCAAGCGCGGTGTGACAGGTCACCTGGTTGCTACTGAATCCCCTGCCACGTCTACGAGAAGCTGAACGAACAGGATGTTGGAGAGGCAGTAAAAGAGGCGTACAATCACGAGAGTCAGTAGACGGACATGCGAATGGTGAGTAAGAACTGAGCAAGTTGGTAAAATGATGTATGGCTTATAAGTGAAGAGAAGTGGTAAGGGAAAGAAGCTTAATGGAGGGAGGTGGGGTCAATATAACTTAAGATTAAGAGTGTTAAATAGTGAATAAGAAATTGACTTGTGTGAGGCCAAGCAATAGAGGTATTGTGAGGAGAGAATGCCATGATAAAAGGATATGCCCTATTCCTGCGTTTTAAAGAACAGATGAGAAGACATCTTAAACCTAAAGTCCCATAAGTGGACGCATAGACGACGAGTTCTGGTTAAAGACAGACTTAAAGAGGTTGATTTAAACTCTGTATGGGGTATTAATTAGAGGGGAAGACAAGTCTTAAAGAGAAGATCGTAAGAGATGTATGTGGCTGGTCGAGTGTGTCTGTTTGTCTGTTTGTTCTATGTATTCATGTATTGGTGATGACATCATAGTTTAAAGAAATTGGTCAAAGGAGAAACGTGAGGTTGGAAAATTTAAATTTAAGTGATTGTTTGAATTTGAGTTGATGGTGTTTTTAGAAAGATTAAAGTAAAAGGTGTTATTTAGAGGGATTGGAGTCTGCAACGGTTGGTGCACCGTCATATTATATTATTTTTCTGAAACTTATTGTTTTTTCAAATCTGTGACAAAAGTAAACGAGTATTGATAGTCAAGAGTGACCAGTTAAAAATTGAGGATATTACTCCACTTGTGCATCTCTGCAAGCAGTTGCCGAAACATGCACCTACGCTTAGACAGTATAGTGCGGAATGGGCTTAGGGAACTGCCATGGCCACAAGGAGGGTCACTATCGAAGGTAGTCCTGCAGCATATGATGACATATTTGCACACAGCGTACATGGGAAAAAAGCTAGACAAGCGACTAGTGAGCTTAGCACTTTGAAAAATGTACCAGGAGGAAAGATAAGAGCTGCCTCCTACAGATTGGATCCTAAATATATGGAAAGAGGGGGGTGAGGAGCCTTCTGCACCCCCCCGCCCCATCGGAAATAGATGGCAAAAGCAAGAAAGACGATGGGTTATACCCATTGAGGGAGCTTAAAGCGGCAACGGGGTATAGTAACCCAGCATATGAGTCGCCTGTGCCAAGCAGTGACGAGGACTCTGAGAAAAATACTGAGAAAGACATAATTTCCGAGGGACAAGGAGAGATGTGACAAGGAGAGAAGTGATCGAGCAAGCACATCTTTAGATATAGGAAGAGAAATAAAGAGATGGAAGGGAGAAAGAGATACAGCTGATGAGTTAGCACTTCTACAGAATGAATGGATGGGTGGACAGAGTCTGCTCAAACTCGATGGTAAAGACATTGAGGAGGTAAGACAAAGCGAAGATCAAGATGGGCAAGACTAAAAGGATAAGGAAGGGAAGGAACGATCAAAGGAAGAAGAGAAAAAAAGAAAAGATAGACAGAGATGAGAGCAGCTATAGCAAGATGAACAGTTGAAGAAGCAGGAAAGAGCAGAGGAGCAATGAAAACGAGATAATAGACAAAGGGCAATCGATGAGTGAGAAAGGATAGAAAGGAAAAGAATAGAAGATGAAGAACAGAAGATAAGATAATGCAAAGATGAAGGGATGAGGAGATAAGAAGGGCAAACGAGAGAAGGGATATGAAGAAAAAGGAGGAAGACAGGGTAAGGGAGGAAGCAAGAGTCATTACCTGGCCAATCTAGAGTAAATCTAGAGGACAGGTTTGACTCCAGGAGCATTGGGGAAGCAGTCAATAAAGTTTATTACGATATGAAAGCCCAGTAAGAGTTGAAGGGGAAGGGAAAAAATTATCGACTTGAGAGTACACAGCTATACGATACAGAGGGAGCCTCATGTAGCACGAGGCCCCCCAAGGAGTTGTCTTTAGATAGACTGACTCTACACAGAGATGTGGAGGAGAGAAATTATACGAGTTGGGGAAAGGAAATGTCAGACAAAGACAGAGACACTTTTCCCAGAGAAGAGAGGGATGACGTATGTGGTCCTGAGGGTTGCTTTTCAATGGGTTAGGAAATGAGATGGTCAGATTTAGATGCCCCTGTACCAAGGACGTCAAAATCACTGACACAGTCAGATCAACCTAAAGGGCAACCTCGTGGTGAGAGGGGGGAATTGCCACCATATGTGAGCAGATTAAGGTCGCTACCAGGAAGAAGGCAGTGCGGAAATATTGTCTCTACCTTGAATAGACAGACAATGGGAGATGAGTTTTGTAGTTTCCCTTGCTAGAGAAAGGGGGAGCTAGACCACAGTATATACCTTGGTCGCAGATGGACAAGGATAATTTGAGGTGTAAACTTCCGTGTTTAACTTCTGGCGCTGGGAAATGGATACATGAGTTAGAAAAGATGATAGGAGGGAATACCTTGGCTATAGGAGACATTAAAGGTCTCCTGATTGCCATTCTTGGAGAGAGAGAGCTGATGACGTTTGGTCAAGAGCAGGATATGCTAGGGTTACTACGTTTAACACTGCTCATGATGGATCACTGTTTAATAATTTCAGAGCGGTAGCCTGGAAAGCACTTAGAGTACTGTATCCAGACAAGTCTGATATGGGAGCTATAATGACAAAAAAGATGCAGGAAGGGGAAGACCTGCTTGCTTACATTCAGAATTTTCAAGAGCAGTGGAGTTTGGAGACACGCAAATCTTAGGGAAAATCGATACCTGTGTTTCATCATATATTATGCCAAGGGCTGCCAGAGCCTGTACAGAAGCAGTTCAAGAAGTTAGTGGGTATGAGGCCAAACCATGATCGGAGATCCAGTTGACCATCGCACATTATTGCAGACTCTTGCAGGAAAAGAATCGCAAAAAAGATGATGTCAGGAAAGGCGAAGAAGTGAAGTTAGTACAAAAGAGGTTTTCTAAGAACGCTATTGAAGGGGCGATGATAACTATTGGAGGTGGATGGAATTTACACCAGGTAACAAACATGCCACAGGGATATAATCAAAGGCAGTTTGATCAGGGCAATAATGGATTTGCTCCACGAGTAAGGGGAGGAATTTGAGGAAGAAGCTTTCAGAGTAATCAAGGGACTTGGCAAAACAATCAGAGAAACTTTCGGAATAATCAAGGTGGGTTTCAGAATATGCAGAATGATAATCAAGGCATGCAGGATGGACAAATGGGGAGACCTCCTCCTATATGTTGGTTATGTGGGCTGACAGGGCACTTGGCTCGTATGTGTAGAAGTCAAGGGTTTGTGCAGATTGGTCAATGTTCAAGAGGGGGGACTTCAAACCCGCCTGCATATTCACAGCAGAGTGGAGATGGGTTTGCTCAGAATCAAACAGTGCAACAGGCACAAGCGCTGATAATGCAGCAAGGTTTGCAACCACAACAAGCAGCAGTAAATATGTCACAAGGGCAGTCACAGCATTCACCTATGCAGATTCAGCAAAGCACAAGCACAGGACAGCTAATGACTCCTAGAATACTGTTGACGGAGGGAATCCTTTCACAGGTAACGGAATGAGGCTGTATCTACAATAGGACAGCTCACTGGGAGACTTGATGTGTTCAATACTATCCGTGACGCCAAATCCTCACAAGGAACCTAGGGTAGACATCAGTATAGGAGGCAAACATTTTTCATTTTTAGTAGACACGGGTGCAACACGTTCGTGTATAAAAGAGGGAACATTTTTAATGTCTGGCAATGCCATGAATACTCAAGGTTTCACAGGAGCTACAAGTAGAGTTCCGTTTACTGAAGACTTACAAGTCTCTATAGGAGAATGTGTCAAGTCGGTGTCACTGCTGTATTCGAGGCAGACACCTGTCAATATATAGGTCGAGATTTGATGACTAAGTTGAATATGACAATCTTGTTTACTGATAAAGGTATAGTGTGTTCAACACCAGGAATGCATTATTTAAATGTGAATTAATTTATTATGGCATTTGCAGGACAAATGTCCATGAGAGCTATCCTGTTAGAACCTGAAGTGTTTCATTATGGGGTGAGCATCTTGTTGATGTGCCTGCCAGGCTTGGTAGGCAGAACTATGAGAATACCTGATGAGTTTTTATTCCGGCCAAAGATACCTATGGATAATGTTACGTTCACCTGGTATCCACGGGGACGCCACCCAGCCCTGGTTGGATGATTTGCACTCTCAAACCCTCTCCCAGTCCCTTGGTAAGGCCTCTGGTTAAAGATGAGTCTGCAATATGGGAGAGCTGGATTCAATACCAGATTGTCTTTATGTTTTCCCACCTCCCTTGGCCTCAACTCCTTCCTCCCCCTTGGGTCCTCTCCTCACCTTAATATTGTAGAAGGTGGATTCTCTGTCCTGCACCTCGTGGCAGGGGCGTGTAGATGTGGGTGGCGGGCAGCAACCAAGTTACTTCACTGGTGCAAGCCCCCCCCCTGTGGGAATCCAGGCCTGCTGCGACTCCGTAGGTTTGCTGCTTTACAGTCATTATATGCAGTTCTTCTGTTCCTCTTATTTCGAATAATAATGTCTTTCTTCTTTCCTTTTAGGTATGGAATGGTATTTTTGAGTTGTCATGCAGTTTGAAGATGAGCATGGGCCGGTAAGCGAAAGCGCGGTGTGCGCGATGCTGTCTGTTGAGTAATGCGTGATGCGCAGTGCTGTTTCGCATTTTATATTGCTAACCTGTGTCTTTACTCTCCTTGCAGGTTGCGATGTTCTTCGCCGAGCGCCGTAATGTTCCAGCAATGATACTGACCAGGAGATGACTACCCAGGTAAGAATTGTGTGGCTTTCTTCATTTGGAAGGAAACGTGAGTAAACGCTTACTAATGCTGTCTTCTTTCTCCTCTTTCCAGGTTATGGTATTCCAGGATGCATGCGGTGCCGGATGATGGAGTTTGTACCTTCAGGTGAGGGGAACTGAAGTCAGCGATGGATTGAAGACAGGATACTGTTCCAGGTAAGTTTCGTAGTGTTCTTTCTCTCTCTGCGGGTCTTTGGTTTCAGGTAAACTGGCATCAAAGAACTGGACACGGTGAGCGTTACGCAGCCCACAGCAGAATAACGCAAAGCATGTTCTGCTGTTTGGGTGTGGTTTAAATAGTCTCAGGTAAAGTAGTCCAGGTAAAATAGTCCCAGGACTGCCACACCCAAAGTAGTCCAGGTAAAGTAGTCCCAGGCCTGCCACACCCAAAAGACTAGACCGCATAGCTCAGTTCCGTGTAATTGAGCTATGTGTGTGCCTCCATGTTGGCTGAACCCCCCCAAGTTAAATAGTCCAAAGTAAATAGTCCCATTCTAATGTTGGTCTTCATGATGGTTATGAGCCTGGCGCCAAAGGTGCCAGGATTGACTACAAGAGAGTCTTGGATGAGGTTTTAAGGCCTTTGACCTGGCCCTAACTGGAAGGCTGACTTGCCAGTGAGGGCCAGGGGCAAGGGTCATGACAGATAAAGAGGAAGGGCGAATCTTTCCTCTTGAACTACAAGCAGCCATAGTGCGAGGAGAAATGGCTTTGCTTGATGGGAATGATCATGATGGCAGATTATGGTGTACAGTGATCGCCATTGGGGAAGGTTAAAGATTGACTGGCGTCACTGATGAGGACATGTTTAGAGATCATCCATCAGATGATGAAGTAATATTTGAGATGAGCATTACTTATTGGGTTTGAGCCATTAAAGTGAGGTTCCCCAGAGAATGATGCTAGTACAAAAGCGTCCTGAATATTTTGAGGAAGACATGGCAAAAGTGCCAGGCTCATTATGGACTACAGGCCCTTATGACGTAGGCCTATTGAAGGGAGTTGGAGAAGTAAAGATTAATTTGAAACCAGGAGCAATTTTATCTCGAGCACGACAGTTTCCTATGGCTCGAGAGGCAGATGAAGGTATTTATTTTTTTTTATTTTTTTTTAAACATATTTTTATTAATTTCATATCATAAAGCAACAACACATTTAACCAACATAAGCACCCTCCCCCCCACACCCCCCCCCGGAAGAGTCTCTCCACATTCCAATCCACATCAAGAAAGTTTACGTGCTATATAAGTCCGAAATTTTAATATTTTGTGGGCACCATTGTTCCATATAGTCCGACTTCAAGTATTCTAAACCCCCCCCCATTCCTTCATGAAGGAGTTCTTTTGGTCCTGCAGGTTGTGCGTAATCTTTTCCATCGTCATTTGCGACCACACCTTCTGCAACCAGGTGAATACTAGTGGCGATTCTTGTTTTTTCCAGTTTTGGGCAATCGTTGCCCATGCCGCAATGATTAGACCCATGAGGCTTCTCCATTGTGCTTTATGTAGTTTCTTGGCCTGTGAGTCCTTAAAGCCGCACAACCATACCCGCTCCCCCATTTGGTCGGCCTCTGGGAACATTTTCGATATTTCAGCTTGCACTTCCCTCCAGAAGCCCTTGACACCCTGACAGTCCCACCAAATGTGTCACCATGAGCCGGATGACCGGCATCCCCTCCAACAGCAATCTGACGTTGCCGGGTACATTGTTTTGAGCCTCTCTGGAGTGTAATGCCATTGAGTAATTATTTTAAGCCACATTTCTCTGGTTTGCACTGCCCGGGTGAGTTTTGGGATTCCCTCCCACAGCTCTGTCCATTGCTGTCTGGAAATCTCTTCCCCCAGCGTGCTTTCCCATCTTTTCATGTATGTCCATTTGATTTCTTGGTATAGTGTAGACACCAATTTCTTGTCTCCTGGATTGGTGATTAGGAATTTTTCAAAAGGTGTTAGGTCCCTGGAGGCGCACTGAAAGATCTCTGGTGTGGTAATCCAGTGTTTGATTTGTTCATATTTGTATCTATCCGCTTCTGTGAGGTGCCACATTTTTTTGCAGTCCATAAATGATCTTATTTCTTTGTTTTGGATAATTTCCCCTATTTTCCTGCATCCTGCGGCTTCCCATTTTTCAAATGCCCCCGGATCAAGACCCGGAGGGAATTGTGGATTTCGGTTTATGGGCGTGAAGGGGGCCAGTGTGGTGGTCATCATTCCCCTCTTGGTTTGTTCATCCCAGGCTTCTAAGGTGGTTTTCATGACCTCGCTTATGCGTAGGTTTGGATGCCTATGCTGTTTTTGCTTCCACAGTAGGTCCTCCAGGGGGGCCCTGGCAACCGCCCTATCTTGTGTAACCCAGGTTGATCTTTGACCATCCCCCAGCCACTCTTTCAGGACCCAAAGTTGTGCTGCTTGATAATATCTCCTGAAGTGTGGAAGTGCCATTCCGCCTGCCTTGGTTGGGGCTGTAAGGATGGCTCTGGCCACTCGTGGGGGTTTCCTGTTCCACACGTAGGCCGAGATAGCCTTTGACATAGCTTTAAAGAAGGAGTTTGGGACCGCTATTGGGAGGGCATGGAAATAATATAACACCCGGGGGAGTATGTTCATTTTCACAGACTGTATTCTGCCCCACCAGGAGACCCTTAGCGGATTCCACCTATCTAGATCTTTCTTCACTTTAGCCAGCAGCTGTGGGTAGTTTCTCGCAAAAAGCCCATCCACCTTGTGTGTGAGTGTCACCGCAAGGTACTTGATACCCTCCTCTGCTATTTTTAGTCCTAGGGAACCCGCCTCTTCTATCAGTGTCCCCTTGTCCCTCGCTAAAATGAGTATCTCGGATTTCTTCTTGTTTATTTTTAATCCTGAAATCTCTCCGAAGACCTCAAGTTCTTTTAGGGTTTGTGGTAGGGAACTAGCCGGGTCCTCTAGGAGCATGTCATCTGCGTATGCTATAACTTTGTGTTGTCTGCCTGCCATCTCTATCCCCCTTACCCCTGCCGATTCCCTCAATTTGATAAGGAGAGGTTCCAAGAATATGGCGTATAAGAGGGGGGAGAGGGGGCAACCCTGCTTAGTTCCTCTTGAGATCTCCACCCTGTCTGTGTCCTCCCCGTTAATTGCAATTCTAATGGATGGGGATTTGTAGTTTGCTTTGACCATATTTATAAATTGTTCTCCGAATCCCATGTGGTGCAGTGTCTTAAAAAGAATGGACCACTCTACCTGGTCGAATGCCTTCTCGGCGTCTAAGGACAGTAGTATTGCCGGTGTATGGGTAATGCCTGTTTTTTCAACAAGGTGTATTATTCTTCTTAAATTATCATGTGTTTGCCTGCCAGGTATGAAGCCCGATTGGTCTGTGTCTATTAGGGTCGGGAGGAGGGGAGACAGTCTAGCAGCCAGAACCTTGGTGTAAATCTTTGTGTCCAAATTCATCAGGGAAATGGGGCGGTATGAGCCCGGGAGGGTGGGGTCTTTACCTGGTTTATGGAACACTAGGACCTTTGCCTCATTCATGGAGGGGGTAACATTTCCAGTGTCCTTAAATGTGTTCAGTAGCCTGGTCAGGACTGGAGTGAGGATGTCTGCATATTTTTTATAGAAGGGGGCCGTGAAGCCATCTGGGCCTGGTGCCTTAGAGTTTGGAAGATCTGCTATTACCCTCTGGACTTCTTCTTCTGTTATCTGTGATTCCAGCACTAATTTGTCCTCCTCGGATATTTTCGGGAATGGGAGAGATTGTAAGAATCTGTCTTGTTTCTCATCATCTGGGTGCAATGACATGTAGAGTTCTTTATAGAAGTCCTTGAAGGCCTTCCCCATGTCCTTAGTGCGTGTTTGTATTTTTCCATTTGCATCTTTGATGTTCACTATAGTCATTGAATTTTGTTTTCCTCTGAGTTGTCTTGCAAGGTATTTATCTGCCTTGTTAGCCTTGATGTAGTATTTTTGTTTTAGATATAGGATGGATCTTTCAGCCTTTTTTTTACGAAGCATATCCAGTTGGCCCTGTACATGTTTCAGTGCTTTTTTGAGGCTTCTGGTGGGGTGGACCGCCAGCTCCTCCTGTATGTCTGTTATTTTCTTTTCCAGCATTCGTTCCCAGTCATGCTTCTGCTTGTCCTTGGTGGCTTTGAATGCTATAAAGTGCCCCCTGATCACTGCCTTGAAAGCTTCCCAAACGCTCCCAGGAGGTACTTCTCCAGTGTCATTCGTTGCGAAGAATTCTTTGATTTTGTCTCCTATTGCTTGTCCCAACACCTGGTCCGTGAGAATGTCCGGCGGCAGCCTCCACCTCCAGAGGCCTCTTTCCCTTTCGGGAGTCTGAATGTCCAACCACAGCGGGGCATGGTCTGACAATGCTATGGAGCCTGTTTCCAGACCCTGTATCTTCCCTATCAGTCCCACCGACACCCAGAAGTAATCTATTCTCGACATTGTGTTGTGCACATGCGAGTAGTACGTAAACCCGCTTGCCTGACCCTTCAGTTCCCTTCAAGCGTCTCGCAGTGCCAACTGCTCCATTTTCTGTTTGAGCTGTTTTGATGGGGCCCCCTGACCTTGAGAGCCTCCCGCACTCCTATCCACTCTAGGTTGCCAGGCCATGTTTAGGTCACCTCCCAAAATTACCTCCCCTTTTGCAAACCCCTCTAGTTTCTCCAGGGTGTCTCGGAGGAAGCCGTCATGCCCTGTGTTTGGTGCGTATATTTTCGCTAGGGTTAGCCGGAGACCCCCCGAGTGTGACATTTGCAAATGCGTACCTCCCTTCCCTGTCTACTTGAGAGTCTAAGGGAGTTGTCGTCAGACCCTTTTTAACTGCTATCATCACTCCTGCTCTCTTTTCCCCGGCGTTTGCCTGTGCCCAGACCGTGTACCCTCTGAGGGTTACCTTCTGTCTATCCTGGGCTTTTATATGTGTCTCCTGGAGAAACAGAACATCCGCCTTCTCCCTCCTTAGCAGAGCCTCCACCTTTTTCCTTTTCACCGGTGAATTCAGCCCCCTCACGTTTAGTGAAAGGAATCTAAACTTCCCCATCTTATTCAGTCTATCGGTGATGCTGACTTTCCCGCTAGTTGTGATCTTGTCTCTCTTCCGGGGTTCCCCTCACCCAATTTCCCCCCCAAACTCCCCAACAACCCCTTAACAGTTAACAGAAACTCAACTTTCATCCCGAGGAGGGCACAAGCACCTAAGGTTTCTAGGGCGTTACACCTATCGCTCCTTGCCCTCACTTGACTCGGGAAGGACTTGTGAGGAGTCCTAAACCCTGCATCATCCTCAGACCTGGATAGAGTACTTTCCTGGACCCCCGCCAGGCCGCGGTGCGTCTATTCTTCCGAGAATGCAATCTTAGTCTACTCCCGCCTATCCCCATCTTGGATTGGGCCGACGATTGTGTCAGAGCGTATCTTCCACTCCCCAGCGGGTTGCCCCGAGAGCCCACCCCCGTTCTGTTTCTTTTTTTTCCGCACAGTGTCCCATCCTCTCAGCCTCTTATACGGCTCCCCCTTGGCTCTGGCTTCCCTCGGGTCCATCTCCTCCATTTGCTGGCCCATTATACACAGGCCTTCCTCGCTGGAGGTCACTCTTTTCTGTTTGCCCTCCCACTCGAACAGAAGGCCAAAAGGGAAAGTCCACTTATATCTTATCTCATTCGCTACCAGGTCCCTCACCAGTGGGGCCATCTCCCTCCTCTTCAGTAGAGTCGCGGATGCCAGATCCTGATATAACTGAATGTCGGCCCTGTTCATCCTAATGTACTCCATTTGCCTCGCTCTCCGTAGGATCTGCTCCTTCTGTGGGTAAGATGAGAGAGCCGCGAGTACATCCAGTGGTCTTTCTCCAGGGGTGCCCGTTCTTCGCGGCCCCACCCGGTGCACCCTGTCGATTCCAATGTTCGCTGCTTCTTGTTCCTCCTATCTCTGAATACTTCTTGAACCGCCTTCTTGAGGTCCTTATCCAGCACTGACTCAGGCATGTACTTAATGCGGATATTGGATCTGCGGGATCAGTTTTCCAAGTCTTCACACTGGATTTTGAGATTATGGGTTAACCGAACTATGTGTTCCTGCATCTCACTGTTTTGTCTAGCTTCATCTTCTACATTTTGCACTATTCTCTCAATGGTATCTGTCCTTTCCTCCAATTTGGCGACATCTAATTTCAGTTCCTGGACTGCCTGTCTCATATCGTTCCTCATTAAAGTAAATTGGTCTTGAACTGTACACATGAACTTGTCTTGCAACTCCTTGAACCAGGCATGCATGTCATCTTTTGACGGGGGGGAGATTGCCCTGGTTCGGGGGGGAGAGGTCCGTTGTGGCTTCTTCTGCCGATCTGTCCCTTGAGGATGCCGTGGCCTCCGACGACCACATGTGGAGTAAATTGGAGTCTTGTCTGGGTGGCTGCATCGACACTTGAGAAGCGCCCCTGCCCTTTCGCCCTGGACATTTTTCAGTTGCTGGAGGTCCAGTTAAGACTCCTGACGTCTCTTGAGGATTTATGGTGTGACCTCTCTGGTTACGGGATTGATCAGCAGAGAGACTGTTCGTAGCGATGATTTACTATGTGGGGACCGTTTCCACAGCCCCTTGTAGCCGCTCCCTCCATCCGTGCTATGGTGTTTGACAGATGCTGGGGGTGGTGTGAGGGGGCAGCTGTCTCGCCGATGTCGTGCGTATGACCGGGGGCAGGTGTCCTTATATGGGGTTGGTAGGGGTAGAGAGGCCTTGCTCGCGCTCTCACCGCGGTCTCTTCTGCTCCTTTCCTCCCCGGCAGTGGCCCTCCTTCCCGCCACTCTCATGTGTGTCGTGCGTGGTCTCGGCGGGGATCCGATGGGGGCCCGCAGCCGCCTATCCCGCTCCGTAAGCTAGAGAACCCTTCTCTTCCACGCCGCCTGTGCACGGGGAGGGGAGTGGGGGGCCTCACACTAGCCCCGATGCCCCCTCCGCGCCCACGGTTGCTTTGCCGATGTGGGTGCGAGGTGTCCGCGGTCGCCGGCGTGTTGTCGCCCTTGGCGCTTCTCCCAGGTAGAAAGTATGGAGGTCCTGCGCGCACCTCCTGAGCCTCTGGGCGGTCCTCCCGGCGGCCTCTCCCGGGAGACTGCTGTTGTTGGCGGCCCAGCGGGAGCGCGGCTCAGACGTGACCTCCTCTGCCGGCGGCCATCTTGGAATGATGAAGGTATTTTTAAGACAATTTCCGCCACAAGACCTGGTGACGTCAGGGTCACCGTGTAATATGTCAGTGTACCCTATCAAGAAATCTAAAGGGGGTCATGCAGACTAATTCAATATTTAAGACCGATAAACCAGATTGTAGAGGCTGATTTCCCTCTAGTTCCTAATCCGGCTACAATCTTATGTAATATACCTGTTGAAGCACAATATTTCACTGTGATTGATTTGAAAAATGTGTTTTTCTCAATCCCTTTGCACAAAGACTCGCAGGATCTGATATAATTTATGTTCAGACAAACTAAGTTAAAAAGCACGAGATTAACTCAAGGGTATTGTGAGTCTCCATCGATTTTTAATAGGGTCCTCCAGATGGATCTAAGCAATATTAATTTGGAAAGTTTTGTCTTGAAATATGTAGACGATATTTTAGTGCAGATGCAATTCTGTTCAGTTGATGATTACACTTGCTGACAAAGGATTTGACACGGAGAAGTTACAGTATTATCAACAGGAGGTATTGTACATAGGTCAGTTGATTTTGCTTGAATGAAAAAAAGTTACTCCTGAGAGAGCTGAGGCCATTTTCAAAACCACAAAGCCAAACACGATAAAGCACATGCAAAGATTTCTTGGACTATGTAAATATGTCAGAGCATGGGTCTTTGATTATAGTTCATATACAAGGCCTTTGTTACAACCTCTAAATAAAGCACAGGCTACGCAAGAGAAAATTGTTTGGACTGAGGAGATGGAAGAAAGATTTGAGGAATTGAAGAAGGCAATTTGTAAAGCTCTAGTTTTAGGGATTCCTAATTATGCTGAGGAATTCTTTTTGTTTTCGTATACGGATGGTACAGTTATGATGGCAATCCTTACATAGGAAACTACATTGGGGTACAAGCCCCTTGCATATTAAAGTGGGATTTTAGATCCAGTAATGAAGGGTCATTTTCCGTGCGAACAATCTTTGGCGCTGCCATGTTCGCCATAGAGAAGGCTGCAAGTATAGTAATGGAATGCTCTATGATGTTGTTTGTTGAGCATGCATTATTTGCTATCTTGGAGAAACCAAAAGGAACATTGACTTCCCAAAGGGCTTCTGCCTATGAAGTAGTCATATCGAATACAGCGATCAAAATAGTCCAATGCAGAATAGTGAATCCTGCCAGGTTTATAGCTGAACCATTGGCAGAGGATGAGCATGCGCACGACTGTTCGAACTATGAAGAGTTCTATGATGCGATCCCCAGGATAAAAGAAAATGCCTTGACAGTGGTAGAAATTGTTTTTATTGACGGTTCTTCAAGGATTTATCAAGATAATGGGCAGAGATACACAGGTGCTGCTGTGGTAAAATACACAGCCAATGGGGAGTTTCAGACATTGGTAAGTGCACGGCTCCCGTCTCACCATTCAGCACAGACTGCAGAGATAGTGGCGCTGATAGTCGCGCTCAAGAATCATGCACACCAGGAAGTAATGTTGTAGAGTGACTCCAAATATGTGACATTGACAGTGCACGCAGGATTAGCACGTTGGAAAAGGAGGGGCTACCTCCGAGCAGATGGCACTCCTTATTGGACAGGCTTATCAGGGCACTACAACTCCCAGTAGCCATCGCAGTCATTAAATGTGCAGCTCATACTAAAATGGCAGATTTTATCTCACTTGGAAATCAGGCAGCAGATGATTAAGCCAAGAGAGCTGCATGTTTAGAGGGTATAATGTCTTTTGATATGCCTAATGTGAATGAAAAAATGGTGGTGATGATGAGTGTGTCTGACCCATATAGTAATCTTTCGAATGCATAATTGATAGAGATTCAGGGAGAAGCACCCCAAGATGAGAAGGATCTGTGGACACGAAGAGGGTATTCTTTAAACCCCTCTGAAGCATTGTGGGGAAAAGACAGCACTGGTAAACCGGTGATGCCTGTAGCCTTATTAAGGGTGGCACACTACACTACCCTGCGCACACAACTAGAGAAAACCTTGCTGCAACTATTGCAGAGGAATGGTTTGTACCAAATGTGTTAGACCACGTTGCATTCTATGTAGTGAACTGCATTGTGTGTCAAAAATTAACTGCTGGGCATACACTGCATACAGTTAGGGGAATTACTCCGAGACCTACTGGCCCTTTTGAGCATTTGCATATCAATTATGTCGACATGCTGCAAGTATGTAATGAGTATAGATACATGATTGTAGTAGTTTGTCCCTTTTCACAATTGATTGAAGCTGATCCATGTACGCATCCAGACAAAATTCTTAGAAGTATTTCCTAGATGGGGAATATGTGAAGTATTAAGATCAGTTAATGGTCCTCATTTTGTGAATCAGACTTTTGAACAGATTGACTTGTTGCTTGGTATAAAGCACACATTTTATTCAGCTTATCATCCACAAGGGAATGGGATCTGTAAACGGCTCAATGGCTTTCCTAAAGAAAGAATAGCCAAATTGAAGCTTACCTTGAAGAAAGGATGGTTGCATTGCCTACCACTGGCATTATATGTATTGAGGAACCAGCCAGGTTCATCTCACCCTGATGAAATAGTGACAGGGAGATGAATGAGGACACCCCTCATGCCTCCACCCAGAGTTAGAAGTGATGCCCAGCCAACAACAGAACTGTTAGGAATGGAGCTACATGACTACCTTACATGTATGACTTCAAGTATCTCTGTCATTTCAGGTCAGCTACAGCGAAGAGGGTGTAGGGCAGCGCAGAACACAGAAGGAGATGCTTCAACAAGTGGAACTAAAGTGGACCACATTTGTCTATATTATGATGCTGCTTATATTTTTGTCTTTTTGTATTTGCCTGTACGTTTTGAAATGCAGTTGATTTTTAACCCACATTGTTAACTTAATGTGAAAAATATGCTTTGTTCGTTTTGAAATTGTCTAGTTTAGCACAAATTTGAGACTCATGCTCTAATTGGCTTTGCTTATTTCTAACCAACTGGTATGACTTACCTTGATTGTCTCATAACCAGAAAATCGAGCATCATGAAATAAAACTCATGCATAAAATGTACAAACAAGACTGTGAATAAGTGTACAATTGATGCTCAAATAGTCTTGATGCTTAAGGGATCCTAATATCAGATACAAAGGATATATCACAGGTGAATTAGATAACACCATTACTATCTTGCTTTAAATAGAAACATACAGCATTTGTTGCATGTTCTAATATACATCGGCGGCTACTCCCCCTGTGTTACACTCAATAAGTGGAACTAAAGAACTATGAGTTCCTAAAGTGTTCCACAGAGATGCAATCTTAATTCGCAACCATACAAGGATGAAGTGGCACAAGCCCTGCTTTAACAGTCCTTTTATCGTGGAAGACGTCACGCCGTCTGCAGTCAGAGTGCAGGACAGACGTGCATGGACTTTTCTAGGTGACGTAAAAATGTATGCTGGAGAAACCCCTCTGCCCCCACGCCTATCGGAAGCAAGCATCGGGGAAGAACCTCAGCATGTTCAAACAAGGTCTATGACGAGGAAGAAGGACGCAGAAGCAGTGTAAAGACAAAGAGTTCATTGGGCTGTGGCTTGTTTCGGGACACTCTGTGCAGTCATTTCAGGGTTAAGGGAAGATATTTGTTCTTGAGCCACAGGAGTTTGTGACATTGGACTGAGGCATGCTTTAGCCTTGATAAGAAGAAAATATGACAGATCTTGAGTTTGTCTTCGACAACTGGAAGAGTGTACAGTACCCTGATTCATTTCTCACTGAGTTCCTGCTTGGATTTACTTATGGTGATCCCTGATGACAACATTACACGGATCATTCTTTCTTATTTTTATTTCTTATTGCACGCATATCCTTTGATTGTGGGGAGAACTACTAGTATTCCTGTTTTCCTGTGAAATCCTAAAAATAGCCCAGTTGTGAGAATATTGCTTAAATCAATGAACAAATTCTTCAGCTTCCTGAGTACAGTGTGGAAAATACAAATGCCCCTATCAGCTGACAATGCGCATAGACTGGTCAGTTTGGTTTTCTGTTAGCTGTTTGAAGAGTGTCCACAACTTGTCAGAAGACACACTGATGTGCGTACATTTCTAAGGGATCCGAGAAACAATGCAGCATTAAATGAGATTCTGAGAGACATCATACTAATGCTTACTCAGCGAGAACTCTGAGATCTGAATGAGACTTTTTCTTCGAGGCACAGATCGAGGAATTGTTGTCTTAAAAGAACCCTTGTTTCATGCTGAAAGAAGATCATCATGTCATCCAGTGAAAGGCCGATTCGAGGAGTTCACTGGGACTTTGTGTTCATTGTCCAGTAAGCAGTTGGTTGTCCAAGTGTGAAAATAAAGTTAAAATATCGAGGCTGAGTACCCCAAAAGGAAATACACCGAACACGGGTTACAGAGGAACATACAAAGATCTTTAATTTATACTGAACAGTTACAAAGGACAAAACAAAATCAGATAGCTATCGGCCCTCAGTACAACACAGCGAACCTCAGCATGGTTCAGTGTGCTCAGTGAGTGGGGCTGTACATTAGAATTTGTTGCTGCTTTATACCATTTGCGAACATGATGTCCAACCCTACTATGGGTTAATATTCCTCTAATACATTACTGATCTAGGGTTTATGCCGAGTTTACATATCTATATGCATAGGGGTTGCCTTTAATACATTCGCCAACAAGTCTACATGGTAACAGTGTATTTTAGGATTTCATATACAGGTCTTCTCAAACATGAATACAATGTAGTTAAACAAGTGTTCTTAGTTCAGTATTTGGATACATTGTTCTTAACATATGCTTGCAGATTCGTTTCATTGGCACGAGTAATCCTTTACACACAGGTCAGCGAAGGACAAGGTCTCAGTTCACGACCCCAACAAGTGGCCTGCAGGCAAGTTACATATTAATTACACACAGAGGTCAAGACGGCCATGTTGTATTTTGGAATGGCATCGTCCACCATTTTAACTCACAGGGTGACTTTACGGAGAGATCCTAAAATGGCGGATTTGACCTAAAATGGCGGCTTACATTGATTCTAAGGTCAGGACCTTGCGACACGATTTCTTCGCATGTGGCTTATAAGCAGCTTGGCGTAGGCCAATATACATATATTCATTGCAATAGGAGGTACGATATAATTTCCCACTTGACAAACCCTCCTTTTGGCCTATGCCAAGTGCTAAACTACTTCTGATCCCCTTGCAAATAACTCCATTCATCATCGTCCATGCACCCTGAATCGCTGTCAGAAATATCTATTGCCATCAGGTCATTCGCTAAAATATCTTTTAACACATATTCCTTGGAAGTTTTATCTGGGGCATACACTTTATGTCCCATTGTACCTATCGCTTGTGCGCAACTTCCCCCGAGCATCAATCATATACTAGGTAAACACTGGATACAACAACAAAGGAACAACAGAATTCCCAAAATTATCAGTAAGACTGAAAGAACCTCTCAACCCCAAGATCACAAGAAGTCCCAGAACGAAGCGCTAAGATCCCAGTTTCCCTCGGGAACATGCACTTCTGAACTAAGGACGTGCAGATTCTGTATTGCCTTGAACATAGTTGGGGAGGAATCTGGCACGAAAACACAGCAAGCGGACCCCACTTATTTACACACTCCACCACGTTCAGCCAGAATGACATCTCATGCCATCCAGTTCTGGAGCGCTACTAGTCTTATCGCTTTCTGTTCTAATGTCATATTATAGAGTATGTCCGTGGTCCGGTTGATGGTTCTCTTCAGTACTCTCGCTAGTCTTCTGATATCTTCGGAATTCGCTATCTGCCCCCAAAATGGTACAAATGATTTTGCTACATCTCCCAAGACCTGTGCTGGAGTGTCACCATTCCCGTCCCGCCGTGGACGAGCCTTTGAAACCTCTACAGTACTAGCTATGAACACCCCAGGTAACAGGATCCCTAAATAACAGGTTCCCTGCCAATCCCTAGGTAACCATGGACATGCTACATTACCACAAACAAAGTAGACAGGTTTGCCTACATACAAAGGTATGTCTTCCCCAGTCAAATTTGCAACGTTGGCACAACCTCTAAAATCTCCCATTGACTGAGTACCATTCCTCTGTATTCAGAAAGAAACTGAATCGGGGCTATGGTTAACAGTCCTTATTGCCTATCAGAGCCATTTTAAAGGAAATCAAAGATGGAAAAGGACGAGACAGTCTATCAGAGGGCCTAATAGAAGCAACGTTGAGCTTACTCCTATTTGCGAAAAGCGAGCATCCCAGGGGAGTCAGAACACGTTTCTCAAAACTATTCAAATTGGTGCCATCAAAGTTCCCCAAGATGCTATCGTTCCAACGGCCAAAGAACAGTGCTCTAAGAGAAGCATAAAAAGCAGTTGTCAAAGGTAAAGGATGAATATACCAACCTAACGCCTTATGCCTGTGTTGCGGTAAATGTGAACAGACCCAACAGTTGGACCTATTAAAAATGGCATGCGTGGCATTCATGATAAGTAACAGAGTATTGTTATGGTACCTTTGTCTATGCTGGGAATCCCTAGGGGAAAAAGTATGCAAATGTACAAAGGGAGTAGGAACAGTGGGTACATTTTCAGTTGGTAACAAGGACTCTAAAGGATGAGTTTCCTCAAGGTACCATAGTCCTAAGACAGTGACTATTATAAAACCAAATATTATTATAAAAACACAGCAATACGTTTTCGGGGCCCAAGTGTTTTGTCCATTATCCCGGCTGGTCAAACGATCATTTACGAGTCCCATGCGAGCGGTAGCGGTGGCAGGCATTGTAGTCTTCAAACGGCAACCCCAATGTTATTAGCTGGCGACCTCCCGGCTACGCGACTTCTTAGTCCTTCCACAACCCTAGCCAACAGAATCCCCTTTCTCAAATTTGGGCAAAAACAAGCCCTCGATGATCCTTTCCTTCTCCGAATGCACAGCCAAACCATGCCGTAAGTCTATCAGATTCACAACAAAACCGTGCCGTAAGTCTATCTTCTTGGATGCAGATTGTACCTTGCTTTTCCCTGTACTGATTGATCCGGAAACAATGTGTCATCACTTCCCGTTGGGAGCAACGTATCAAGAGCAACTGAAGATGCAGAATTTGAAACAACAGTTTCCGGAAACAAAACTTTTGGAGAGTGTGGAGACAGAATTGCAGGTTTCCCAAGCCTCACGGGCTCAGAAAGATTCTCTGATGCACTCTTGGCGCTATTTACTGCTTTGGGATCATTGGTTGCAGCGTTAGCGAGGGGTTCCGTTTCTTCTGTATCTTGTGGCACTGGGTGAGGAAGTTTCTTGACGTGCGACGCGTGGATCCAGTTTTTTCTGCCAGAAACCCGCACCGCCGTCTGTGTGACCAACAGGACCTGGAATGGGCCCCGCCAACGAGGTGCAAGGCAGGAAGAACGCTCAAATGCCTTGATGAGCACCCAGTTCCCAGGCCGTATGCTGTGGCCCGGGCCCTCGTATCGCACAGGTAAAGCCTCTCGCACCTGGTGATAAATCAAATACAGGTTTTTAGTCAACTAGCTGCAATAATCTGAAAGAAGTACATTTTCAACATTTCTCAAGGATCTACATTTAGGGAGATTCCAGATATTGGCAGGTCTCCCCATTACCACCTCAAATGGAGAGAGCCCAGTCTTAGTTTGAGGGGTTATACGCATGGCTAATAACACGATCGGTAAGGCGTCCGGCCATTTTAATTTAATGCCGGCACACGTCTTAGCGAGCTTGTTCTTGATGCTACCATTGTGTCTTTCTACTAGTCCGGCGCTCTGAGCGTGTCTGGCCGAATGTAACCGTTTGTCGATCTGTAATGCCGCACATATCTGCACAATTACAGCAGCGACAAAATGTGGACCATTGTCCAACCAGATGACTCTTGGTAGCCCGAACCACGGAAAATACTCCTTTAACATGGTTTTTGCAGTAATCATGGCTGTAGCATCTTTGACAGGGAAAGCATCGACCCATTTGCTAAAGGCACAGATGACAACTAATACATACTTCATATTATTGCACCGTTCCATTTCAATAAAATCGAAGTGAATGACTTCGAAGGGGACAGAGGGTGGCCCAAAACTTCCCCTTGGAGTTGATGTCCCCTTTCCCACATTGTGTTGCAGGCACATCATGCAGTCCTGAACATAGCGCTGGGCAATTTTCAAAAATTTTGTCATTTGCCCAAACTTTCTCTAACATTTTTGTAACTTTCTGGGCACATATATGCGTAGGACCATGGGCCATGATGACCATCATCATTACATAAGCGTCAGGTAGTAGCCATTTCCCTTCGACTATGTCCACCCAACACCCATCATCATCGAGTTTCCCCAAGCCTTCTGCCCACATCTTGGATTCTTCTAACGTGGCATCGGCTTGGATATCCCGTACAGACCCAACACCCTCATCCATTGCATAGGCATTTACAGTCTCCCTTGAAACATACATCTCCGTAAAGAGATCGGTAGCAGTTTGTCTAGCTATCTGATCAGCGAAAGCATTCCCTTTTCCTATATCATCTGTAATCTTTTGATGTGCTGCACATTTTACGACAGCTAACTGAATAGGGCGCGCAAGCGCTGAGAGCAGTTGTACTATTAGGGAGCCATGTTGGATCTTGTGAAGTTAAGAACCCTCTCTCTGACCAAAGTCTCCCAAAGTTGTGAACCACCCCAAAGGCATTCTGACTATCAGTATATATGTTTACTTTAAGCCCTTCGGAAAGTTCACAAGTTCGGGTCAATGCTATAATCTATGTGGCCTGAGCGGAGTTATGCGTGATTCTCTTGGTTTCCACGACCGTGCTCAATGTGGTGATTGCATAAGCAGCTGTGGAGGTTATTCCATTCACAAGTGATGCCACAACCTGGGCCTCCCTCCAGGAAATCTATCAAACTACTAGATTGGGATCTGAGTAATAGCCCACCTATAGTGGACACTATACATGTTAATCTACTGGCTCTCGCATATCAGATGGCTGGCCTGGTCCATCCCCAAATTGCTATCTCTAACAATGTTGCAGTGGGAGGGTCTTACCATTAGTTCTTGCCCGTTGCTACCCACCCCTAGAATACTGAACTGTGGTTGGCTAGAGCTGTAGTCCCCAGGCCTGGGATCTGCAAAGGTTCTCAGCTCTTGGTGTACCTTCTCAAGGTAATATAAATTACTATGTATCTGCATTGTAACTTGTGTGTACCACCTCAGTCTATGAGAGTGATCGCTCATCTCGTACAACACTTGTCTCACATTGTAGCATCTTTGTTGCAAACTCCTGTCTGGCGGCGTGAGCTCGGCTCCCTTTCCCAGCGCTGTTTTCAGTCCATTGTCTCAGTTGGCTGGGTCACGTGTTCAGAGACCATGATTTGGAGCTCTGAAGTTCTGAATTATGAAGAATCATTCACATTTATTGCAGCTGGTGTTACTGTTGTTCGGGGAATGGAATGTCATACATATATGGTGGCCTTGGCAGCTGGTCCTGTCTCACACGTTTACTCTTGTCCAGCCTGAATTCAACTCAGCCCAGCTCTGGCTGAGAGGCTTGTGGCCTGCTTTAATTTTCCTAAACAATTATGTGGTTCCTACATTGTCCATGCTATTCTATACTCCACATGTATTAGTCACACTTGGCTCTGTCAGGTCCCATAAATGCTCCTGCAGTATCATAACGTTATTTGCATATAAGCATCTGCAAGATTTACTCAGGATCTCTTGCTTCTTGCAGTCAGTTTCTGGGTTGCTGCATCTAGCTAATGACAAAATAATAAAGCACTCACAGTATGTACATGTATCTGTCCTCTAACTATAGAACTGTACGCTCGTGTTCTTCATTTTTTTGAGTGTTTGTTTGTGTAACGATGTGCGGATGGCACATGTGCTTCATGTCTAATGCGGCCAAGTCATGGTGTCTCTAACCACATTTCTCCAATGCGTGTAGCAATGACCTGCTTCCCTGTGTGTATAGGATAGTGTAATTGTGCCAGTGCTGTGTTCAGCAACGCCAGAAGCAAGATCACTTTTCCTGCATTGTTCTGTCGCCATAAGGCATCTGTCAGAGACATGGAGCATTCTCTCTTTATCCATAGCTCCTTCTCCTCCCAGGGCGCTGCTCCCTGCAGCTCCATAATCTTTGTCTCTGGTAGTACATTGTAACCTTCCCTCATCACCATGTTCCTCACTCCTCCCTGCGCCTTTGGCCTCTCCGTCAGTTCCCACAAATTCCCAAAATACGCTCCACATTTTGTCTCATAATCTACTGCTTCATTTCCTCTTGATATAGGGTCCTCCCCTTTTGTTTGGTCCTGGCAATTCACTACTGCTACCTGTTTTGGATATGCAATCACCTCGATCAATTTGCCCAATAATAGCGTATGCTGCACTGGGGTCAAGTCTGCTCTCCTAAACCCTCTCCTGAGCCATCGCGCCAATCCTGAGTGTACTGCTGATGTCACATAGGTGGAGTCAGAATAAATTGTCACCTCCTTCTTTACGCTGTGTTCTAGTGCTAATATGAGGGCCACTAGTTCTGTTGCCTGTGCTGAATAATGGGATGGTAGTCGCGCACTCACAACCACCTCGCTTGTACCGTCCAACTTCAGTCCCAGTACATCTGGTCCCATCAGTTTGATCAATTTTCGACGAGCCGTCAATGTACAGCACATCTCCCCATTCAAGCACGTCCTCCTCTACTTTGCGGGTCTCACTGAACATCTCTATGTTCTTTGTGCAGTCATGTGCATAGTCTCCTGACTTGAGGAGATCTGCCAAAAATATTGCTGGGTTTACAGTCTTGCACCTTACTATCTTCAGTCCCACATTTGATAGTATCACCTCATACCCTGATGCTCTCTGTGTGGTCAGTGTGCTATTTGGCTTATGCAGTATTTCAAAGTGGGTGTGCATCACGTAAAATGTGGTGGTGCACCCCATTGTCAGCGCTGATGACTTCTCCACGGCGAAGGCCGCAGCTGCCAAAGATTGTTTGCACAGATAATTTCCTCTCACATCTGGGTCAAGTTGTTCCCTGTAGGAAGCTATTGGCTTATGGCCCATGCTTGTCTTCTGAGTCAACACTACCTTCATCACAAGAAAAACTCCTTCTTATAGTCAGGGGTCCCCAGGGGCATTGCTGGGGGGCAAAGGAGGCTATAGCCCTGGGTCTTTTGATTGTAGCCCCAGATAGAAGCACAGGTGCTACAACCAAAATGCTAGCTAGCCCCGAGTCCCGCCAGTCCCGACATTGTGATGCTGGAAATGCATCGGAGGGACAGGGCCTCTGTATCCTTGTCCTTTACTGCCTTTTTATTGTGTGTTCTGTCATATTTTCCATGCAGGAGTTCATGTGGGACTCCTGGCGGTGCAGCTCTCTCTCTTTTGGTTTGGTGAACAGACCCGTGGGCTACCCTTACGGCACCCATGGGTGGGGGTACAACCCTGTGCCCCTAGTATATGTTTTTGGGCACCTGTGGGTGGCCCGCAGAGCAGGGTATGGGCTGGTGGCAGCTCCATGCTGAATTTGACAGGTGCGCTGAGTATCCTCCATTTTGGGATACTCCGGCCCTGCCATTGGAGTCAGTTGATTCCTGATGGAAAACAAGATGGCCCCTGTGGCCTCTTGCTTTCTATTACCTATTACCTTGTTTTCCCAAAGTCCTGGGAAGCCCTGACTCTGTCCCTTCCCCCTGACTGGCTGTTGGGTGGAAATATCCATATATGGTGTTGTTATGAAGTCCAGTCCAGACTGACTGGAGCCTTCCCAGTGACTGTATGTTGTGGGTACCTCCTGTGGGTGGGACCTGGGATAATGGAGTGTGTCACCAATATGCACTTCTTGTTGTGGCTGTCTGGTTTCTGGTATGAGAGACAAAGACTGAGACAGCCCTGCCTGAAACTGGCCTGAATGAAGTGTGTAGTGTTGAATGGCTGGGTACTTGTCCCAATCCACATTCCTTGTTGTGAGTGTCTGACAGGGAGGAGGATGGCCTGAAATCACTGTGTGCCTGATTGGCTGACTGACTGCATGAATGCCCTTCTGTATGATTGGCTGCTGAGAGTGACCCAGCAGTGTGGATGAGAGACAAGATAGCATATCTGGGGACCTCTCACCACTGGAAATTGTTCAGAAGCTGTGTCTACACTTTAAGAGTAACTGGAACTGCTGATCCTCAACGCCCAGCTGGAAGACGAAGACTTGCTGTTGCATTTGCTTTGACCTCATCTGAAAGCTGCCGAACTCATCAAGGACTGATCCGAGAGAGGACCTGGTAAGGCGCCCTCTTCCCGTGCTCCGAGGGACCATCGAGCACGCTAACCTTCGCCGAAGTTCCCTGGAATTCAGACCCTCAAAAGGCTACCGACCCGAGATGAGACCGCTGAGGAGAACAAAGCAAAGCACCCGGACTTCGCCGCTGTCGAAGTCCATTGCTGTCGACCAGGGTTCACAGGTTTGTGTAACCGCTGGAGGCCCGTCGAAGTTGTGTTGCCCAGCCGTGGGGACCACTTGACGCCGTGCCGCCGACGACCGGAGCCGCCGCGCTCCCTTTGCCTAAGAAATTTTGAATCCAAGGACTCCCTTGTCCGCAGCGTCGACCGCTTTGTCCCGCCGGAGAAAGTCGAGGACGACCAACGCGCCGAGGAGAATCCGCCGGTGGGTTTCCCGCCACCTGAAGGCCACAAAGACTTCGACGACTCGACGCCCTTGTTGGGCCACAGTTCTTCTGATACTCTTTGCGGTCCTGAACAATCCATCGCCGAGGTGCCCCGCACACCTCATCCTCGCAGGACGTCGCTGACGAGCACCGCCTGGATCGACATCGGGGTCTCGGCACCCTTGAACTTCTCATCGCCGCCGTTGACGACAAGTTCACCATCTTCGACGCCTCTCGACAATCCGTGGCTCCTGCTTTAAAGGGAGTCACTCAAGAAGGATCCTTTGACGTATCTTCGAAGAACTCTACTCCACCAGGTACATTGGGGGGTAAAACCTTAATAGGAGGAAATAAGGCTATTGAACAATATATGGACTGGACTTGTGCTATATATCTTTATTTTACAGGTTGCCCAGGTGGGGGATCTCCACACAGAACTGCGTCTATCGGTATAGGCCAGCATTCTGCCTATTGTTTCAACCATCTTACGTTCCTTCTTATCTCTATTGCTGGTTTCCTCGTTATTGATCTGTGTGACATTTTAACCGTACCGTTGATGCACTTTAATGAGATTTGATAACATTGGTGGTACCACTTTAGAATTGTACATATTTATCTTTGTTGATTTCCGAGTACAAAGTGAGTTATTGTGATTGTGTACATACCTTTGACTATTAATCATATAAAGACTGTGTTTTCAGTAATACAGTGTGTGAACATTCCTTTGTGGGGGTTCGGGGACTACACTGTACTTAAGAACCAGCCTGCATCACCTCCTGAGAAGCTAGGCCTTGATTGCTCGTCCATTGCTACCGTAATAGAGAATCTTGGCTGGGGTCTTATGTGCCTCTCCTCTACCATATAGAGAGCAGAAGTACAGACACCCCCCTCCAGTCTTCACAGACATTAGCTTAGCCCCTGATCTTTTCCAGACCTAACAACACCCCTGGGGGTCCCTAACACTGGAGCAGTACCTATGGATTTGTTCAGTTCTTCAAAGCGCTCAGTCATCTCTGTGGCCCACGTCATTGTCTTTGTTCCCCTTTGGGCCTCTTTTAAAGCATCCAGTAGTGGCCTGGTGTATGTACTGTAGTCAAAGACCCATGCTCTGTAGTAATTGCACAACCCCACAAACTGTTGCATTTTCCTTACTGTCGTGGGCTGGGGTGTTTTGCGTATTGTCTCTGCTCTCTCTGGAGCAATCTGTCTGCCGTCCTTGGATATCATCTGTCCAATGTACAGCGCCTCCTTCTGGCAGTACTGTAGTTTGGCCTTGTCCACCTTGCACCCTTTGACAGCTAACACTGTCAGCATGTGCAGTGAGTCACTTCTGCACTGATCTTCTGTCTCACTGCAAATCAAAATGTAATCTACATACTGCAAAACTGTGCTTTCTGTCTGTATGTTACATAGATACATCTGTATCACTCTGTTAAAGATAGATGGTGACTCACAGTACCCTTGTGGTAAACAAGTGTGTTTCCACTTCTGGTTTCGGTAAATAAAGCTGGTCAAATCTTGTGAGTCTGGGTGTAGTGGCACTGAAAAGAATGCATTCTTTAAATCAATGACCGTAAAACAGTCAGCTTCTGCTGGAATGCTGCACAGAATTGTCGCCGGGTTTGCTGCTAGAGGATACTCTGCTTCTACAATGTGGTTAAGAGATCTTAAATACTGAATAAAATGCCATGACCCCCCCCCTGTTGGCCTTATGCACGGGGTACACTGCTGTGTTGCATGGTGATTATGATGGAACCAGAATGCCTCTGTCAATCAGAGCTGTGTTTGTTTTCTAAATGCTTTCATCTACTTCCTTGGTTAGGGGATACTGCTTTACTCTTGACAAAATCACTCCTGGTTAAAGTTTAATCTCCACTCCCCCTATGCTCTTTATACAGCCCACGTCATGAGGACTTGTGGTCCATAAACTGCTGGGCACATTGGCCATGTCCTCTTCCCAGAATGAAGGTGGCGCCTCCAGTGCCCTAGCCATTCTCTGTGGCACCTCCCTGTAATGCATCTGTAACCAATACGTTACACTCATTTCGAACACTGTCCCCAATTCCTGTCTCTCTTCTCCAAATAGTTCTTCACCTGTCACTGTGGTCAGCCTGCACCCCTCTGCAACTGCAATTATTTCTCTCCAGTGTCATCCACTCCATGTACTGCAATCCATTCCTCCCTTGCCAGCACCTCCTCTATTTCTATGGACATTATTGCTCTGGCTCATCTAATGGAGTCTCTAGCCTGAACAGGTATTCGCTTGGAACTCACCACACTTTTCCTGCAATGCTTGTCCGTCCCATATTGAAACATCTCTGGGCCCACTGGCACCCCCCTCTGTACCGTGCGTCCAAAATATGCTTGGACAATCTGCTTTACATTTAACATGTGTATGTCTGGCTTTGAGCACACTATGCCTTTGTCTGTGAATGAAATGGTCATGTTTAGTCTGCTCATGATATCTCATCCTAATATGTTTACAGGTGTCTTTTGAGAGTAAAGTAAAGGTAGTGATAAATTGTGATCTCCTATAGATAGTGAGATATTATCAGTAAAAGAACTCACTTCTTGAACCCCAGAGAATCCTTGAGTGTTCATGGCATCGCCTGACAACTTAAATGTTCCTTCCCTAACACATGACCTTGTCGCCCCAGTGTCAACAAGACAGGATACAATGTTGTCACCTATTGCCACCCCTATGCGAGGTTCCTCCGCCTGGTTGGGTGTGATCGACAGGATGGGACACATCAAGTTCGTCTGTGGGCTGTCCTATAGGGGGTACATGGATAACCCATTCCCTGTAAAGGGGTTGTTCCCTACCATTGTGACTCCCCCCAGTCGTCAGACGGGTACTGTTGCTACTGTGTCCACCTGTGCCGGTGCGTTGTTGTCCTGTATCTGCTCTCGTTGCTGTGTGCTCCCTCTGATCTGTGGTGCTTGTAAATACTGTGGTATCGATGCTGACATCAGTGGTGCCTGTATCTGTGCTTGTTGATATGGTGATATGTACCCTGCAGCTGCCCTTGTGGCTGTTGATTCTGTACATTATAATCTTCTTGTCCCCCCTTGATATGGATGCTGACCCTGCTCTCCCCAATTCTGTTGTGTTCCTCTAAATCGGCACGCCTGTGAAATGGATCCTAGCTGGCTGCAAGTCCAGCACTGTGGTGGCTCACTCCCTTGTCCTGGAAACCCCCCTAAAAAGTCTCCTGGGTTCTGCTGCATCTGTTGTCCATATCCCCGAAACCCTCCTGAAACCCCCCCTGACTGTGATGCATCTGTGTCCCAAAGCCATGCCCCCTTTGTAATCCTCCCCTTCCTCAGAGCCCCTGCTGTGGGCTGCCCCGCCCGATGTATCCTCCCCCCATGGGCGGTGCAAACTGTTGTGGCTGTTGATGCAGCTGCTGTGTCTGTGGGGTGGGGCTGGTTATAACGGCCCCTTCCATCACATACTACGATAGTTTTCGCTGCACTAATTTGGCCTACTCTGCCTTCCGGGCTTCCACTTTTTGCTTAACCTTTTCCAGCCACAATCTACAATGATGCACTATTGTAAGTCGTATTTCTGCCCATTCCTTCGCTTCCATCTCACCCAGTTTCTTCAAACTCTTCTGTACTGGATCTAGTAGTCCCTGTACTAATATATGATAAAATATTGCCACTGGTTTGTCCCAAGGCTCTCGCGTTTAGAGGAGCCAAAGCTCTTGAATCTCCTGAATGTACTGCACAGAGTCTTCATCTCCCCTCATCTTACGTGACGCAATTGCCCCAATGTCTGACGTGTCTGGATATTGTGTTTGTAATGCTTGCCATATTGCTGCCCTGTTGTTTGCAAATGGCACCCCACCGTGCACTGTGTTCTGTGTCGTCACCACTCGGAACCCCGCCCTCTTCCATGCGTCATCAGCCGCGTCCCCTAATATCGATACTAACAGTCCCTTTATATCACCCACTGCTAGTCTGTGACCAGATGTCATCTTCTCCATCTCATAAATCCATTTCACCACTCCTGCGCTCAATGATGGTAACCTACACTTCACATTCTCCTTATCTGTGTGCTTCCACAGCACATACTGAGGTCTTACCCCTCCTCTCTCCAATAAGGGCATCTGCGTATATGCTTCCTTCTCCTCAAGTGATCTCCTAGTCAACCTAATTTGTCGTGGCCCTCTCTCGTCCGCAAAGTCAGTGCATAGCTCTACTGGTTCCATTGTGGGTACTCTCCTGTTATCGTCATAAGCTCTAGACAATCATCCTCTTGAGCAAGCTATGGCTGTCTCCCCCCACCTACATCCATGGAGATCCCTTAGTCTGTTAACATACATGATGTGTGAGGTACTGTTACTCTCACCTGGTTTCTGCGGGGACGTTGGGGCACGGTTGGAGCCCTCCCTGGACTTGGCTCCCTTGGATCGGGTCTCTCCCCCAGCTGCTGCGAAGTCAACTGCTCTGGATGCTGGTACTGCCCCTGAGGGAATACGAGAGGCAATGAGAATGGTGCAGTGGTATCGCGATTTCCCTCGAACCCTTCGTTCCAGAATGAGATGAGCAAGCGTTTGCCCATGTAAGCTCACCTGGTTTCTCATAATGATGAGCTCTCCGTCCTGCTTCTTATTAGCCGGTGCGCCTTGGGTGGACCTAGTTGCTTCACTGGTCCGTGGGTGTGGCGGGCCAGGCTGGCTGCGACCAACCACTTAGAAGGTAAGTGTTCTTTGCCATAATTATTGTCCGAGATTTTATTACAGTGTGTTTTTGCCGTGATTATAGTTTGTAATTCTTGCAATGTCTTTTCTCTCCACTATAGATGTGAAGATGGCTGCACAGAGTCGCAGTGTTTAGAGCGAGTCCAATGATGCCCAAGAGGATAATGAAGCCTTAAAAGTATCTGGTAAGTTGGCTTTCAGGGTTGAACGCTAGGCTCAAGTGTGGCGCGGCCAAGTGTTAGCTATTTATGCAACTTCTAATCCTGTGTGTTCTTTTCTCTTGCAGTGAAGGCCTGGCAGCGTTGAGAGGAGAACAACTGTTCGATGGCCAGTCCATGGTTGCAGGATGGAGGTTCCATGAAGATGAAGAATGGAAGATAAGCTCCCGCTTAGCTGGATGTCCGGAACAGGTGAGGAAGCGCTCCAACTCTGATGACTATGGAATCAGGTAAGATGCGATGCGCTGCAGGCGATGGAGTGCAGGAGATAGGTAAGATGTGCTTTCAGCGATGGTGTAGCTGGAGTCAGGTAAGGTGCGCTTTCAGCGATGGTGTAGGTGGAGTCAGGTAAGGAGCGCTTTCAGCGATGGTGTAGCTGGATGCAGGAGGATGCGCGTTCAGCGATGGTGAAGCTGCAGTCAGAAGGATGCGTGTCAAGGTGCTGAGCTGGAACACAGGTAAGAACGGCGGTAAGCGTTACGCTGCTGAAGGCAGACTAACACGAAGTTCCCAGTATGCAGGCGGGTTGGCCTTAAATAGGCTGGCCCCGGCCCCTCCCTTTGGCCCCGCCTTGTGGCTCCACCTTGCCACTCCCAGAGGTTCTTGCACGTGCTCCCCAATTTTCCTCTATGGCCACGCCCGACCTGGATGCACGTGCCTTAGGCACAAAGTGTGCAAAGCACACTTTATCATGAGCCTAGTGCCAGAGGTGCCAGGACTGGGTCCATTTGGACCCTGTGGGTGATAAAGACATAGGCCCTTATCCAGTGGCCATGACAGGTACAAAAGTTGTCTGCCTATTGTGTCTGCTTGTCTGAGCCACTTCCCTCTTCTTCCTGTGCATGTGTCCTGAACTCCCATGACATCCGTTTGTCTGTCCCCAGCCCTGTGGACTCTGATCGGTGCTGCTCTCCCCTCTCTTCCCCTCTGTATTTGTACTCGTTCCCATATTTCTACAAAAATCATCGGCAAAATTTAGTCTACTCGATGTCAAGTCTGTGTTGGGTTTCATGCTAAGGTCGATCTCTACTAAATCATACATGCTACCTCCTGCCCAGGCCCCTAGGCCTGCTCCACTTCCCTCGTTTACGCTCCTGCCCCGAGAGTTTGTGCTGTCTGGTCCTGTCCATCTGTCCTCCCGTTTATTCCTTTCCCTATCCAATGCTGCCTGTGTCTTCACCTCCCTTATTGCTCACTCGTCCTCCTCCCTGCACGCTTGTTCTCTCACCAATCTGGCTAACTGCGACTTGCTCTGCTCCCTCTCTGCTAACTTGCGTTTCTCTTGCTCTGCTATCTCTCTCTGTCTCTCTGCCTTCTCCAGTTTTCTCTCCCTTTTCATGCTCATCTCCCTTTCCACTCTCTTCTTCTCCTTGAGGTCCCTCTCTATTCTTTCTTCCCGCTCCCTTCCCAAATGCTCCTTCTCTTCTTCCCTTCTTCGCTCCCTGTCTTCCCGCTCCAGTTTCTCCTCACTCCTTCTCTCTCTGTCCTCGCACTCTAATCTCACTTCCCCTTCTTTCCTCCTCATCCATCAATTCTGCCCAGTCCGTCTTGTTGCTGTCCCTCTTCAGGTTTTCTATTGCCTCAGTCACCCCTTGTGCCTCCCCATTTGTCTTCCGTTGACACCTCAAAAGTACCTGCACCGCTATCCATTTGTTTGTGCTTATGCCCTTGAACTCCTCCTTCGCGCGTTGCTGCGCCTCACTGCTTGCCCCTGTATCACTAGCTGGCTGTCCTGCGCCTTTCTGCTTATCCTTTTTAGTGTATGGTTGTGGCTTATATGTCGGATTTGAATACCCCTCTGCTGCCTTTAGTTCCCTCATTAGATAAATTCCCTGTTCATCCTCTGTATCATCAGATACTACACTTGTATGAGTGTTGGGAGGTGCAGAGGGATGGGCCCCTTGGTCCTTCAACTCCTGCTGGCTTAGCATCCACTGATGCCTCACAGCATTCTCTTCTCCCTCCTGGAACATGCCCTACAACTCAAATATGGCCATACGTTTGGTCACTTTCTTTGCCTTGTAGGCACCCTGTATGTGTGTCAATAGCGATTGCTGCACGTCTTTGGAAAATCTTCCACAAGGTGGCCATGGTTCTATTAATTTATCTTCTGTACTTTTGGACCATTCTATGCTATATTTATAGTTTCTACAAGCCACTCTGGCTCTACAACTTATCAGGTGTGCTCCGCTCACTGCCCCTCCTTCACAATCGTTGCCTCTTCAGGCACACAACCACAATCCTGCGCATGCGCCTTCCATGCACCGCCATTTGTTCACCTCGTCTGCCAATCCCAAGTTCTCAAAACTAGCTCCTCACTGTCTCAAGCTTTTCGCGTCCTATATGCAAACCTAAGGGTGATGTCACCAAGCTACCGAACAGCATAGGTAAATCAAATAACACACGCACACTGTAATAGCCCGTTACTCCCAAACCCACACAAAACCCCAAAGCTCTCTTCCTGCACCCCAGGCAGAGTACACCAATTTTCTCTTGTGATGGAACTGCACCTGTTGCGTTACCTAACGTGTGAAATGCCTCACTCCAGGAGAATTAACCAGTAGACTCACCTTCCACAATGTAGGATAGCTCCCTTGCTAACCTTCACGGAAATACCATCATCTATGACCCGAGCTAAAACACCCCACCCACAGGAATACCTTATTTACATAACTTTTGTCACCCACGCCCTTGAGACAACAGACTAGGTTATTCACCAGAATCCTTTAACTCTAAGACTGATTGTGCACTAAACATAGAAACGGGACTTCTACCTCCGCTCCAGTCCCTACTCACTATAACAATACTAATGAACACTTCATCAATAGTCAACAATACTAAACAATACTTCACAATATTCAATACCCTCCCTCACACCCACAATTGGCATTGGACTGGGTCAATACTTACGTTCCGTGTTGTGCTAGCGCTGCTTGGCTGACGGCTATCCATCAAGGCGCTCGCTTCCCCGTCCTGGTCTGCCTGGACAACTTGCTGACCTCGAGCGGGATTATTGCTCCTCTAAACAGACACGCGTTTTCTCGTCTTCTCGAAATATGCGAGGGTCCCGCAGCATCTCAGGTTCGGCAGTGAAGGAGTTGACCTGGTACCGGGCTGGCGCAGCCAACCATCCTCTGCTACCAACCTGTTGGGACAAATTCCCAGGTAGACCAGAGGGCCACTAGTAATTCACAGACTCTTGGAAGGCCCAACACCGTCCCCCAAAAGGAACGTAGACTCAGTCAAATGGCAAGTTCAAACTGTGGTTTATTACAACAAAACCAACAGAGATCAGTACAAGGACAGAAGAAATCTGTGGACATCTCAACATCCCCTGGCTCGCAGGCCAGTTTTCTCATAAAGTTGCATCAGAGTGATGCCACAACCTGGGCACCTCTCCAGGAAACCTATCGAACTACTGGTTTGGGTAGTGAGTAATAGTCCACCAATAATGGACACTATACATGTTAATCTACTGCGTCTTGCATGTCAGGTGGCTGGTCTGATCCATCCCAAAATTGCTATCTCTAACAATGTTGCAGTGTGAGGGTCTTACCATTGGTTCTTGCCTGTTGCCACCCACCCCTGGGATACTGAACGGTGGTTGACTAGACTGACATCCCCAGGCCTGGAATCCGCAAAGGTTCTCAGCTCTTGGCGTACCTTCTCAAGGTAATAAGAATGACTATGTATCTGCATTGTAACTTGTATGTATCCCCTTAGTCTATGAGAGTGCTTGCTCATCTTGTGCAACACTTGTCTCACATTGTAGCATCTTTGTTGCAAACTCCTTTCTGGCAGCGCGAAATCGGCTCCCTTTCTCATCGCTGGTTTCTGTCCATTGTCTGAGTCAACCGGTTTGCGTGTTCGGAGACCATGATTTGTAGCTCTGCAGCTCTGAATTATGAAGAATTATTCAAATTTATTGCAGCTGGAGTTACTGTCATTCAGGGAATGGAATGTCCTACGTATCTGGTGGCCTTGGCAGCGGGTCCTGTCTCAAACGTTTGCTCTTGTCCAACCTAAATTTAACTCAGCCCAGCTCTGGCTGAGAGGCGTGTGGCCTGATGTAATTTTCCTAAACCATTATGTCCATGCTACTCTATACTCCCCATGTATTAGTCAAACTTGTCTCTTTCAGGTCCCATAGGTGCGCTCCTGCAGTTCCATAACGTTATTTGCGTATAAGCATCTGCAAGCTTTAAAAGGGGTCTCTTGCTTCTTGCAGTTTCTGCATTGCTGCGTCTAGCTCATGGCAAAATAATAAAGCAATGACAGTATGTATATGCATCTGTCCTCTAAGTTTAGAACGGTATGCCTGTGTTCTTCATGTATTCGAGTGTGTGTTTGTGTCCCAATGTGCGGATGGCACATGTGCTTCATGTCTAACGCTGCTAAGTCGTGGTGTCTCTAACAACGTCAGTAACATGGCTTCTTTGTGCTTTAATCAATACTGTTAATTGAGGTCTCTTTAGTTGTATCCTGGGGCTCCTCGTCCACTCTGGGGTAGACTTGTACCACACCTGGCCTGTACGGCTGGCTGAGGGGGTACCTCTCAACATACTTGTCTATCATTGGAGCACTAGGAATTGGTCAGAAATAGTATGGATGTTCATGGTATCTCCTGGCCTTCTTCCGTGTCATATATCTTATCGGAGGGGGAGGGGGGGCTAATTTCTCCAACCCTCTTCAGCATGTCACTGGTTTCATTTCTAACAGCAGCAGCGACTGAAGCACATCCATGGCGGGGATAAGCATTAGTGCGGTTTGCCACAGATTTCAGAAAGTTGGCTTTAAAGGGGATGCTCAATCCAGAGTGTGCAGTGCCAGGTGGGGAGGAGGCAGGTGTATATCGGGTGCAGTCATAGGCAGAGAGAATATGTTCAACCTGGCTCGTAGCAGGCAATGGGTGAGTGTTCTTGTGGTGTCGATGAAGAGTGGATGACTTGGTGCTTGATGGGTGATCGAGTTGGGGGATGCAGCGTACTTGTTTATATGATTGACGATCAGCCAGGTTACTGCTGGGCAGTGACTCCCCACGTGGTTGTGGTACCTGTGCTCGAAACAGCTCTTCCACGCAAGAACCGGTGATCTGGGTACTGCAGACGCGTTCTTGTGCACACATTTCTGTTCCTTGCATGAACTGTGGGGCTGAGGAGGCCGCATTCGTGGGTGAGCTTAGCAAGATCACTTGCTGGGTTAGCGGATAGGTAGATGGCTGTACCCACGTGGTGATCGGCTCTAGGGCCAATGCTCGGTATTTGTTGCAGGGAACAGTTGAGGATGCGCAGGCCAGCTTGGGGGTATTCGAAGTGGGAGCGATAGAGAGCAGGGTTAAGAAGGGAGTGGTTGCTGGTAAGGGAATGAAGAGTGCCGCTGTAAGGCATAAGCGAGGCGCAGCCATGTAGTGCACAGAAGTAGGGAGAGTAAGCCTTGGCAGCGGAGCTTAAGATAGGGAGAAAGTATGTTGCGGTTCCAACGGTGCATACAAAAGCGATCTGGCAGCAGGTTTGCTGGTACTTTCTGACATGCTTAGGCACGATGAGACTGAATGCAGCCTTAGGTGCAGGCATTGGGGGCTGGCCGGCTGGGAGCTCCCTCCTCGATATGTGCAGGGACCAGCCAATGGGGAAGTAGGCTCATCAGGATTAGATTGTAGGATTAGATTCTCTTTGTCATGAATGGCAGCAACCATCTTCAGACTCCTATTGGACCTGGAAGACCCTTACAGGGCAGTAAGTCATGTTAATTATTTATTTGTATTCTTTTCAACTCTCTGGTGCTGGAAACAGAAAACGCTTTAAATGATTCTTGGTGTTCTAGGGAAAGGGAGGCAAGGGTGAGCAGTGGAGTCGTAGATGAGGACACAAGGGTGCTTTTCAGAGTACCAGGGGCCAGTTCACATCCCCCAAAAAGACCAACAAATATCTGTGTGTCACCGAATTCTTGGTTCTGAGATTTGCAACTTTCCATGGTTTACTTTGGGGCAGTTCGGGCAGCTTTACTGAGATCCAACACTACACATAACATCTTAAAAGTGCTTATATCATTTATCTCAAGAGCATTGTTTCAAATACGGTAAGCAACATCAGACTTGACTGACCTGTAACTCTTACACATGCTCATGTGATTAAAGCACGTATCCTAAGCCCCTAAAAAAACAATCCCCCCTTTTTTTCCTCCTCCTATCCCACAGAACCACAAGACACTTGTCTACTCAACATTTTAAAACTATCAAAAACATAGAGAGAAATGTTTATCCAATATGAATATGATTTAAATAAGGCGGACAGTATGTCAAAAGATGTATGTTAGAAATTAACTGCTTTACTTGTGCCTTGAAAAAGCCTGAGTAAGTGTGAAACGCACGCATGTGCCTCGTAGCGGAGTTTGTTGGCACCACTATATCAACATGTATGATTGGAACTTTTATATAAGTACGTATTGGTAATCTGAATAAACTACAAAATACTGTGAATAACTAACAATTTTACGCTAATTTATTGAACAAGCAACCCTAATAACATTGATAAACCAAGTGCACAGGCTTACATAGAACACCAAACTTGCACCGACACACCTACTGACTGGTTAGTGGATACTAGTCTCTATGCAGCCGTGCAGCGGTTACCAGACATTTGGTCGAAAAAAATTGGTCGACTAGACAAATGGTCGAACCAATTTGGTCGAAAACCAAATGGTCGAATTTCTTATTTTTTTATTTTAACCCTTTTTTTTTATTTTTTTGGGGGGGTCCCCCCCAACCCCCTTTTTTTCTCTAAAAACCCCTTTTTTTACAAAACGAAAACCCGAAAAATAAATATATAAATAAATAAAAAATTCGACCATTTGGTTTTCAACCAAATTGCGTCGACCAAATTGCAGTCGACCAGTTTTTTTTCGACCAATTGACTGGACACCCCGTGCAGCTACTGGCCCCCACATAGATAACTAACTAACAACTGAGAAATTTAAAAAACAAAGGGGAAGAGCAAACTAACTAATCTACTCACCCCCTTACCTGAATGTCAATTTAGACAGATGTTCTCTAATAACGGTACAGAGACTTACCTAAATAGTGAGTAGTAAATAATACAGTCATTATTAGCTTAAAATATGTAATCAATCACAGATTCCAAGATGGCCGCTGACGCGTGAGTACGTACCACCCTGTCCTCCATCTGGGCCTTCTGCGCCTGTCTTATGAGATAACCGAGGAGGAGATGAAGAGCTCCCAGCGAATACTGAAGAACGGAGTAGTAAACACACCAGAGGCATGAAAGCAAGGTCTCCCCAATCAGATGGGCAGCTGCATAGCACAGCGTCTCCTGACGGAGGAATCAATGCCCCGGCGAGCCAAGAGTTAAGGCGTAATACGCACCTCCCGTTACCGCATGCCGAGCGGAGAGGCTGCGGATGGATGAGGGACCGTGGGAACCAGTGCCGGAACATTCCCCTCGCCAGGTGAAAGTAATCACCCCACCAACCTGCGATATAGAATGGGAAGACAGGCCCACTAGGGGTGGAGAGGAAGCCGAACGTCCCGCCTGACAGAGAAGAACGCTGTCCCCGAAGGAACGGTGCACGGCAGTAGAACCAGAGGGATGAGCCTTATGGACCACAAGCGCCCTTGAGGGGACACCCAAGTCAGGAGTGAGGCAGTGGATGTGTGCTGCACCCTGGGCCCCATTTGCACGGTAAAGAGCAGTTCGCCCGCGGTTTCTCCCAGAGACTTCAAGGTGGTGCCCTGACCACTGCACCTCATCCCAGATGCACAATAGAGGACTCTTGCTGCCGCTGCTCCCGGGATTGGGCAAAGAGCGGTCCGCCCCCCCCCCTCCCAGCTACAGTACGCACAGAGGCAGGAGGTAAGAGGTGGGGACCTTGCTGACATTTGCGAGCATCCCGTGGTGTTGACCCATGTTTCTCCTGCTTCCCCCATACCCAACATGGAGCATCAGAATTGTGAAGGAGCGGGTGGAGGGGCTGATGTTAGTGCATCGGCCTTCCTTTCGTCAGGCCTAATAAGCAAAACTAAGAAGAGAGCTAGCAAACCCTGAGCGCTCCCTGGCAACAGGGAGGCATAGGAAGGAGCCAGGGGTGTGGGGGAAGTCATAATGGGAGACAGTGGACAGAGCTGCAACCAACCCATGCATACCTAACAGGAGATCCCTACTCCCTAAGGGATATAGAAGCTTACCAACGGTGCTCCACCGCTGCGTCTACAGAACAAATACAGCGTGCACTCACATTGTGCACTTCAAGAAGCTCAGTGTGAACTGTTAAAATTTCCTGGAGCAGACTGCACTGGTGGGGATAGGCCACAAACACAAAGAAACTTACCACAGACACGCATTGGGAAACCCTGTGGTTACTGCAAGACCATAGGCGGAGGAAACCCAGCCAGGGGGAACATTCAGAACCTCAAGGCGAGCCACTACACTGCAGCACTAAAGGAATACGACTGTGGTGGTCCCTCTCCCTCCCCTTCCCAATAACCTCACAGATGCCAGGTGCTGGGGGGAGGACGGCCTCAGTGAAACCTAAAGGGACACCCGACCCAAGAAAGGGACAGCTGGAAAGGTGTTGGTGTCAACATTCTGAAGAAGCTTTGGCCGCAGGTCCGGGGAGCCAGTCGAAAGGAGGGCCCAAAGGAGAAGTACCCAGCAGCATGGCCCTGAACAAGGAATATTTGCAGGAGTGCCTGAGAGGCATGGACGATAGAATGGTGAAGTCCTTCCAGATCCAACTCACCAAGATGAAAGAAGAGCTCTGGAGCTCTCTACAAGAAATCAGGAAGGAGGTTACTGACCTAGGCGTCAGAGTAGATGCAACTGAACGAGGTCTGCGAGAAATGGTTGAGGAGGTGAGGCAAAGTAGCGACCTGCTGGAACAAGTTGCTAGAGCCACCCAAAACCTCGAACTACAAGCAGAGGACCTGGAGAACCGTTCCCGCAGGTCAAATATCCGGGTAAAAGGACTGAGCAAATCTATCCTCGACAGAGACCTGAATGGCACGATAAAACAATGCTTCAGAAGCCTTTTAATAGAGTCGCAACCAGAGGAAGTGAGAATAGACTGGGTTCATAGGGTGGGCCTGAAGAGACAAGACCCTGGCTCAAGGCCATGAGATGTCCTAGCGGCCTTTCCTCCTATATAGTACCCATCCGGGAGTTAAAATCAACGAGGCCCAAATTCATCTCTACCAAGACTTGGTTCTTTCGACCCTACAAAAAAGGAAGGCTTTGAGCCCAGTAACTAGAGCATTAATAGCTAAAAATATTGCTTACAAATGGACATTCCGGTTCAGGCTCAGGCTCCTCTTCATGTGGGAAGGTAGACAGAAGCGAGTCACGACATGTGAAGAGGGCCTGTTGGTGATGAACTTGGAAGAAGGCGAACAAAACTTGCTGCGACCATCCAGACCACCGTCCCCTACTGGAGCCAGCAAGCCCTGGGAATGGACTGGTGTCCGTGGGAACAGAGGCAACAGAAACGCTAAACTGAGGGGCTCCCACCCCCCAAGACAGGAGGGGTACCTCCCACGGAGGACATATGTCAAACTACCGGAGGCCCGGAGTACATCATATTAAAACAAGGGTCATACATGCTAAGCTCCCTGAACACAACTAGCTGCTGGTAAGAGGAAGGGAGTGAAATAGATCAGCCCAGACGGAGGGTGAGAAGTTGGAGTGGCATCACGGAATCTAACAGGGGGTGTAGTTCGCCCCCACAGAATATGTTCCCGGGGTTATACCAGGACCAAAGCCACAGGATGGTATCTGGGGCAGTTCAAGGGAACACTAGCCCTGACCGAGGAAGGGGACGGGGGAGTTTGGGGGGGTTAAAGTTATTGAAGGTTTGGAGGGGGGAAGGGGAAGTTGGGGAGGGGGAAAATGCCTGCAATAAAGTGGGAGAGGAGAAGCCAGACTGGAGTGGGTAAGACCTACATTGGCAGGATAAATGGACAACGCAGGTGAAACTTGCCAGAGCCCAGGGGAAAGGGTTGCACCCATAATACACAAAATGGCATTCTCGATCATGTCCCATAACATGCAGGGACTGAAATCCTCTGGCAAGCGCAAGAAAATGGAGGGACAACTGAATAGATTCCGAGCGGACATCGTAATGCTCCAGGAGACCCATATTAAAAAAGCAGATAAATCTGTTCCCCGAACCCAACATTACAAGCATCTTTGCCAGGCGAACACACAGGGAAGAACGGCTATGGTGCTGATAGGCTTGAGAAACTCATTCCAAGCAAAGGTAATACGCACACTTGAAGACAAACAGGGGAGGTTTCTATTTGTACAGGTGCAAATGGGATTCAAGAGAATGACCCTGGCAACAGTTTATGCACCAAATCCAGGGCAGGAAGGATTTTTACGAGGGATGTTACTGAAAGTAGAAACATTTGCAGTAGGAGTGGGACCCCCTTAATAGACAGGAGCTCAGGAAATAGCCACGGAGGAAACCCCCCTACTAAAGCCCTGAAGGAAGCTTTTGATAACCTAGCACTCACAGATGCATGGCGAGGGAAGAGAGGGGGAGAATGCGGGTTCACCTGCTTTTCTCATGTCTATCAGACCATATCCAGGATTGATTACATTTGGGTATCAGCGTCTCTTTTGGGTGGGGTAGAGGGGATAAATACTGGAGCCTTATTGCTATCTGACCATGCACCAGTAATAGTTCAGATAAAAAGAGATGGGTAACGCATAGGGGATTGTGGGCCTGGTCGTTTCCCCGGGAAATCGTGGCGGATGAGGTAATGGTGGAACGCCATTGAAAGAACTTAGAGGCCAGCTAGAGCTACTCCGCTCATGAAGAGCTGAACGTTCCCTTCTCAACACAAGGCAACGCCAGTACATAAATGCAAACAGAGCAAGCTGGCTCTTAGCTAGGCAACTGAGACAGGCCGAAGCAAGCCGAACTATATCAATATTTTACAGACACTGAAACGATAGTAGGCTCCTTTGAAGATTTCTACGGGACCCTATACAAATCAGACAATCTAAACCAACAGTCTGGCAGTATTTAGGGAAGGTTCAACTGCGCAAGCTGGCAACTTCCGACAGGGAGTGCCTAGAGGAATCACCAAGGAAGAAGTCAAGAGGTAATCAAAAGATTGCTGAGGAACAAAATGCCGGGCCCAGACGCGTTCCCGGCATGCTTCTATCAAAAATTCTGCGAACAACTAAGTTCGGGGCTGGCCCGCCTCTTCAAGACAATGACGCATAATAGCTCTGTGACCCAGTCGATGATGGAGGCGAAGGTGGTAGTGCTTAGCAAACCGAACAAAGACCTGATGCTATGTGGATCTTACCGCCCTATAGCGCTGCTGAACATAAAAATGTATATCGGGTCCTAGCATGCGAGACTGACACCTTTTCTGCCGTACCTGGTGGGTACAGACCAAGCAGGATTTGTAAAGGGGCAACAGGCATGGGACAACACCAAAAGGCTCACCCATCTGCTAGAGAAAGTAGAGCGCTGTCGAGTCCCAGATATATTAATCTCGTTGGACAACGAAAAGTCATTCAACCATGTCGAGTGGCCTTTTTTGTTTGTGGCAATGGAACAAATGGGGATACGTCCAATATGTATAAACAGAGTCAAAGCCAGCTATAGCAACCCCACTTTACAGCTCTCAATCAACTCCGATCTATCCAGGAAAGTACAGAACTCAAGAGGGACAAGACAGGGTTGCTCCTATCCCCACTTCTCTGTGCACTTTACCTTGAGCCACTTCTGGTAGCTGTCAGACAGAACCCAGTCATAAAAGGGATATGATTTGGTGAAGAGCACAAGGTAGAGGCCTTTGCCGATGACATGATGATGACCCTGACAGACCCAGACGCCTCTATACCAGCCCTACTTGCCGAGCTTCCCGATATGGAGAGGGTGGCAGGACTTAAGATTAAAATGACCAAATCCGAGCTGCTGAATTTGGGGACTACAGGGAATCAGGGGACAGCAGAGCGGACACTCTCCCCATTTAAGTTAGCTAGGGACAAGATCGCTTACCTGGGAGTGAACCTAACATACTGTATCTCTAGGCTATACCAGGCAAACTACCAGTAGCTACTCTCTAGGGTTAAAACGGACCTCTATAGATGGTCCCCAATGCGGATATCCTGGCGGAGTAGAATAGCTACAGTAAAAAGGGTTATGCTTCCCAGACTATTATACCACTTCCAGGTGCTTCCTATCAAAGTCCCACAATCGTTCTTTAAGGCAGTTACCAAACTGTTATCACAATTCATATGGAAAAACAAACGCCCAAGATTAGCTCTGGACACTCTGATGGCTCTGAGATCAAGGAGTGGGTTGGGGCTGCCGAACTTCGCCAAATACTATGAGGCTGCCGAACTACGGGTCTTACATGAATGGTTTTCAAACACTAGGTCTACACCGAGGGCAAAGATGGATCAGGCGGTAGCAGGGGTTCCCCTGGAGGGTCTATTATGGCTGAGAAGACAAGACAGGCCACAAAGTGCAAGGTTAAGCCTGTAACTGTGGTCTGTGATATATGGGACCGCCTTCTGAGACAAGGCTGCTTGACAACTATCCCATCTGCATTCACTCCCTTGTTCGACAACCCACAGTTCTCCCCGGGGACAAACCCAAACTCATTTGTGAGGTGGCAGGTGGTGGGCTGCAGGAAGGCAAAAGATATGATCTTAGACTGGGATGATGGTTCATTCGACAGCTGTAAGGAACAGATAGGGCTAAAAGAAAACGACAGATGGGAATATTATCAGCGGAGGCAAAGGTTGAAACAACCCGACATAAAAAATGCAGCACTAAGAGATCTCACCCTGTTTGAAAAGTTTATCACAACTCACTCAGGGGAAAAGCAGTTAGTATCAAAATAATACACGATGCTACAAAGGGAGAGTCCGAATTGTATCTGGCCATATATGGAACTTGAAGAGACATCTCTGTTTCCGGAAGCACCTCAAGACCTTCCTCTTTGCTTCTGCCTTCGCACCCCCTCTGCCCCGCTGATCTGTTTATATCTTAGCACTGTGCACCTGGCCACCCTATGTCCTGCGGGCCCAGGTACCTGCTCACCCTGCCACACTCCTGCACTGCCTCCGGGCCACCCCTTGCACTGGGTTCTGTATCTGTACCCATACAGTCCCCCACACCCTTTCTTTTCTTTCTGCACTTATCAGACATACCCTGTCTGCTGCCTTAAACCCAGCACTTGCCACTTGCTGGCTGCACTACCACCGTTTACTGCCTTTATTATTTATTTACTTATTTTATTTATTTATTATTATTTATCTGTTTCTCATCTGCTCCGCACTTTCCACTTCTCCCCCTTCCATGCACTTTTTCCCTTTTCCTTTCCCATGCACTTGCGCGTTCTAAATGTCACTGGGCCTAGTAAGATCGCTGTTTTGTTCTCCCCTGTTCCCCTCCCTTGCCTTGTGTTCCTCTCCCTTGCCTCTGAAATAATTGTGTACGAGTGCAATATGAATAAATATCAAATATCAAAAACGACGACAGAAGACACTCGGGGAAGAAATACCTGTAAAACACTGGGAGGATCTATGGGATCAAATACCGAAACTAACACAATCCTTTCAAACCAGGAAGGCATGGTATAAGGTGGTGGTGCAATGGCACTACACCCCTGAAAGACTACACTGAATGTGTGTAGGGATAAAACAAGAATGCTGGAGGGGATGCTCAGGGAGAGGGAGTTGTTTTGGAGGGAGGTAAAGAGCCAGATACAGCAAATTGTAGGCGGTGCACCGACCTACTCCCTCAAGGAATGGATATGTGGCCTCTTCGATCCGGAGTTTCAAATTCCTACAAAGCCCCAACGGAAAGCATTTATGATTCTGTTAATAGCGGCCTGGTTAGTTTTGGCAAGGAAGTGGAAACAAAGGACACCCCCCACGAACACTGAATGGCTGCATAAGATTTGGGGGTTTCTAGCTATGGAATGGGTGTCTTATGGAATACAAAGAGAGAGAGACAAATTCCGTCAGGACTGGGGAACGATATTGGACTACCTTCGGGGAGATTACATGCAACAATGGTGTCCCCAAAATTTGAAAATATTGGACATAATGTAGGCGCTAAACCGCAAAGGGAGGTAACAATATATGCACGGTCTTATGGATTTCAGAATCAGGCGTGGGGAAGGGGGAAAGAAGTAGGAGAGGGGGCTATTCTTTCTCTTTTTTGGTTATATATTTGTTGAAAATGCCAATAAAAACAATTTAAAAAAAGATGCATTCAACTGGTCTTTTTGTTGAAATTGCAGGATTGTTGTATGGCAAGTAGGAAACAGCTCAATGAGTGGTAAAGTTGTCCCAGAATGTTATGCTCTTCCTGGTTGGGTGTCTGAGAAATATCAAAGAATGTTGTCTGAAACTTCCGCTAATCCATCTACATCTACCCCACATGCCATCTAAACTACCACGTTCCCTCATACTGTATAATTGCAGAGAGACATGATTAAGTGACTCAAGCCCTGCTACGATCGACTTGATATCATATTGATCTAAGGCGTTGTATTTTACAAGTAGAGATAGAAGATATCAATGTATACTTAAGTGGTTTGTGAATTGGCATGTATTTACAAGTTATCCAGCCAATACAAATGGAGAACAGCCTTGACAGGTTGGGTTTTTTACTCATCTTTCTAAAGGCATAGGGCCTGATTACGAGTCAGGCGTTAAGGGGCTAACGGTGCCGTAAACGGCGCAGACCCTTACCGCCTGATTCCGAGGTCCCTTTGCGCCATGGAGAGTTTAACGCCTGCTTTTTGCAGGCGTTAAAATCCATGGCGCTAAGGGACCATGGTGCTAATTACGCCACCGTAATTTACGGTGGCGTAATTAGCGCCTTCCCCACTCCCATTAAGCCCTATGCGGCAAAAATGGGAATGGGGAAGGGTAAATGGGAAATGGGGATTTACCGCCCCACTCACCTTGGAATGGGGCGGTAAATCCGCCATCCACCATGGTGTAAACGTAGTTTACACCCTGGTGGTAAGGGTACGACCCAGGCGGTAACTTACTGCCTGGGTCGTAATGAGGTCTATAGATATGGTAGCCATGTCTAGGCACTGATAAACCATTGAGAATGAAGGATATTATTGTTTCTTAACAACACACCTACATTACAATGGTACTTTTACTGAAAGGGTATGTGCTCAATCATGCAGAATACTAAACACTCCCAGTTTCCAAAGTAGTGTGCTCCAATATTCTCCCTCTTATATTATGAATGTTATCAACTTACAGGGCCTGTTGTAGCATTAAGGCCCTCATTACGAGTCCGGCGCTGGACCATGGTGCTATTAGCACCATGGTCCATGCCGGACTCCGGCATGGTGGATGGTGGAATTACCGCCCCATTCCAAGGTGAGTGGGGCGGTAATTCCCCATTCACCATTTGCCCTACCCCATTCCCATTTTTGCCCCATAGGGCATAATGGGAATGGGGAAAGGCGCTAAGTACGGTGCCGCAAATTGCGGCACCGTACTTAGCACCAAGGTCACTTGGCGGCATGGGTTTTAACGCCTGCAAAAAGCAGGCGTTAAAACCCGGACCTCTTAATCAGGCGCTAAGGGTTTAACGGCGCCGATTGCGCCGTTAAACCCTTAACGCCTGACTTGTAATGAGGCCATTGTTACTACTGTTTGAAGGAGGAGTCTTTCAAAGCACAGCCCACAGCGGGGCATTCGCAGAGTTGTGCAGAGGTGTGCAGTCAAGGCAGAGGTGCTGTTTCAGCGTGTGTCCAGAGCACGAAGTCTTTCCATTGTTACTACTGTTTGATGGAGGATCCTTTAAAACCAAGATGAGTGCAGTCAAGTCAGTCTGGGCAGGAAGGCGCAGGCTAGCGGCTGCTGATGGACGCCATGACTAACTCTGAGGCACGTGAGACCGTTATTCAGACTGAAATTGCCATGGCTACACTAACTACACTAACTAACAGCAGTGCAAGTGCATCCACAACACTTGGAGAGAGCTAACTGGACGAAGTCTCTAACAAGCAGGGAGTAACGTCCTTGCTTGGCACAGCGACCTCAGGCCAGCGGGAAAGCTCTGTGAACTGGCCGCTTTTTGAAAGGCGGGGGAGAGAACGCTGCATTCACTAAACGTTGACGTGCCCATAGCGGGGAGCACCGCGCATAATATAGACAACATGCAGGCTCAGGCTGAGCTTACAACCACCACTCTAAACCTTTACCCAAACTCTTCAGGCGAGGGAGGGGGCATCCATGGTGAAATATGTTGAATTAAATTGGAACTCAAACTCACAACCAAATAATAAGATTAGATCAGTGGGTGACGTGACGACTCCTGTCGCCAACGTCACCAATGCTATAAAAGTTACAAGTGTTGCAAGTGCTATAAACGTTGCAAACATTGCAAATGCTCAACCATATTACAAAGAAGCCATACTGGAATGCACGGAGAGGGTGTTGCTAGAAACGACACAGCCAATGCTCAAGTTGAGACCTATGACGTTGCTAACACCATGAACACAGAGCACACCTACCCGTCCAAAGAAACAGAAGTGGAAAGCAACCCCACAGAGTTGCAATGGATAAAAACAATGACTAAATTGAGTACACCGTTATTCAACACCTCGGACAACTCATCTATGGTAAATTAACAGGAAAGAAGCTGTAACCAACAAAAAAACTGTTTATAAAAGTTACTCAGGAAAAAGGAGGTGCCAAATGCCAACCGTCAAGAACACAAGCTGAGAGAAACATCTGGAAGCCAAGAGGACTCAAACCACATGAGGAAATAAATGGATTGCGCTTATTTTACATTGGGATGAAATTAGGATGTGGGGCAATCGGATTGACCGACCACACACTACACCTATCGGAATAGAAAGCGCCCACTTGGAGGCCGAAGTTTCAGATCAATTACTATTGGAAACGTCCTTGGTGGTAGAGACTGTGGAGGACTTCCTCTTGTGAGCTCCTCGTGGAAACGTACAGCTGAAAGAGGGAAGGATGATTCTTCCTTAGTTAGATGACCCCTCCAACTGCAATCGACGAGAATTAAAGGGAGTAGAAGTCTGCTATGGTGCAGTAGCAAAGTCGACTAACATGCCCATGTCGAACTACCACTTAAGAGGCCAACAAGGACCCCAGAAAAGAGCGAGATCGGAATACATAGAAGAACCAGAAGCACCCTCAAGGACAACAACTGAGACTGCTTCAAACCGATGAAGCTAACAACACAAAGGATCAAACGGGTCCCTGAACAAGGATTGTCGAGAGAGCTTGACTTCCTAGTCATTTCAACTCTAACATCAACATTGGCCTCATTTATGAAATTGTATGAGCAAATGGGAGATCAGCTCAAAGACCAAACAACGATGCTGGCAATGCTTCATTCGAAGATGGTGTACATTGAGGGGTTCGTCACAGGAATCCAGAACAACTTGGATAATGGTACAGCAAGAGTGTCGAACTTACTCCACACGGTACTAGATACGATTATCAAAGAGAAATGAAACAGGAGAATGTGGAGAGGATTTGACCTGATGGAGATGCAAACTTCATTTGGTCTGAGTACCAGGAACCAATGTTCAACAGCAACGCAAACAGAGACACAAGGGTTTTCCTGTGGTCCTCTCGAGAATTCGGCAGACCGGGTTAACTAGGACCACCCCATAATCGTCAAGTACCAGTGACATCTAATCCTCCAAACCGCTTTTGAACACCACAGAGTGTTAATGAAGAGGAGATTGACATTTTCCATGACCCTATTGGGACACCTACTGGCAAAGAGAACAAAGAACCAGCAGAGTCCTTAGAATCAGTAGACGGTGGTCCAAAAACAGATAAAAAGGTAAAGGGGCAAAGGAAAAAACACCACCCAGCCCCAGAAAATGTGCAAAATCTTCACTAAATCGAAATTAATGCAAAAAGAAACAACAACAAAAATCCTGGGGCTAGAAACAAAGAGTCAGACTACAAAATTGAATTACAAAAAAGGAACAGTGGAAATCAAAACTAATGCGAAGAAGCCAAAAAATCAACCCCCTCTAACGAAACAGAAGTCTAATGGAAGCAGGGCTTTCATCAATAACATCACTTTGGTAAAAACAAATACTGGCACAACCTTCAACAGTGCTACGAACAGAATTCAACAGAAAACATTAACTCACTCGACAAACAAAAACTAAACTAGTCACTTTGGTAAAAAGGTTCCCCAGAGTTAACTCTTGATGCCTGGCTGGGAATAGGAAACCAGTAGATGTTTGGCTGCTGGAACTTTAACAGCTGCAATGTGTTAAAATGCTAAGCCCTGGACACTTAGCAACATTTAGTGCTAAGGTTTGTTGGACGGATAAATTATGGTTTTGGCCTAGATATCACTTTTCACAATAAGCACTCAATCCAGAAAGCATGTTATCTGCAGGCCAGAGAGAGAATCATAAAAGTATGAATTATGACATTACATTCAACTCGACCTCCTTAGTATCACAACCTTTTCATAGTATTTGAGATCCTCCTACAGATGACGAAAATCCCAGATTTAGATAAACACACATATTTCAGGTTACATATGAAACTGATAAACGGTCCTTCCAGAAAGCATATAGAACTGCCCACTTCTGCGACCAAGTGACATCTTGGGTTTTGCGGCAATCAGCCAACTACAGAAATAGTACTGGTATACCTAGTACCTTGAAATGAGAACATTTCACAAGAAACTCTCTCCGAGTCTTGAAGATGAACGGAAAAAATCATGTATTTAGATACTGTTTAATGTTTCATATTAGCATACTGCTCATGCCGACACGCTGTCCAAAGGTGTTCCAAAGTTTGCTGGCCATCGATGGGAAGCTGCTGCCACCTGCATTTTGGAGCTTGAATTTGAGGGTGTCAAGAAGGTGCTTGTAGGCTGCTCTGGCTGGCTGATTGAGTTTTGGAGATTTTGTCTGCCAGGTAGATGGGGGCTACCCAGTAGAAGCATTTGTGAGTCAACGTGAGCGTTTTGAACCAGATCCATTCTTGAATGGGTAGCCAATGGAGTTTCTGTCTGGTTTCTGAAATGTGTGCTGATCTGGGAATGTTGAGCGCTGCTCTGATGGCGTTATTTTGAAGGGCCTGGAGTTTGTGGATGTTGTAAGACGTGGTGCCGGAGTAAAGTGTGTTACAGTAGTCCAGTCTAGTTAGCACTAGCAATCTCGCCAGTGTGATGCAGCTGTCAGGCAAGAGGAAGGGTCTGCAGGAGTTAATCAGCTTACAAGTGTAGGAAGTGGCGGACGTGGTGGTGTTCACTTGTTTAGCTAGGCTGAGGGAGGAATCTAAGTAAAACCTCAATGTTTTGACCTGGCTGGAGACTGAGATGGTGTTGCCGTCAATGTTGAAGGATTGAAATGCTGTGCTAACTTTGGCAAGCCTGAGTTGACAGCCTATGAGGAGCAACTCAGTCTTATCATCATTGAGGCATAAACCATGATGCGACATCCAAAACTGAATTATTAGGTAGATGGCTTTGAGAGTGATGGTGTCAGTGGCATGGTCTCCCGTGATGGGTATGAGGACCTGGGTGTCGTCTTTGTAGTTGGTGTACGAGACGCCCAGGCCATCAAGAAGGTCAAACAGCGGCTTTGTAAAGAGGTTATACAAAGTGGGGGCCACACAGGAGCCTTGCAGTACTCCACAGGTGACTAGGGTGCGTGGTGCTTCTGCTTTGGCAAAAAGAACTTCAAGGTTCTCTCTCCGAAAAGAACGATTTTATCCATAGGGTGGCATTGGGTGAGAATTGTGCGGCTGTGGTAAGTTGGCTGCATAGCATGTTGTGGTCAACCAGACCAAAGGCAGTCGAGAGGTCCAGTAGGAGGAGCAGGGCAAGTTTCCCTTTATCATTCAGGTCGTCCATTTGGACTTTTAAATCTAGGAGAGCCGTTTCTGTCCCATGTCTGGGGAGGATGAAACCCGATTGCCTGAGTCCCAGGATGTTGTTTTCTTCCAAGTATTTCTGTCATGATGCCTGCCCCCGGAAGACCAGACCAGGCCCAGCAGCCCCGGAAGCAGGCATCATGCCACTTGGAGCATGCCCAAAAGCCCCAGTTAGGGGCCAGGCTCATAAAGATAAAGTCAGTCCTGGCGCCATGGGCGCCAGGCTCATTATTGATGACTTACCTGAAGCAGACCATGCTGCATACTCACCTGAGGCAGACCATGCTGCATGAAGACTCAAGCCAAATGAGGCTTAGGAGGGACTATTTTGCTGAAGGGACTATTTTGTTACTTGGGTGTGCTGTGGAAGAATACTTACCTGGATCTTCTTCCAAGGCTATTTAAACCACGCCCGGACAGCCACACGTGCTTCGCGTTATTCTGCTTGCTGCAGCGTAACGCTCACCGTGTTTTCAGCAGCTCCAGTCTTCAGCCACGCCCGCTTCAGTCCTGGAACTCCTGAAACAAGACGAAAAGAAGGATAAAGGTTAGAACAGGAGTTTTAACTTTAATCCTTACCTGAATCCTGATCCATTTCGCCACGGAACTGAAAGACAGAAGTCTTTGAAGCATTGCTTCGCATTCCTACGGCGCCGCGCTGAACTCACCTTCTTGGCGGTACTTCAGCATTCCATCACGCTCTCTCCATCTCGCGGCCACCCTCCGACACCTAAGGAGACAAAGGCAGCAAGGTGAGCAAGGGGACTCTCTAAGGCTATACAAGCTACCCCCAAGGACTTACCTGATTTACCACGGGGGTCTCACCTCATCTCGGGTCGGCACAGTCAACTCTGCTTCATCGCCGTACCCCGGCCCCTAAGGGGAAAACCACAATAGACTTACCTGAATCTTACCGGGTGCCATTTGGAAATCTTCAAGTGGATTAATCGGCAACCTGCAAGGAATCGGACAGAGTGAAGAGCAGACATTTGAACTCTTATGAACAATTGGACTTTAGAGTCAATACTGGAACTCACCAATTCCTCTACGCCAGTGAAGTAACTGGTCATCAACGCGCCCCTGCGGTCGACGCAGGATGGAGAGCTCATCCTTCCAAACCATCAGGTGAGACTAAGGAGGGGACATCAAGAGTGATCTGTGGGAAGACAACGAGAGTGGGGAAGGTGGGTTGACACTTAATTCCACGGGTGGTTAATTCCTCTTCTCCTTTGCAGAAGAATATTCTTGCGAGCCAGACAAACTAGGCTGAGCGGGCCAGTCCAGTCAGTCATCTCGGCGCTACACGTCACGCTGGTGGAAATAACAGCGGCCCAGTTCCGGTCAACGCCCCTGTGGGAACCAGGTGAGCGTAACAATTTCTGAATTTGGAGGTAGGTCATTTGGTCCAAAATGTTTTGTTTAAATGGGATGGTGGTGATGGGTCGGTAGTTTGTGGGGATGTTGGGGTCGAGGGAGTTTTTTTTTAGTAATGGTAGAACACATGCATTTTTGTAGGTCGGTAGGGACGCAGTTGTTGTTGACTGAGGCGTTGATGAGGTTGGTGATAAAGGGGCAAGCTGGGGTGCACAGTCCTTGATGACTGAGGGTGGGCAAGGATCCCCTTGGCATCTGGAGGGTTTTATACCTGAGATGATCTGGAGAATTTGTGAGTCTGTGACCTTAGTGAATTCGAATGGAGGCGTTTCAGAGTTGTTTGTGGCTATGGGTTGGAGATTGACTGGGGTAGGGGAGTGTGCTAATATTGTCTTTTTTTCTGATATTTTAGTCTGGAGTTGAGTGATTTTACCTAGGGCGCATTCTGGATATCCAGACACCAGCTAGCATTTTTGTTGCAGTTTTCCACCGGGGGTATGGGAGTCTCTAACTCTCAGAGGATAGAGAATAGTTCCTTTGATTTAGAATTAGCGTTGGCTATTCTGTCATTGTAGAGTGCGCTTTTGGTTTGGAGTACTTATGTTTGAAATTCTCGAGCAGTTTTGAGGAAGGCTGTTTTATTTAGTTATGTCAGCGATTTCTTCCCTAGGGCTTCAGCCTTTCTTTTTTCTTTTCTTAGTGTCTTAAGAGTGGGTGTGAACCATCTGTTAAGGTGGGCAGGTTTTCTGGCTTTGCGAGTGGCGAGGGGGGCCAATTGATCAATGGCAGCCAGCATGGAGTCATTATATTGTTTGGTCATCATGGTCGGGTAATGGGTTGTCCCTGAATTGGGTTGCTAGGAGGGGTTGCAGTAAAGGCAGTGGGTTGTCGGCCATTATGTTTAGCTTGTTTCAGGTAGGGGCGGCTGGAGCTAGTTTAGGGAAATAGGTCTTGCTGCTTCATGTCTCGATGGTAAAGGTTATAAGATGATGGTCAGACTACTGGCATGGAGAATTGGATGAAATAGTGGATTTGCATTTGATGTCTGCGAGCCAGTCGAGAGTGCAGCCTTTAGCATGTGTGGGATTGTGAATCCTATGAGCTCGCCCAAGGGCTGTCATAGTGTTAGCTGAGGCTAGGGCATATTTGTCTGATGGGTCACGGAACCCTATGTTGAAATATACTGCCCCAGTCATGACAGTCGATTCTGCACTATTAATAGCCAACCAAAATGGATTGTCTTCAATGTGAACAATGTTCATAACAAAATTCGAATAACTTTTTATATGTTCAAATTTCAATCTATCACATTACGTTAAAATATGTCGGGTGGACACTACGTCGGGTTTACATAACCAACATAGTCTGTCTTTACGGCGGATCTTAACCCATCTCCCAGTGTGTTCTAGGGTCAGCAAAATATTAAATCAAAGTTATGTGATAAATCTTTGCATTTTTATGGAACAAATTCTAGTGAAATATGTACAGGGAGATTGTTGGTTAAAGCCCTGTGTACTGTATCCTCTATACAATTTTAATTTAGCCAAGCTCTCAAGATTAAAGGGGCAATCATGGGGCCTCATTACAAGTGTGGCGGTCCGGAAACGAGGGTGCTGGTAGGTTTACCAGCAACCTTATTTCTGGACCACCACACTACGAGTATGCCTGCCGGGGCGGCTGCGCCCGACAAGTCTGACCATGATCGGTGCAGCAGCCCCGGTAGGCAGATTCTTTACGGAAGCTCCGGGATCGTTAGCAACGGCGCAGGCGCTTCTGTCTGCCCACTCCCATAGAGTCCTATGCAACTCTATAGGAATGCGGAGTTACAAAATCTGGCACTTTACTTCCCGCGCCGCCGGGACTTGTAATGTCCCGGTGGCACCGGGAAGTCAGGCGCCGGATTCAGTGTTACGGGGTTGGCGCCAACCTGCCGGTCGCACCGGCGGATTACCGCAAACCTCGTAATGAGGCCCATTACGACCAATTAGGCAAAATAAAACCATCAGATGACCACGAGATTAGACCCAAATCCGTTACCCCTAAATGTACCCTTAAATGCCTGTTGCTTAATACTAGGTCCCTCCTGAAACATGCTACGGAGGTGACTTCCATCATCGAAGAATATGACCTTGATATCTGTGCTTTAACGGAGACGTGGAGCCATGAAGCAGCAGATCCCACACTGTCACTAGCCATCCCCAAAGGCTATCATATGATCAGACAAGATAGAACTCAGAATAGGGGGGGTGTAGTGCTTATTATTAAATCCTCCTTGAAAACTTGGGAAACTAAAATTGATTGTATCCTAGGCACAGAGATCATACTTACAAAAATTGCCATTAGTGCCGAAACCACCCTGAATTTTCTCCTACTTTATAGAGCCCCTACAGTTGACTCAACTTTTCCCGCCTCTCTCAATAGTTTACTCCTTTCCATCTTGAAACCAAATACCAGATTGGTTCTGTTAGGAGACTTTAATCTCTGGCTCGGCAGCGATTCGAATAACATCGCCAAGACAATGGAGAACACCCTTGACACATTAGGCTTTGTCCATCATGTTAGAACCGCCACTCACATTAAGAGTCACACATTGGACAGGTTTTCTACCCTCAATGTAACAGTGATTAATGTAGATGTACAACCTTGTCCGTGGTCAGACCACTTTAGTTATTGCTTCCAATCTCAAATGGAATCTTTCAGGGTTAAATCCCCTCACCCTAAATCATTCGTTACCAGCAGAAGTCGAAAATATTTGAACAAAGAGGCCTTAGGTCCGTGGGCACAATCTCTGAACCTCGAACAAACAAACTCATACTCCAGGACCCACTCCAGCTCTGATCATCAAAAATAAGGCATGGTGCACAGAAATCCAATTAGCCATGTCCAACGAACAAGATAAAATCAAATAAACTATAGAGACTAAAAAACTTTCCTTGAATATGTTGGATCAGCAAGAGAAGGTTTTTTGCCCTCTGGTCAAGGGCGAAGACCGACCCACATTCAGATGTATGCTTATCTCTGAAGAGGAACTAGCCAAAACCATTAGCCAACTCAAAAGCACAAGTTGTAAAGGAGATCCATGCTCCGCCATTATAATCAAGGAATGTCTACCCAGTCTAATACCTGCTCTTACGAAATTTGTTAATTCTTCATTTCAGTCTAAAGTAGTGCCTGCTAACTTGAAAAATGCATAGATCACACCTCTCTTAAAAAAGCCAAACTTGTGCCCGCTAACATCTTCTAATTACAGACCCATCCCTAATACATCCTTTCTTCTTAAAGTTCTCGATCGGGTTGCCTATAATCAGATCTCTATATTTCTGGAACAAAATCATATTTTGCACAACTACCAATCGGGCTTTCGTGCCAACCTTGGTATGGAGACAGCTCTTCTTGCCCTTAAATCTCACCTTATCCAAGGTATGGATAAGGCCAGATTGCCCTACTGATGATTCTAGATCTCTCTGCGGCCTTTGAACTGGTGGACCACTCCATCCTGTCCACCAGGCTAAGAGAGAATGCACGTTTTTCTGAAGAGGCAATTCAATGGATATCATCTTTCCTGAATGATAGGCAAATTAGAGTTTCTAGTGAACTGGCAGAAGCCGACCCCATGCTATTATTGTATGGAGTTCCACAGGGAGCTTGCGTGTCACCATGTTTTGATAACATTTTTATGATCCCCTTCTTCCAGATGTTGGAAGAGGAGGGGATTGTGTTCGCTAATTATGCGGATGACACGCAATGCATTCTACCCATCTCAGGAACACACCAAAAAGATGAAGCATTCATCCATGAAATCTACTTGAAAATCCAAAATTGGATGGTCTCTAACGGCCTGGCTTTGAACAGTGCCAAAACTGAATTTCTCCTTGTAGGCTCTCCAAGTAGATTGGACAAACATGGGAGCCGATTATAAGAACTTCAATTTGGATGACTGTGTTATCGAAATCCTGAATAAGGTTAAGACTCTACCTGGATGAAGACTCTGAAGACTCTAGACTGTAACTGGATAAACACCTGAACATGAAGGCTCAGATAAATAGTCTTATCTCCTCAGCCTCTTATTTTCTTAAACTCTTCCGTCACCTCCGTCCGCTCAGCTCTGAAAAAAATTCAGAAACTCTGGCAAGAGCCATCATTGGCTCTAAACTAGATTATGGGTGCAGCCTATTGGTCGGCATCCCTCAGACAGAGATCCATCGCCTGTAGGTGATTCAGAATGGGGCAGTGAGAGTAGTGAAGGGCCTGAGTAAAAGAGATTGTGTATCCGAGGCCAGAAGGAGCCTCCATTGGCTACCGATTGGAGAAAGAATTCAGTTTAGGCTTCTTCTCATTACCCATAAATGTATTATGGTCCAAATGACATCTTATTTGAAAGAAGCCATCGTCCTGAAAGACAAAGCAAGGACACTCAGATCAGATAATTCCCATCTACTCAAAGTCCCCCGGAGTAAGACCAACAAAACAAGAGAGGGATCATTTGAAGTAGCAGCTCCAACAGCTTGGAATGCCCTCCCAACATTACTAAGAATGCTGGCCTCAACAGAGCTCTTCAAGAAGAAGCTGAAGACCCTGCTCTTCGCCTAGAGATCTACTTGTATACACTCCTGCTATGTAACATTCTGCGCTGTGTTGTATTGTAGTTTTTTGTCTTCGTGTCTGTTAGTCTGCGCCCATCAGCCTTAGGGTACCAGGTGGGCATTACACATTTCTTAACATGGCATAACATAACATAACATGGTCTCTTGTTTTCCTTTTAAAAACATAGATCTGTTCAGTTGTAAACATGATTCTTGACCGTATTGCAAAACTCCATTAAAAACACATTTTTGCTTCCTTTGGTGTATTGTTCCGCCAAAAAACTATTCATGGTATTGGTCATCGGGGTCGATAAAACAATGGTAAGATATAAATTACATCTTTGCATCAACCAAAGAGATCTAATATAGGGGACACCTAGTTCACTACACGGTGCTTGCACAGGAACTGAGTGGGGCACCTCCAAAATGGAACGCAGTATTTTAGGTTCAAGCTTTTCTACTCCTGTCAACATACTAGCGGGCAGGATAGCTAAACCATATAATATACTGGGAATCACACTTTTACGATGTATACTAATCAATCCCTCAACATTGTGAGCTCCCCTCTTACAAATAAAGCTTCTTAATATGAACCCTTTTTTAAGCACTTTCAGTCGCATGATATTATAATAAAAATCTTTATGAGGAAGATTTTTGATCTGTCAACCTCTTCAATCTTGGAGTCATTAATAAACCAGGAGGGGATGCAGGATTTAATTTGATCACCGATGATTGTTACTTTTGTTTTGGTGACATGTTCAAATGGTTGGCCCTGGAGTATTTAACTATCTTTGCAACCTGATTGGGGTGAGATCCAAAAGTAGGGTATCATCTTCATATCCAACACATGGGACCGCAGTACTCCCAATACTAGGTGGAAAATTTCGGACTGTGCTGATGGCCTTATCCATGTCACTAACGTATAGGTTATATGACATCAGTGCCTAACCACATCCCTCTTTGATTCCAGCGTTCATATTGATCTGTGAGGTAAGATCATCCTCAAGATTGACCCGTATGGCTACAGTGGTATTTGAGTATAATGCTGTAATGAAGTACAATAAATTGGGGTCAATGCCCCATTTCTTCTTTTTTTTTTTATTTGTTTATTTATAAAGTTTTACACATAGATTATCAATCAAACCATTAGAACAATTAATACCCAGCAAAAATATACAGGTTAACAGAATATTATATATACATAACTTGCAATAAATCAGTAAATACTCAAAAAGTCATCCCACACCTTTCCGTACAAATTCAATTTCCCTTGCCTCTTGAACACCATCCTTTCCATGGATGCAAGGGCAGACATCCCCTCAACCCAATCATCAAGAGTAGGCACATTCCGTGACTTCCAGCCCCTCAGGACCAACTTTTTGCCCAGACAAGCTCCACGGAGTAAAAACTTTTCCGTGACACAGAGAGATCCTCCAGCAATTCTCCACCTCCCAAAATCATTGTCACAAAATCCAAATCCACCTCCAAATTCAAAACACGCAGGTAGCCCCCACAAACATCAAGCCAAAAACCCCATACACGCACACATTCCCACAGCAGATGTTCCAGACTTCCCAGTCCATTCCCACAACACCAGCAATCATCCGAATCCAACAAACCCCTCTTAAACATACGTTCCGGGCTCCAAAACACTCTATTCAGGATCTTTATCTGCCTAGACCGTTCCCCCAGATCAATTGCACAAAGTTTAATGTTCGCACACATATCCAACCACATCTCGGGTGAAATCTCACACCCCAATCTCTTCCCCCATTCATCTCTCAAATCAGAATTCTCCTTATAAGCAGACACAATACAATTGTAAATCCTGCTAGCAATCGAGCCACCACCTGGCTCCCTTTCTCTAAGAAAGAGATTAACCATTTAGCTTCCTTGGTCCACCACATCACCTATGCATCTTTTTAATTTTCTGAAGTCTTCAGATCTGAAATTATCAATGTGAAATTTCGCTCGCATCTCACGCTCACCAATCCACTCGCCATCCACCAACACATCATCAATCCAATGGACTCCACCCAGAAACCAATCAGGCCAGAACAAAGATTTACCTCCAACAGAAATCTGCGGGTTTAGCCAAATTGAAGCATGGATAGTCTTAGATGTGTCCGATCCCAATAATTCATGAACCTGTTTCCACGTATCTCTCAGAAAGACTGTCAGAGATGATCTCTTACATAAGTTGTTTGTTGTCGTAAGAATCGCCCTTGGGGGGAGTGGGCCCAACAAACTTGCCTCTGCAATTACCCAACTATCAGGCTGTTCCATCAGAAAGGGCACAATAAAATGACTTGAAAAAGCTAGATGATAAGCCCTGAAATTCGGCACCCCCAAACCTCCCTTTCCCACTGGCAGCTGAAGTTTCCATAACTTTAACCGCGGCGGCTTGTCATCCCATAAAAACGACTGCAACAAACCATCACTTTTCTTCCAAAAATGATTGCCAATTTTCATTGGAAGCATACCTAGTACATAGTTAATTTTCGGAGCCGCATTCATTTTTATAGCATTCACTTTGCCCCATAGGGACAAGTGAAGTAAAGACCACCTCAAAATACTCATTTTCAATTCTCTACAAGTCTCAGTCATATTCACCACAACCATCTCATCCACCAGTGGGGTCAGCCATATACCCAGATATTTTAATTTTCTGTCACACCACCGAAATCCTTAACCAGAAACCAAATTCCTATCACAACATTCAGAAACAGGTAAAACCTCAGACTTAGTCCAGTTGACTTTAAATCCAGCCACCGCATGAAATCTGTCCAGAACATCCAACAAGGCCAGAAGGGACACCGTTAAATCCCGCAACAACAATAACAGATCATCCGCATAAAACCACAGCTTCTGATTGGCCCCATGAAAACTCAGACCCCGTATCCCTACATCACACCTCAATGCAATCGCCAGTGGTTCCATGGCCAACACAAATATCAGGGGGGATAAAGGGCATCCCTGCCTTGTACCCCTCTGCAGTACAAAAGAGTCTGATAACTGCCCATTAGTTCTGACCGCAGCAAGCATAAAGCAAAGCAATCCATGAAACAAACTCCTCACCTAAATTCATAGCACGCAATACTGAAAAAAGATAGTTCCAATCAACGCGATCAAACGCTTTCTCCGCGTCTAAGGAAAGCACCGCAACATCATCATCCATATCTTGTGCATGCCTCATCAATAACAATAGGTTCCTAATATTGCTAGATGTTCTTCGACCACGAACAAAACCTGACTGATCGGTGTGCACTAACTTCCCAAGAAGATTCTGCAAACAAATGGCCAATAATTTCGCAAGAATCTTATTATCAGTATTAATCAAACTGATCGGACGGTAGTTTGAAGTCAAGCAGTCATCCTTATCCTTTTTCAGAAATACCGATATAATGGCGTGACTAATAGAAGCGGGGAGCAAACCTCTCACCCTGGATTCCATGAACATATCCCGCATAAGTTCCACCACCGAATCTGGTAGGATTTTATAAAATTTAGCAGGCAGCCCATCCGGACCCGGAGACTTGCACGAGTTCAACTTCCCAATCACACTCTTCATTTCATCCACAGTCAAAGCCTCACCCAACATAGCTTTCTCCAAATCATTCACTCTAGGTATCTCTAGTCCATTAAAAAAAGAATCATCCAATCCATTGACACCCAACTCCCTTTGATAGAGCTTCGTATAATATTCCTTAAAAGTCTCATTAATCAGTTTCGGATCACAAGTCACCTGACCATTCTCATTTTTGATAGAAGTGATGGATCTTTCAGATTTTTGTTGTCTCAATCTATAGGCAAGCCAACGGTCACATTTTTCACCATATTCAAAATACGAACATTTTAATTTGAAAAAAATGCTTCTCAGACCTTATTTTCAAAGTTTCATTCAATTCTCTCTGTAGCTCCCTCAATCTTCTCTTTTTCTCCATGTTCCCAGAGTCATTTATCAACTCCTGTGAAAGTTGTTTAATACTTTGTTCCAAATCCATACTTTTCTCCACCATACATTTCTTCCTGCTGCTGGACAAACCCAGAATTAAGCCCCGCATTGTACATTTAAATGCCTCCCATAGCAATACCATCTGTCCTGTTTTCCACAACAAAATGATCAGCCTCAGATCTGATTTTTTCCACAATCTTTTCATCTTGAAGAATTGAGGTGTTCATTCTCCAACAAAACGATCTAGGAGTACTAAACTGTAAATCTACGTTCATAAACACAGGTGCATGGTCAGTGACAGCAATACAATCAATCTCACAGCTTTTCAAATTCAGGGTTGCTGAACCTGCAGTGAAAAACATATCTATACGAGAATGTGAGCCATGAGAACTAGAATAAAACGTATATTCTCTCAAATCATCATGAAGCAATCTCCAACAGTCTTCTAATGCAAATTCAGAAATAAGTGAGTTAAAGGAACAAAATGTCGGTCTCTCCTGAAAGCAATATGAGGCCCACTGCGATCCTTGACATTATCAATAACCAAATTAAAGTCGCCTCCCATAATAACATTCTGACAAGCCAAATCCTGTAACATTTGAGCAACTGTTCCAAAAAATGTGCTGTCATCCACTGAAGGGGCATAAACATTGCAAAGAATATACTGAACTCCCTGAACTTCCATCAAGAGCGCGATGACCCTACCCTCTTTATCAGTGATAGATTTCAAGACCTTAATCGGGGAGTTCTTCTGAATCAAAATAGCAACCCCCCTACTCCTGGATGAATAGCATGAGACAAAAAATTCCCCAATCCAACCTTTGCGCAGCAAATTAGCATCCTCTAACAGTAAATGGGTCTCTTGGAGAAAATGTACATCACTGTGCATATCTTTCAAACAATTAAAAATCGTTTGCCTTTTGAGCGGATTATTTAGACCATTGATATTCCACGAGGAAACAGACAACTGATCATTCCTCTCAGACGGCATTGCAAGGAAAAAGAGAAGACAACAAAAAACCAAACAAAAAAATCTGTACTTATAAAAATCAAAAACCCATCCCCACCCCTGCTCGCAGAAATATGAATCCAACGTCAACAAGAACTAACAAACCCCAAGCCACCTCCGATACCCCTGCCAATCATATATAGATTTCCCCAACCAAAAAACACCAAAATTGAAAAGAGCCACATAGACTCTAAGGAACCTAACAGCAACACAAAACCTGAATCCCAATTAACAGCATCTCAAACATCAAAGCAACAGATAAAAAAGGATTACCAGCCCCCACTAAAATTAAAAGCAAAAAAAAAAAAAAAAGAAAAGATATACGAAAACAGTGACCCAATAAAATAGTAAAACAAGGTATAATGCAGCAAAACGTATAACTTAAAATCATCTTACAACCTAAAATCTAATAAAGGAGTAGGTTAATAATATATTTAAAATCCATCCTGTCACTACAGCATGAATTGCGAACCACCAGGATGGACTAAACATTGGTTACATGGACATCCATATAACACTGTCACAAATCTTTTAAAATGTCCAATACCTCGTCCGTGATACATAAGAATGCTGATGATAGTGCACAGAGAATGTCAGTATCAACTTTAGGCCACAGCAGAAGTATGCCAGATCTATGGTATTTAAAGATCCACAAACTCCGACCAGACGAATGTGAAAGGGACATGCTGAGCAAACTGATGAAAAAGGCAACGGCACTTAATTCCACTTAAGTATGAGTTCTTCAAACACATGACAAAAGTCAACTGCACCATATGAAGAATGTCTGTTGTAGGTCTGTGTGTCACAAAACCTTCGGTCGACATCAAGGCACAGTACCAGTATACATCCCAAAGATACATTACTGCAGAAACCAGAACCCACACTAGTTACTTAAAGAACCCTTTGCAAAGGCTACATATGTATTTGCAAAAAGAGACGTTCCCAAGTGATTTAGTCTGCCATAAGAAATGTGCAATTGTCCTTTAATTCATGCTGTAAAGCGGTGAGATTACATTGAAGTGTCTTATGAACACACTCTTCCAAATGCCTGTGTGTAAGCCTCTAATGCCTGGAAGTGGCAACAGAGATCCAGTAGCCTTCCATCCCCCATTCAGAGGTGGGAGGTATGGGAGACCAGCCGTAAGGCCTGGCAAGTCTGAAAGGCTGTCCACATGACGGGAGAAAGGCCCACAACTGTTACTGCACACCTCCCAAAGTCAATGCAGACCATAATCGCCTCCTCCTGAGACACTGGGCCGCTGACCCTTTCCATGGCCAAAATACTCATCCTTATAATAAAATGTTACATAAATAGCCATAATGCTGAGAGGCTCAGGCTGTATCAGGACAAATAAACACCCAAACCAACTTCCCGAACTCCCCGCAAAGCAAAAAAAGGGCCATCCCTCTTATAGCGCTATAATCTGTGCCCATGTTTATAAAGACAGAGAAAGGGCCCTTCCATTGCGTCTACAGGGTGGGCATGATTCGCTGTCTGCACTGCATTCACAAGGTCTTCGTGGGCAGGACACTGCTCTGGTACGCCATTCCATCTGTGCAGCATCTGTTGTAAAAAGCCCACAGATGGCTCCATAGAACTATATAAATACTCTGTTATCGTATCACAGTGAAACAGACTACTGTCAGCGTATTAGGGCTCCGGAAAAAGACTCTGTGACCTCTTTATAAGTAGAGGTCCCGGACTACACAGGTGGACGCCATAAGCCCATAGATGGAGCCACATTCCGCTGGCAGTGGGTAGCAGTTCTGTACCACATGCAGCTCTACAAAAATTTAAGTGAGGCTTACTTGCTGCTGCCTATAAAAGGCACTCAGCCTGGTGGCGCACTCATTTCCTCCTTGTGGACGCTGCCTCAGCTCGGCTCTGGGTGATCCCCAGCGCAGTGATCTGTCGGCGGGAGGAGGAGAGCCGGAATCTGAAGCATGGCTCCTCCGACACCCCTCCCCTTCCATCTCCCTTCAGTGACACGGAGCAAAACGAAAGGAATGCACGGGCATCATCCTCGAACGCAGCAGTGAATTCAAACCCCTGCAACTGTAATCAGCCACCGGCGCCATTTTTCTCCATGCAATCCATTGTAAAAAAAAAAAATTGCATTTTTTAAAAACACAAAAAAAAAAGTGAGGGAGGCATCAAAATGTAACAATGTCACATCAATCAGCAATCGTGGCAGATTTATCCCTAAGAGCCTCCAGCCAAGACAAAGCTTCTTTTGGGTCTGAAGTTACCCCCTCACCTTCTGGCAACACCAAAGTCAAAGTATTATATTTGTTCAAAAAGGATTTCACCTTCAGGGCTTTTGCCAAGTCTTTCACCCCCTTAAAGCTCTTCCTAACCACCATGACTTCTTTAGGGTAGTCCGGAAACACAAAAATAGTTTTTTCTCTGTAATAGGCAGATCCTTTAGACCTAGCAGCAAGCAGCAGACCTTCTTTCTTCCTGGCCAAAACAAAAACCACCATTATGTGTCTAGGCCTAGACCCCGGCTGTTTACCAATCCTATAAATATGATCTATATCCTCTTCTGTAATTGATAGCAAACCAAAGCAATCCTTGAAGATCCCGGTAACTACTGAAATCAAGGGTTCAGCTCCAGGATCTTCCTCCACACCAACCAGCCTGACATTTCTCTCCCGTAGTTTAAAGTCCATTTCCAACCTCCGGTCTTTTTCAACATGAAGGTCCTTCTTCAAATTGTTGTAAGCCCTATAGCTTCCTGCCATCTCCGAGGTCATTGAGTGTGATTTTCTTTCCAACTCCTCCACTCTGCCATCCAAATAACACACCTTAGAGTTCAATTCAGCCAAGGTAGTCTTCACTTCCACCATATCCAGGGAGACTTGTTTCAGGAGTTTATAGATGTCCTGACTGCTAGGATTATCCTCTTCCATCTCAATCAATTGTTTCTGTTTCTTGGAAGTAGGGTTTTCTGGTTCATGAATTTTCTTTTTAGAATTCATTATCAATCATGAAATATCTTCAGGGAGGGGGACCAGGAGCTGCAGGTTCAAGCTGCTGCCACCTTGGCCAACATTCCGGAATCAATGCCCCATTTCTTCAACATATTCCAAAACTGTGATCTCAAAACAATGTCAAAGGCTTTGCTAAAGTCTATGAAACAAAGATATGACGTGTCATGCTTTCTACCATTACATGCTGCAAGAAAGTATAGTGATATACTAATGTTGTTTAAGGTGCTATGTCCTTCTTGCAAAGCCCGTTTGAAACGGAGAGAGGAGGGCTTCTCCTTGTGCACATGGATCTAATTTCCTAAGCAGTATTTTTTTTAAAGTTTTGACTTGCATCAATCATGGCCAGTGATCTGTCATTTGCAGTCTTGGCGTGATCTCCCCCTTTAAACACTGGCATCATAATAGATAACCGGGTATATTGCCATCTTTTAAAATGTTACAGAAAAAATGTTCCAGAACGAAAGCCAAAAATGTGGGATTCTCTTGTAATAACTAATTAGACATCATATCAGGGCCTGGCGCACGTGAATTATTAATAGTTTTAATAATTGCCCGGAGGTCGTCGTATGCAAATCCTTCGAAGAAATTGGAATTGGGGGAATAAGGATTGGGCATTTCCTCGTGACAGTCATGGACAAAATATAATTCCTTGACTGCACGCATCCATTCTAGCCACTGATGGAATTTGTCTCAATACTGGTCAATAGGTTACTATTACTTCTGACATTGCCCAGAACCTCCTATCATCATGTTTCTTTAAAACTTCGAATATATGTCGCCAATTAGCGTTGATCATCGATGATTAGTATTCTTTGAGCCAAATTCTGGGAGGAATTATGACATGTGACTGGGCAAGGCAGGGATGTGCAGACAACAAACAGCAGACGACGACACTATTAGCAAATGTTTCTTTTTCTGTAAGGTCATGTGAACTGCAATCTTTCTGTGCCGTTTGTTGTTTAGAAAACTAAAAGTTTGTTCTGCACGATCAGGGGTTCATTTGTTCTGATGGGATTCTCTGGCCGGTAGTTTGCTTACATTGCAAAGCAAATAAGCTGATTCTGTTACCTGTTGCAAACCGAAATTACAGAGTGGAGTTGGTGCTTCAACAGGAGGAAGGCTGCAAGGAAGAGATATGTAGCTTTAGAATTGATTTGAGGAATGAGGATGAAATGTGACAGGCACAGAGGATGGAAACTGACCTTTGTTGAAACGCTTAAATGATTGGAAATTGAAAATGATCTTTACTGCTCATGATAGTTTCATGTGTGCACTGTGAATTAGGCTGTTTGAGGAATGTTCCAAAAGTGTGACCTACAAACACACACGTTTCCCTCCAGCAGTTTCCTCTTTAAGACATAGAGCCATTGTTGAATCCATCTGTCAATATGTCGCTGTGCAATGTAGTTAAGAAATTGTAAAGCTTTTAAAAACAACACTTAAAGTGTCTTTGTTTAGCTTACTGACAGATGTTTCATTTATCTTTCTTGGCACCACACAAATCTTACTAATGTGCTGCAAAGAATGCTTATATGTAAAGACTGCCTAAAAAAGCTTTGGTAGAGCCAGTAGGTTGCGTCTGTCCTTTATTAAGTGCAGCATCACGTGCCCCTATAACGTCATCATATGCTAAGGTATAACCCACATGGGCAGCTGTTCCCATTATTTGTCATGTACATCCCCAAATACCTTATATTGTGCTACATTAAACTTCCAAACAGATAAAAAAATACATCTGAAATCATGCAAGGATTAGTTAAGTGATTTTTGAGCCACATGAACGCCCTTTTCTGCAGAAATCACTTGTTGTATTACTGCCTGCCAGTATCTTCACTGCAAACTAGGAAGTGGCTCAGTTTTCAAATGGGTGTATGCATATTCCTTTTACATAAATGAATGTATGTTCAGCCTGTAAGCCAGAGAAAGAAGCAAGGGCAGTATTACAGACACTTTGCTCTGGTGTAAGTGCAATAAGCGCTACGGTTAAAGTTGCCCTAGTGCAAACAACATATTGCTTCAAAGCAGATGACTACAACTATAGAAAAGATTGCCCTGGTGCAAAGAAATGCATTGAAAGGATATGTGTTCGCACTAGTGCAATTTTTAACCTAATTCTAATTACATTGCCCCAAATCTCCATATTGTCCACTCACTTGCCAACTAAGGCCCTCATTATAGGTAGGTCAATAATGCTCTGACCAATCTTTTATTTCTTTACAAAGACTGCCAGTTTTAGTGCCCACCATATTATAACTTTTTAGTGAGTATGGCGTTGGCGAAAATACAAAGTGCCAATCACCTTGACATTCTACCAATTTATATCTCCACTCCAGAGGTGGGCATAGCAATTGTCAAATATCCCCAGAACTTTAAAAACATTTTTTCTTTATCAAATTAATACAATAAAAAGAATTATAGAGGGACTTTGGAAGGGGGTAAAATGTATGCATGTCAGAAGCCCAGCTTCATACCAATGTTAACATATAATGCATGAAAGGGTCACATATGTAAAGTGATCTCGAAGCATTCTTCAGACTAGTTCGACTGAAGGAATACTCTCATGACAAACCGGTTGACAGCCTGGTCAGCAATGGTATAGTCAACAACTGGGAAACAATCAAGGAACAAAATAAAATCCAACTGTACGGTACCCCAGAAATGGGATCCAACCCACACTGGACAGATACATTGAAAGTTTCAGACAGAGTGAAAACCAAAATACTAGACAAACACATGAAACAATCCTATAACTTGACACCTACAGAAAATAGGGGCATACACTCTGTGAACTATAACCTGATGATCACAATCAAACCCTCCGTCAGAGGAGGAGTGGTTGTCATAATGAACACAAGTTGCCTGTGCACAGGAGGCACACATGCAACTTTCCGACATAAGATACTAGATACATCTGCAGAAAGACCCAACAAAACTATATAAAACAGAACTCAACAAGATTATAAAAACACTTCTGAATGACATCAAAAAACAGATTAATATCTGTGTACCTGATAATGCCATATACGGTACATTCTACATGCTCCACAAGATACACATGGAACACCACCCTGGATGCCCAATCATCTCTGAATTAGGCACACTAATTAAGAACATCTCTGGCTAGGTTGAGAACATAATGAAGCCACTCATGAGAAAGACCTCTAGCTACATCCAGGACACCAGTGATCTACTGAACAAACTGAATGCAGTAAGCTCCCTCCCAAAGGAAGCACTGGTAGCAGAAATGGACATGGAGTCACTATGCACAAACATTCCCCACATTGATAGCACTGAGACTTATAATAAGCATGCTCTCAGCAAACATAACCCCACGGCTGAGACTAAAGCCAAGCGCATCATATTCATCTTGACACACATCTCAAGACACTGTTCGGTAGTGACAATGTTCTCCAAATGACAGGTACGACCATGAGTATTCGGTGCCTCAGTGTGACACTTTATTCATGGAATGACAGGAGACTGATTTACTTCCCACCTGTGAATTCAGACTATTGAGATATCTCTGCTGTGTTCGTTATATTCTCCTAATTTGGGCCACTGGAGAACAGGACCTTATAAGCTTCCATAGAAAGTGCAATGATATCCACACAACCATCAATCTCCAACTCTACTACTCTCCCAAATAAGTACATTTCCTTGACACAACCATAACAACGAAGAGACCAGCTACAGACCAGAGTATATCACAAACCTGGGGCTGGGACAGCTATTGAGTAGTGACAGCTTCCACACGGTGCACACTGTTGGGACAGAATGTCCTACAATGTTATTCAAGAGATTTCTCAATAAGCAAGTGTCACCAAGAGAAAAATAAGAGTTGGGAAATGTAGGGCGCATCTTGCACTGCCCGACATGTAATTGACTCGTCCCAGCCTTATTGGCATTGCAGAGGCAGCCCACCAGTTGGGAAGTGTTCTGATATCCAAACACACTCTGCTCCAACCAATTTCACCAACAGAGTATAGCCACTTAGTCGGGGCATGTGACTTTGTCTGACAAATAACTGCCTACCTCAGCCCTACTGTTCTCTACTAAATGATATTAGCACCCGCTGCTGGGGGAGCAGCCAATCAGGTTCCATGGAATGGTGCTGAAACTGCTAATCTCAGCCCACGTTGCATGGAACCTGTAGTGTGGCTGCCATCTTCTCCCTCACCAGTTACACTTTCCTGTTTGTTGTAGCAGCGGTTTTCCTGCCTCTATGGTCATAGAAGAGGCATCCGTATGGAGCCCCACCTTTTACACCTATAGTGGCCATTTTGGATAAGTATTTTCATTTATTGAACAGGGACGACTGCGGCGTCCGGTTCAATTAATGAAAATACTTCTTTTAGCACCCAGTTTATCGCTTTGGTAACCCGGGGTGCTAATGGCATTAACGTGGGCCGTTAACTCGGGCTGCTAGGACGTTAGCCCCGTTCCAGGCCATGTTTCTCCACAAGCATTTCCCACAAGAGCAAATCACGCTCACCTCTCACTCTTCCTCACCACTCCTCTCCAGTATGGAAGCATATGCAACTTAGTCTTACATTTACTCAAGAATGCTTTCAGACAATGGGGGTCATTACAAGTTGGCCGGTAAGGGATACCGGGCACCGGTAAGGAGACCGGTGCCGGTAATTCCTTACTGCCCAATTCCAAGGTCCCTTAGCGTGGTCTGACCACACGTCCTTTACGGGTCCCGCTAAGGCACCAGGGCGCTAATAACGGGCCTGCTATTCGCGAGCCCGTTATTAGCGCCCTCCCCAATCCCATTGAGCCCTATAAGGGCTCAATGGGAATGGGGAATGGTTGGTTCAATAGGGACTTACCGGGTCCTCCAGGGTCGGAATGCCCGGTAAATCCCCATTGTACCAGACCGGTGCCGGACCCGGTTTTGGAGGTAGCCATGGCGCAAATAGCGCCATGGCTACCTCCAAACTCGGAATGAGGCCCAATGTTTAATTCCATTCCATTTTGCAATCTGCAATATATCTTGGCCTTTCTGAGTTGTTACATTGCAGTAAAATTAGAAGAAAAGAATTTGGCTGGAGCCGAATAGCAAGACATTATTCAGCCAGAGCCGAATAGATATTTTCAGCCGGATTTCAGCTGAATGCTTGCACTCCTACAAATCAGGAATACACAAAGGGGCAGATAGGGAAATCTAGAAGGGATTGGTTAGGATGTAATGTTTTCCGAATTCTTCATTTCATCTCTGCCGGAAAAGCGATTTCTGTAGACAAGCTGCATGTACTACTTCTGTGGGTGACTTTCCCGGCATTGAAAGTAAGGGAGCACTTTTATTTTTTAATTTATTATTTTAATTAAAATAGAATATTCAGATTAAAAACAGCCTGTATCTCGTCCCAGATTGTGGGGTGGGATTGTTGTGTTGGGGTTGAGAAACCAGGAGCATTTCTCTGTAAAAGAACCGAATGTTAGACAGTGGCCCTCATTACAAGCTGGGCGCAAAGGGATACCGGGCACCGGTAATGACACCGGTGCCGGTAATCCCTTTGCGCCCTATTCCGAGGTCCCTTTGCGGGTCCTTCCTTAACGCATGGTTTAGCAGGCGTTAAGGACGGGACCCGCAAAGGGACTTCAGAGCTAATAACGGTACCGTAGTTTACTGTACCGTTATTAGCACCCTCCCCATTCCCATTGAGCCCTATGGGGGCTCAAATGGGAATGGGCAATGGTATTTTCAATGGGGATTTACCGGTCCCGCAAAGGTCGGACTAGACTGGTAAATCCCCATTGAACCAGGGCGGACACGGTACCGGTAATGGTGCCAGTCATGGCGCTAATAGCACCAACCTCGGAATGAGGCCAGTTAGAAACATTCCATAGATTGAAGTAATAACAACCAATATAGCCAAATAAAATGAGGGAGACTAAAGCGTTCTTGCTTTTAGTGTAACGGGAGCTTCTGTATGAGTAACAGGAGGTGAATTTGTCTTAACTTCCGTGGAGCAGTCAGTCATTTTTAATCTAGGGCTAGCTCCTGGAGATCTGGGATTTATATATGGTCTGGAAGAGTCTGGAACAGGATTTGAACACTATGGTGCCATACTCCACTTTCTGAAAGATCTTCATTCTACTATTTTCATTCGGCTTTTATACAGTATAGACTGAATGCATTGTTTCACTTCTCAGAATTGTTACAGAGAAGGAGTCTGTTATCCCCACAGGGGCAATTTTAGGGGTACTGCCACTATAAGAAATATTGTTCAGCCCCTTTATTTGGCTCTCATAAACTGTCTCAGGCAAAATGTTGTCAAGGATCCTATCTTGGGTAATGGAATCTTCGTGCTGAAAAGGAATACCCATAGTAGACTTTTGGCCTCATTACGAGGTGGGCGGAATGGATTTAACAGTGCCGGTAATGGTGCCAGTGCCGGTAAACCCATTCCGCCCTATTACAAGGTTCCCTTGCGGGACCCACTCAGAACGTCTGGTCAGACCAGAAGTCCTTTGCGGGTCCCGCAAGGGGACCAGGGAGCTAATAACACGCCCGTTATTAGCTCCCTCTCCATTCCCATTGAGCCCTATGGGGGCTGAAATGGGAATGGGGATGGGTTCCTTCAATGAGGAATTACCGGGTCCTCCAAGGTTGTAATGGCCTGGTAATTCCTCACTGAAGGAACCCAGACCTGGAACCCGGTATGGAGGCAGCCATGCCCTTATTAAGAGCATGGCTACCTCCATACTCGTAATGAGGCCCTTTGTAGTGATTTCAGGCTATCTGTGATCTAGAGGCTTCTACTTTGGGGTCTGTTTCAACCTTTTACTCTGGTTGAATTTTCTTAGGAGAATTCAGGAAAATGCAATACAATGGTTATGCTCTTTTCCTCTATGTTTTTTACCATTCAGTCTCTCAGTTAACTGACGTGTAGCAACGACATAATGAAACTGTGGAACTACCCTGACCAGAATTTCTGGGCATGTACAGAAGACTTTTTAAGTACTTTTATTGCTTACTGAATGGTCAAACGCAACACTTTTTATTATGAGTGTGGCAGTCTCTTTTCGTTCACATTGAAATTATGACTCATCTGCAACCTGAGGCCTGCACAAGAGGACACATCCCCTTACAGAAATTGATTGTGGGACGGGTGCAGGAAAAGTTTCAAGCATTTGGCTGATTTGGATCAAAGATGGTAGAAGGAAATGTATTTCGACACTTGCCGTTAAATATGAACACCAGGGAGTTTGAACATTTGCACTGGTATTTATGAGATAATTCGTAATTAGCGTTTGCCAGACCCTATTAATTAGCTCCAGCTAGATTGAAACACACGTCAGGGGTTGCAAGTTGTTAAACTACACTATCCAACATCTTTTAAAAAATGTTATTTTTTTTATTTTGGTATTATGCAGTCAACAAAAGTCAACTTTTAATACACAACATAAACACATTTCCAAATACATGTATCATATTAATACACAATCATGAAACATAATACACATCACAGTATCCCAAACATGCATAATGTCCTAAAAATTACGTAAAACACTTTTGATATGTATCCAAAATATAATCATAACAAAAATACAAGCATCACTATTACCACTCAGAGATCAGATAGTATCAGCATCAACAAAGAGATCCAGTCTCAATCCAGCCACTGCTAAATATGTCAAAGAAATCAAGGAGGGACATTCCAACAAGAGATGTTTTACATTTTCAACCATCTTGTCACCACATAAACTACATAATCTTTCTTCCCTCAGCATTCTCGGCTAGGAACCAGTCACTCCAAGAGTGGAAATAGTGTTACATTTGACTTTCTTTCAGGTATTTCCATACCAAGTAGTTACACAAATAGGCCTTAATATAATTGGGAATTAAAGTATGGCTGGGAATATACTGGACGAAAAATTTGGAAAGGCGTTTGAAGGCCAAAACAACATATGTTTGCTCTGAACTTTGAGTGAAAAGGATTTCAAGAACTCTGGTTTTAAAGAGATTATACGGTTCACCCAAGACATCCTCCGGCATCCATGATGCCCAGTACTTGAATTTTGTAACAATAGTATTGATAGCATTGGCTCTCAAGAGCGATTTTCAGCTATCTATGGCTTTTCGAAAGAAGCCCTTGAAGGCAGTCACCTGAGGCATTAGATAATGTCCAATATATGGTAAGGAATCATAATAATTGCTTAGCTTGAATACTTCCATTGCTGAATTCAAGATAAATGTATTCTGCCCGGTGTATTGGGGGTTTGTGGTATTGTATATCTCACTCTGTACATTGAACTGTGTAAAATGCTGTGCTTTTCTTGTATTGTTTACCATGTTTTATTTGTTGTACATTGATTGTCTTGGGTTTTTGTTGTACATGTTGTGTAAATAAAGTTTCAAAAAATATATATATATATATTCTGCCCGGGTATACCTAGGGAGCCGTAATAATCCCTTCAGAGTGCTACGCTCCTGCTTTTCGATTTCAGAGATCTTTTCAGTTGCTCAGATTTCTGTTCCACACAATATAACTGGAAGAATCTTTGTTAAATATAGCCTAAGGATAACCCCCACCAAGTATCCGCAACAGCGATAGGACATGGATCTAATAGCGCCTGTCACTCGAGGTGGTTTCATCTGAAACTGTTCTAGATGTGCATTTCATTCAAGAGATGAATCCACCATAATCCCCAACTACCAGTAAGTAGACACCTCTTCTATCAAACGTGGTTCAGTTTCTAGATAAATTTAGGACGAATAGAAGAACATTTGGGTCTGAACACCATCATTTTAGTTTTTCCAGTATTGATGTTAAGGGAATGGATCTCAGCATATTTAAAGAGTTAGTTCAGCGAGGTCTGCAGTCCCTTAGGTGTATCATATGGCAACATTGCCAGTGTATGCAAGCCATTGGAGCCCAACGCTTCCCAACTTGGGTGGTAGGGAAACATGATTTTCGAATGCTGCCCCAAAATCAGTCATATATAAATTGAACAAGGTGGGGGTGAGGATACAAAGCTTGTTTAAAGCCGGTTTAAGTGTTAATCCAGCCTGTGGCAGTACCATCATGACCCATATGTATTTTCACCCTGGTGTTTATGTGTAGGGCAGTTGTCATATTGAAAATGCCTAGTGGAATATTCCAATTCCTAAATTTGCCCCAAAGTCTATTTCTCACCATGGCATCAAATGCAGCGCTATAATCTATGTATGCCACATAGAATGTTTGCCTATGAATTAACCAGGCTTGTTGAATCGTAGTTATTAGTGCCAACACGTTGTCAATTGTATTAGCACCTTTCCTAAACCCAGTTTGGTTGAGTGGGATAATGTTGTTATCACTTATCCAGGTATTCAGTTCTTGCAGTAATACCCGCGCAAAGACCTTAGCAGATCCGTCAAGAATTGCCAGTAGACAGTAATTACCTGGGTTACCTCAACTCCTCTTCTTATATACTGATAGAATGGTGAGAGAGCCATTGTAGCATCTTGGCCCATACAATTGGATGTGACTCTAATAGCTGATTGCACAGTCCATCGGGGGCCTGGTGCTCCACAGAATTTAATTTCCATTGTCAACATGGATTGGATGCGATTTGTCCAATTGAGAGTTAATGTGTTCTACCATCCTGCGAGACTCCACAGATTTTACGTGTTCTAATACGGTTGGCATTATTAATGAGATTCCAAAAAGAATTAACAATTAGATTGTGTACATAGAACCAATGACTCCCATTTCTTACGCTCAATATAATACTTGTGATATTTCAGCTACTTTCGAAAATTAGCATGGATGATCTTCACAACTTCAGCATGGTGAATAGAACAATGTGAATGGAGGGCAACTTCGCGTAATTCTGCTCATAGTTGCTTTTTCCTTTCACTAAGTACTTTAACAAAACAATGACAGTGGGCATCCTTTTTTTGGCCTGCATCCATCCTAGCCTTAGAGGTCCTGTTCTTCAAAATGCAAGATGTCACCTCAACTATATACCTTTCATTTCTATTAATACAATGCTTTGTATCATCCAAGCTAATAGAATCACCTCCCATTCTTTCACATTCCGAGATAAATGCAGAGAGACTATCTAAGGCCTGTTGATTGGCTTTCACAATATTGTTAGCACTGCACGAGATTCGATTTACCTGTGGATTAGTAGTCAATAAGCCCTAGCTCCTCCTGATTGGAAGCAGGTCTATGATAGTCTATGGTTGCAATCAGAGGATAGTGATCACTCTCATTCCTGTGGAGAATGCTCATGTCAGCAAGGAAGGAGCCAAAGATGGACGAAATAGAAATGTAATCAATTATGCTAGCACTGTTGGAGAAGCCCCTCGTGTATTGGGGAGGATCATCAGAGAGGTGACTGCCATAAATCATATATACAACAAAAAGAACCGCAAACTTCTTCGTGCACCTGCATTACAACTGATTCCCAATTTTCAGAACCAAAAATTTGCACCCTGAAGTTATAAAACATATAAGCTTCTGATTGACCAAACCTCGATGTTTAAATGATTTTAAACAGGAAAACATATTTTATTTTTTACTCATCTTGAGTGCTTGTTTTTCACAAAAAACGTTACTTTTCTTAAAAACACATTAAACATATATCACGCATGATGTAGACACATTAGACATATTTTCATATACATACATTACATCTGGGTTCATGTAACAAAAACAACCAGGTACAGTACATCACAAAAATACCAATTCGTTTGATTTCAAGAGCGGTCCTTATTCCAACGCTTCTTATATCAAGTGACTCAAAAATGAAAAAGTCAAAGTGAGCAAAACTGTTTATTTGTTGTTTCTAAGGTGCTTGCTAGCTATCACCTGTAGGGACTTCATTAGCAATGGATGTAATTGCAAAAAGTGGTGTCGACGCGATGCATTTCGGCCCATGTGGTAGAGATAGACCACATCCAACCTTGGTCTTCTCTTTAGTCTTGCCGGGCCTTCATCAGGACAGGGGTAAATGGTCTTTTTAGATCTTTTAAACCCAGTTTTACTTCTAGTTTCTTATTATGGTGGACACAGCAGGGACAGGATACTTCATTTAGACGTCACGCACAAGATTCTGTGACAGTGGACCCTTCTCTGCACAATTTGTGTTGTCATAGTGCAGGGGGTCTGCTTCCTTCTGAGAAAATACGGCGGGGTACATACGCAGATAATTTGAAGTAAAAGCCGCCAGATTGTTGTATTTCTTTGGTCTCCGTCCTGTCACGGTGGCGAGAATGGCGTCCAGCGCGTTGCTGTGTTGATGATGACTGTGAAGAGGGTAACAAGTCACTCAGCACAGTCTTTAATGCTGGGCAAGTGTCACCTTTGATGGTTTGAGGCTCTTGATGAACTTGGTGATGCCCATGGGTGAGACAGGGTGGAAGTTGAACGGGGTGCTGGTGTGGGTCGTAAAGGGGCTGGGTGCTGTGGGCAGTGTTGGTTTGGTTAGCATGGCAAGTTGTTTTGGGAGGATTCTTCCTTTGAGGGAGTTGACCTTTCCAGTGAGGGCATCTTAGATTTTGTCACACCAGGTGCTAGGCACTGTCAAGTCTAGCTGGGGGGACGTGGGAGTCTCTAGCAACCAGAGAATTGTAAAATGTTTCCAGGAGTTGGAAGTGGCATTGCTGATTCTGGAATAGTAGCTGTAGGCTTTGGACATGTGTATTTCCCTTCTATAGTCTTAGGTGACGGAGGAGAAGAGGGCTTTGGATGCAGGAGAGGGTTTTGTTTTCCAAGCTAGCTCAGAGGCGTGCTTTTTGGCACAGGCCTCAAGGAGTTCAGGAGTAAACACAGCATTTTTTTAAAGTGAGGGTTTGGCTTTCCTAAGTTTGAGAGGGGCAAGCGTGTCGACTGGCTCTGCAATGGTTTGCTTGTAAAGGTCAACCAGTGCTGCTGGATCTGTCACTGAGGATGGGGGGTGCGCATGGGTAGCAAGTAGCGGAGCAAGGTTGGTGGAGTTGCGATTTTTTGTGCACTGGGCCATGCATTCAGGTTTAGCAGGGTGAGCTGGTCTCGAGATTTTTGGAGCGTGTAAGGTCAAGAATTTCAGTTGTGTGGGCCGGGACTGATCTTGCATTGATTAGCGAGCAGTTGATAGCCTTGCAGATAGGTCTGGCAGGCATGCATTTTCGCAGAGGTTGCAATGGCTGGGGAGCATAGAGAGGGATGAACTGGGTGCAGAGTCTGAGGAACCTATTTCTCATTGGGATCGGAGGGGGCAAGACAATGGCAGAATCTGGGATTTCAGGTTGCGTGGGGCGTGGTCTGCGGTGTGCAGAGTGATTGAGGAGCATGGTGTGGGACACACAGTGAGCCAAGTACGTAACCTGAGGTAGCTGTTCCTCATGTGAATCGGTGGGGGCATAACAATGGCAAAGTCGGGATTTCGGGTTGCGTGAGGCCTGGTCTGCAAATCTGCAGTGGGCATAGTGATTGGGAAGCATGGTGTGGGACACACGCGGTGAGCCGAGTGTGCACCATGAGGAATCAGTTCCTCGCAAGGATTGGAGGGGGCGTAGATTGGCCAAGTCAGGGGTTTTGGGTTGCATGGGGCCTGGTCCATGAATCTGCAGTGGGCGCAATGTTTGAGGAGCGTGGTGTGGGACTCATGCAGAGGGCCAAATGCATACACTGAGGAATATATTCCTCAAGAGGATCAGCATAGTGATGGCAGAGTCAGCGATATCAGGATGCATGGGGACTGGTCTGCAGATCTGCAGTGGGCAGAGTGGTTGAGGAGCGTGGTATGGGAGGCACGTGGTAGGCCAAGTGAATAGCCTGAGAAATCTGATCCTTGGGAGGACCGGAGGGGGTATAGTGATGGTGGGGCTGAGGGCATCGAGCAGATGGGGGAGTAGGCGGGGTGGCCACAGAGTGTGTTCAAGGAGCGGCGAGGTGCAGAAGGGGTGCAGCACCAGGGCGCTTACCTGCGGTCTGTGTGGAGCGGGTGTCCCTGAGGGCTGACTGGGCTTGCGTGGATGGTGCTGTGGTGGTTCTTAGGTTGCGGGCTATGGCTGGTCTCCAGTCTGCTTAAGGATGTTACAGGACCAAGGTGATGGGACTCAGCGGGAATGCAAGGCGAGGGGCGTAGCAGATGGGTACAGCGGTGCCATTGTTCTGCGCTTAACACCTGTAGCACTTAACACTGCACCGTTGGCCTGTGCAGGCTTTGCCGCAGAGGGTTTAGCATGCAGGTTTTAACGAAGCAGAGTCAAACGTCGATGCGTAGCATATAGTGGAGGTGGATCGTGCAGCATGCTCTGCAGACCTGCAGCACTCAACACTGCACCCTTAGCCTGAGCAGGCTTTTCCGCAGAGGGTTCGGCACGCAGGTTTTAATGAAGCAGAGTCAAAAGTCAATGTGTAGCATGTAGTGGAGGTGGATCGTGCAGCGTGCTCCGCAGACCGGCAGCACTCACCACCGCGCCCTTGGCCTGTGCAGGCTTTGCCACAGAGGGTTCGGCACGCAGGTTTTAACAAAGCAGAGTTGAACGTCAATTTGTAGCACGTAGTCGACGTGGGTCGAGCAGCCTGCTCTGCAGACCTGCAGCGCTCAACACTGCGCCCTTGGCCTGTGCAGGATTTGCTGCAGAGAATTCAGCACGCCGGTTTCGAGAGATGAGAGTTGATTCAAGCAGGCCCACGAGAGGCCTGCTAGCAGAGCTAACAAAAGACAGGAAACCACAACACCTTTGATATGCATCTGTGTCAACCTGAAGCCAGCTCCTGCCTTTTAGTATCAATAGCAGTGAAATGTTATGTCTGGGACAGCTGTTTATAGAAGTCATTCCGCAAAGGGGCCTTATTCAGAAGGTGCAAGTATGTGGTTTGGCAGCGACCGAAAGTCTCGTCTGGCTACAGCTTCAATGGAGACCTGCCGCTTTAATCAGGAACCACAGAGAGCTCAATTTACCAGAGAGACCATTTGATCCACAACAGACAGGAAGATGGGTCGGACTTAGTAGTACATGTTTTCACTCCTTTACCTTTCCTGTTGCAAAGCACTCTGTTTATGACCTCACGCATACATAAGATTGTTGGTGGGGACCCAGGATTGGTTCATTAAGGTAGCATTCGCCTACACCAATCAATGGGGCCCATTTGGGTTTAAAAGATGGTTGAGCCCCTCTTTAGCAGATCATCTGAAGACTTTGCAAGTAGTAACAAGAAGACCTCATTTGCACCCTGGCTGAAGGTGCAGTCTGTATTACAGCTTACGCAAGTGAAGGAAGGCCAGGATTTCCAAAGAGGGAAGCAAGATCCCTCCACTAAACATCTCCCAGGGAACAGAGGGAGATCCTGAATCCAGAGGACCCTCCAAGCAGCTCCGGAACCGTTACGCAGCACACAGTGTGCCCTGCTCTGCTAGGCTCTGCAGCCCGCTTCCTAGGTGGGAAGTGCCAGAGTGTCTCTGAACCAAACCCAGGACCAGGACGTTGCCTGCTAAATTCTCCTCAGCTTTGGACCGTCCGCCTTAAAGGACGACACAAGCCCAGTGAAGAAGCTAGAAGGAGTGCATCGACAAACCTCTACCAATATTTGCCTTAAAGGACAAAGCGCCTCAAGCTGCAACTGACTGCACCGCTGACTGTTGTTATGCTGCAGTCGCTAAAGCCATCTTAGACATCCCAACCAGTGCTTCAGGGCCACCAATGAGCACTGAGACAACGATTCCTGACCCTGAGCCGCTGTGTAGGCCAGCCTGAAGCCATACGTCCAGCCTCGCTCGCTGTACTGTCTGTCATTTGATACCCACAGCTGTCTCCCATTTGGAACTTTGTCACAGAAGCTGCAAAGCGCCCAGAAACCGACTCGACCCTGTTGAGCACCATGAACTTCTGCAGCACAAGGTCCTTGTCTGAAGGCCCCTAGTGACATTTTACGACCCATTGCTCCCTTTGTGTTGAAACCAAGCATCCTTGAACTATTGCGATTAATTATTATACCGACTGCCCTCCTGTCAGTATCCAGAGTGCCTCCCTCTTCCTTCTGTGAAACTGACTGTCCTATGCATTCCTGTACACGGTGGTTTGTATTTTGGAGTGTGCAAGAACTGTCTATTGTGATAATAATAAAGTAGATATTTGTATAAAACCTTGACTCGACAGTCCTTTTTATCATTTGGTAATAATGGTATTATCACTGTGTTGCAACCAACCAACGATCCATGACCTTTCGGAGATAAGCCTGCCGTTCTGTCCACGTTATCAAAATTGCCCTGGAAGTTGATGTGTCACAGTTGGAGCGGGAGGAATGTACAACAATGGGGCCGGCAGGAAATGTTGTACTCTTGTTAAGAGCAAAGCCAACATGTTGAGTGTATTTTCATGAGGTAGGGTATGTTTCCTTACTGCGAGAGAATAGGTTCCCTGTTAGGGAACTCACATCCCCTGCACACTAGCAAGGTCTAAGAAATAAGCCAAACTGTTAAGAAAACAACCAGTGCCTTCTATATAGGGCACAGGTTGCCAATTAATGGAAATTTGTAACATTTAGTTGCATTATATTTTATACTCGTATCAGCCAATGAATTTAATTAGTAATCTTTACAAATAACAGTTCAATCAGTAATTCATATAAAATGTATTGTTCATATGGCGTAACGTGTTTCGAGAAACTCTCTTCATCAGGGGCGTACAATCATAATTTTCTATAAAGAAATTCAAACAAAAATAGATCAATCAATCATAAACAAGTCTTAATGTAAGGTAATTCATACAAATACCAATCAGTATAAATTCCAGAGTCAAACGTATGAGTCTCCACGACATTCAAAGAAACTTTCTCCAGTAAAGATTCAACATGCTAAGCATACCAATCAATTTTAGATTTATGGTGTCAAGGTTTATGCCATTATTGTAATGGTGGTATAGTTGATTTCACAAACTATGCTAATTCAGCCACTTATAACTTAGTCATGAGTATCACTGGTCTGATAATTTTACATTCTGGAGTATCCCTAAACTGATAGGGATTCAGGTCAAGAGATTAATAAGTAACTGCTAGACTTTAGGAGAGTATATCAAACAACAAAAATGCTAACCTTATCAAAGTTTATGCAATTTAAAAAACAAAATAGTGGTCCAATTGGTTTCACAAACTATGATAATTCAACCACTTATTACTTAGTCATGAGTATCAATGGTCTTATAACTGAGAATATTGAGGTATTCCTAAAGTGTAGTGATTTAGGTCAAAACGAATAAGTAACCGATACACATAAAGAGAAGAAAGTGCTTTGATGCTGGAAATGCTGGAATGGAGGGACAGGGCCTCCGTATCCTTGTCCTGTACTGCTTTTTATCGTGTGTTCTGTCGTGTTTTCCGCACAGGAGTTCATGTGGGACTCCTGGCGGTGCAGCTCTCTCACTTTTGGTTTGGTGAACAGACCCATGGGATACCCTTATGGCACCCATGGGTGGGGGTACAACCCTGTGCCCCTAGTGTATGTTTTTGGTCACCTGTGGGTGGCCCGCAGAGCAGGGTATGGCTGGTGGCAGCTCCATGCTGAAATTGACAGGTGCACAAAGTATCCTCCATTTTGGGATACCACGGCCCTGCCATTGGGATCCGTTGATTCCTGATGGAAAACAAGATGGCCCCTGTGGCCTCTTGCTTTCTATTCCCCATTACCTTGTTTTCCCAAAGTCCTGGGAAGCCCTGACTCTGCCCCTTCCCCCTGACTGGCTGTTGGGTGTAAGTGCCATATATGGTGTTGTTGTGAAGGCCCGGCCAGACTGGCTGGAGTCTTCCCGGTGATGTATGTTGTGGGTACCTCCTGTGGGTGGGACCTGGGTGAATAGAGTGTGTAACGAATATGCATTCTGTGTTGTGGGTGTCTAGTATCTGGTGGTTGACACAATGACTGAGACAGCCCTGCCCGAAACCGGTATGAATGCAGCTTGGAGTGTTGAATGGCTCGGTACTTGTCCCAGTACACATAACTTGTTGTGAGTGTCTGGAGAGAAGTTAATGGCCTGAATACCTTGTGTGCCTGATTGGCTGCCTGCCTGCATGAATGCCCGTAGTCGGGATTGGATGCTTGAGTGTGACCCAGCGGAATGAATGGGAGATCAACAGTATATCTGGGGACCTCTCACTGCTAGGAATCGTGTTCAGAAGCTGAAGTCCACTACGACGAGTAACTGGAGTAACTGAAGCTTGACCTTGAAGCCCTGCTGGACGAGAAGAATTGCTGTTGCTCTCCTTCACAATCTGAAAGCTGCTGTGCCTCCAAGGACTGACCCAGAGAGGACCTGGTAAGGCGACTTCTTCCCGAGCTATGAGGGACCATCGTGCACAGCTGATCTTTGCCAACGCTCCCTGGTAGACAGGCATTCGACAGGCTGCCGACCCGATACGGGGACTGCTGCGGAACTCCAAGGAGAAGCACTCGGACTGTTGTCCGCCACTGTCGCCGACCGCCGTCGCTGACCGGAGCCGCCGTGCTCCCGTTTGCCTAAGAACTTCCATTGATCATCGGACGCTCTCGTCTGCATCGTCACCCGCTTGTCTCCCGCTGGAGAAGGCCTGACCGTCGACGCGGCGAGGAGCATCCACCAGTGGGTTTCCCGCCACCTAAGGACTACAGAGACGCCAACGACTCGACGCCCTTGCTGGGCCACAGTACTTCATCATCTCTTTGCGGTCCAGAACTATCGTCACCGAGGTGCCCTGCACGCCTCTTCCTTGCAGGACGCCTAACGCTCTGTTGTCGATGAGCACCGCTAGGAACGAAGCTGCCACTTCCCTGCCGTAGTTCACCCTGTTCACCGTCGGACGTTCGACGACCCGTGACTCCTGCCTTAAAGGGAGGGCACTCAAGAAGGGCCGTCGATTCCCCGACACCGAACGCCAAGTTTCCCGACACCTCTCGACGATCCGTGGCTCCCGCCTGAAAGGGAGGCACTGAAGAAGGATCGGTCGACGCATCGTCGGAGAACTCTACTCCACCAGGTACATTGGGGGGGGGTAAAACCTTAATAGGAAGAAGTGAGACTATCGAACATATGGACTGGGCTTGTGCGATATATCTTATTTTACAGATTGCACAGGTGGGGGGATCTCCACACAGAACTGTGTGTAGGTAACAGGGCCAGCATTCTGCCTATTGTTTCAACCATTTTACGTTCCTGCCTATCTCTATTGCTGGTTTCCTCGTTATTAATCTGTGTGACATTTTAACCGTACAGTTGATGCACTTTAATGAGATTTGATAACATTAGTGGTACCACTTTAGAATTGTATATATTTATCATTATTGACTTCCGAGTACAAAGTGCGTTATTGTGACCGTGTACAGACCTTTGAATATTAATTATATAAAGACTGTGTTTTCAGTAATACAGTGTGTGGACATTCCTTTGTGGGGGTTCGGGGACTACACTGTGCTTAAGAACCAGCCCGCATCACCTCCTGAGAAGCTAGGCCTTGATTGCTCGTCCATTGCTACCTTATAGAGAATCTTGGCTGGCGTCTTCTGTGCCTCTCCTCTACCATATAGAGAGCAGAAGTACAGACACCCCCTACCAGTCTTTACAAGTGCTAACCTCAATCATGGTCCACAGTACTTAAAAGTGGTCTGGGTTTTGGCCTCTGGAAAGGCCCCTGGATCGGATGGCTTTTCGGTCAAATTTTATAAGCATTACAAGACCCGGTTGGTCCCCCAACTGTTTGCTCTGTGGGAGGAATCATGTGAGTTGGGCGTTCTACCCCCTCCCTTCGGAAAGCAATAATTTCTGTATTACTTGAACCAGGCAAACCACCCACTCTATGTGGCTCATACCGGCTTCTCTCCTTTATCAATTGCGATGTCAAGATCTATGCTAAAGTGTTAGCTTTGAGACAGGCCCCATACATGTCAAATATCATACACCCAGACCAGTCGGGGTTTGTCCCCGGGCACTCTACGTCCCTTAATTTGCGTTGGCTATTCAATATCCTCGCCCGGATTGACCCAAACATACAGGCAGTGGCGGCCACCCTCGATATGCAGAAAGTATTCAACTCTGTCTCCTGGAGCTACCTCTGGCAGGTTCTTGAGAAGGGCAACTTTGGACCCTGCTTTCAGTCCTGGGTCAAACTCCTTTATTCCTTTCCCGTAGCCAGAGTCTGCACCAAAGACAGGTGCTCGTCCCTTTTCCAAACAGCCAGGGGCACGAGGCAGGACTGCCCCTTCTCACCTCTGATCTTCGTTATAGCCATGGAGCTCTTCGCTGACAGAATACGTCAAATGTATGCACATAGAGGTCTAAGACTGTCTGGCTCCCCTGAGATTATCTCTCTATATGCTGATGACGCCCTCCTCCTCATTCGCTCTCCTGCAGAAAACCTTGTCCCTATTCTGGACGATGTCCACTTCGGCGAGATTTCGGGTCTGAAGGTCAACTGTTCTAAATCTATTCTGTTTCCATTAACTGAAGTCACTCCCCCACCCCAGACTCCCTAGGTTTCACATGTCCGCAATCCGAGATCACCTATCTCGGAGTGGTGGTTGCTCGCCAACCAAACCCTCTATACATAGCCAATTTTGGGACATACCTGACTACCTTTGCTAGAAAATGTATAGGCTGGGCTAAACTACCAATCTCCCTGGCAGAGAAAATTGGCAACCTTAAAATGATCGTACTACCTCAACTCCTTTACAGGTTCCACAATATCCCTTTATGGCCTGGCCGCAAATTATTTCAATCATTGACCCACATTGTAAAAGTATTTTAGTGACATTCCGGTGTGGTCTGTTTAAAACTAGACACACTGACTGTCCCTATGTCCAGGGGCGGCTTTGGCGCCCCTAACTTTGAAAGGTATTGGATAGTTGCTCAGGCACATTACACCTCACACTGGTTTGTACCCACAGACCCTCCACCGCATACTGAGCTTGACCGTCTTGCTGTAGAGGGCCACAATATCCGTTTTTTAGTCCTCCCTTCCCAACGTGTTAAGTTTGAACCCCTCGACCCCGTAGGCTCTACAACACTGGCCCGACTAAGCTGTGGAAATTGGCTTATGTCTTACATCCCTTTCATGGCAACCTTCCCCTTTGGAATTTCCTCCTGGAAGATCCCCGTGTGACCGCCGCCACAATACGTCTCTGGACTGACACAGGTTTTGAGGCTTCTGAGACGCTTTCGACAAGGGTAACTTCCTCGAATGGCCAGATCTACCAGTATCCCTGCGTAGGAAGCCCTCCCACTGGCTTCAATATGCAGGTCTCTGCCGCTCCCTCAATAACAGGTACCCGGACTTCCCCACGATCCCTCAAGATGATCCAATATTGTCAGAAATCCTGAATACTATGTCCTTCAAGGGGAGGGTCTCCAGATTATATACCCTGTTGCAGTCCAAGGCCGTCCCCCCTTTTGATAGACTCAGACACACCTGCAGAGAGGATATAGAAATAGAAATAACTGATCAACGCTGGGACTGCATGTGTGCTGCATCCATGAAATCTCGTTCAACTCCGGCTTTTAATTGATCCAATTCAAGCTACTTCACAGGTTCCACTAAACCCCGATCAGATTGCACAAAATGTCAAATGACCACCCCCCCAGGTGCCCCAGATGTGGCTCAGATGATGCAAACTACATACATATGATGTGGTCCTGTCCACGTCTTTCCCAGTTCTGGGAGGAGGTATGCTCTACTATGTCTGAAAACCTAGATTGCACCATCACCCCATCCCCACCGACGTGCCTCTTTCATGAACTCCCTAGACTTGGCCGCGACTCCAGCAAACTAGCTGGGCTTTGTATGTTACTAGCAGGCCGATGTATCCTGCTTCTCTGGTTCTCTGCCCTGGTCTCCCATCCCTCCCCCACGCACACAGTGGCATCGGGTGGACACCTGGGCCTCAGACACGGAAGAGGCCTGGGCAAAACAGGAAACACGAACGTCAAGACCCAGAAATATTTGGATTCCATTCCGCTCCTATCTCTCCTCCATGTCAGCCGACGCCGATGATGATCCTGATGATCTCTCCCCCCCAGATCCGATAACTGTTTGATTTGTGTGCCTCAATTGCCACTGCAATATGTTTATCTCTGTTGGCTATACCAGTTGCTAGCCCCCTACCATTCTGTATAAACCACTATCATACTGTGCATGTCGATTACATATTTGGTTACTATCTGTAAATTACTCTCTCTCTTGTTGTAATGTCAACTGTAATAAATAAAGTTTTTTTTAAAAAGTGGTCTGGGTTGTAGTAAACATTTCTTAGTTCCATGTTGTATCTAAATGTATATAGAGAAACTAATGTGAGCTTCCATCTGAGCTATATATCATTTCTGTAGAGTCAGTCTGTTATACCGCTACGGGCTATTCCGACTCAACAAACCACTATTAGCGCCACCGCTGATAGCGTGCTCCCCCGTACCGGCATGTGCACGGGCACGTGGCACTTGGGTCCGGCAATAGCGGGATGGCGCTAACAGGAGGACATCACAAGTCAGGCGGACATGCAAATACCGGCATCATGAAGGCGGTAATGAGGCATACCGGGATGCCGGCAATACTGGCATCGCGAACCACCCGCAAACAGCAATGTCCAGTGTTCCCAAGTGCCACAGGTGCACACAATCAGCACAGGTGGTGGCAATGGAGTCTGGCCCAGCACAAAAGGAGCACACCCACACACCACACCAAAATGATTCCACTCGTAGTAGCAATTCTGGGGCTGGAGGACATGCTTGCATTGCTACACCAGCAACAACAACAGGCACCACAGAGGAGACGCAGGAGGAGAAGGAGGGTGAGACAGGCCCAGCAAGCCCCAGCAGTGCAGCCAGTGGTACCACGCAGGCAGCCCCCAAGCCCTCGCATCAGAGCTAGTCCATTCAACCTAACCCCTGAGCATATCCACACCCTGTACCGTCTGGACCGGGACACCATCACCACCTTGTGGACATGATACATGACGACATCGTCAGCCTGATTGAAATACGCACCGCCATCCCACCTCTACTGAAGGTAGGGTCTGTGCTCCACTTCGTGACCACAGGCACCTACCAGCGCACAGTGGGGCACATGCATGGCATATCACAACCCTTATTTTCTCGCATGCTGAACCAAGTGCTGGATGCCTTCCTGAAGCACACAAGGGACTACATATCCCGACCACAGACTTCCCAGAAGATCTTTGACACAAAAGTTGGTTTCCATGCACTGGCAGGCATGCTAAATTGTATTGGTGCACTTGACTGCACCCATGTGGAATTGGTGGTCCCGCATGCAACAGAGGTGGTATACCGCAATCGTAAGCTATTTCACTCAATCAATGTAAAGATGGTATGTGACTCCAGCAAGATCATCACACATAGTTGTTCCCGATTTCCCGGATCAACTCATGACTCAACGGTCCTGCGCAACTCCACGCTACATGGAGCAACATGCAGGACAACGTGCCTGGCTGCTTGGTAAGTTGCATGACAGGCACATGGCAGTGAAATGGGGGAGAGATGCACACACCATCATGGTGCCATTGTTGTGGTGACAGCACGATGTGCACATCCCAAAACCCTGTGCCACAAAGCATCCCAAACTGAGCCTGACAACCAATTCCCATAGCAATGAAGTAAGCTGCACACCTATCACAACATGCCAAACTTAAAACCACCCCACATCCCACAACACGTGCACCACGCATCATCGGACCTCACCCTCCGTAACACAATCCAGCAACATGCTGTGAGTATTCACAATGTAAATGTCTGCAGCAAATCACTACACAGGACAAGTATCCATGAGAGTGCACAAACCACCAAGGGAATCCACTGCTTGTCACAGGGCCACCACCACAGTAGTGCAGCATGTCACCATGGGAATAATCAGCGCTGAATGCCAAATAATGGAGAGAGTACTGCCAACGCTGCTAGTCAGAAATTCATACAGAACACTACACATCACATATATATCACAAACACAGCGGTATATATCCACAATGCATGAGCAACATCAAGGCAGTGTACACCGTGTGGCATCTTGAAGACGCAATGAACACCATAAGACCATGGCACAGCACACATTGAGGAAAGGAAAAATGTGTGCATACAACCAGGGACATGTGCATGTGACCAAAAAATATCTGCAGGCATGTGTGATAAGTACAGCTGTCCATCATGAATCAACTAAAACATACCTTATGTTGCTCTCATGCAGGTGATAGTGGCTATCCCTTGAAGCTGTGGCTCCTCACCCCTGTCTGAAACCCACAGAACAGGCACGAGGAGCACTACAATCATTCCCATACCCATACCTGTGTGGTCATCAAGCAGACCTTTGGCCTGTTAAAGGCACGTTTTCGCTGCCTTAGCCGGTCGGGTGGGGCACTCCTCTACAGGCATGAGAAGGTGGCCAAGTTCATTATGGCATGTGTCATGCTGCACAACATGTGTATCCGACGGAACGTGCCCCTGCCCCCTGACATTGAACTGCAACCACCAGGTGATGATGAAGGGGATGAAGAAGATGTGGCCGCACACCATCGCGGTGCCGATGCACTGGAGGGACGTGCTGCACGCCTGTCTGTGATTGGACAATATTTCTAAGACATATGGGTGCAGAGGGGGACATGGATGTGGGACAGAGTGCACTGGGTGTGGGAGTACATGTACACTATGCACTGTATAGCAATAAATGACACATATGCAATAAGGAATGTCCACTCAAGTATTTTTTCTGCTACACAACAGGTGTATTAAACTGTTAAATTTTACAAAGTGCTCTAACTCTCCACCTCAAACACACCCTCTCACCCCTCCCCCTCCCCTCACAACTCCTCCACACACCCTCTCCCCCTCCCTCCACAACTCCCCCACACTCCCTCTCAAACTGCCCCCTTCCCCCATAACTCCCCCACACACCCTCTTCCCCCTCCGCCTCCCCCACAACTCCCCCACACATGGTGTCCAAGCAAATGCTGCAGGTTTCTGCGTCCATTGCCTTAATCAGGCTGCTCCATCTACATTTGTCCACTTCCCGCACCTGGTGGCGGCATGTCCGATCGACGCAAGGTGCGCGCAGACCGGCGAAGGGGGCTGGTTTGAGTGGAGCTGGATGATGATGCAGTGCCCGCCTGCTCCAGTCTGGGGGCAGGACGCTCTGCCTCCAAGGAATCAGCTATGCGGGAAAGGACCTGCCTCAGAGCAGACACCTGATATGATATGATATGATATGATATGATATGATATGGCATTTGTAACGCGCCTATACACAAGTGTTTCACAGACCCGCGTGATCCTGGCCTCAATTGCTTGTCTCAGGGACGCAGTGTTGTCCCGCCCCTCCTGCCTTGCCTGGGCACCGTCAGTATAAACTGCCTGACTAGGGCAGTCAGCTCCTCCTGGCGCAGTACCGTATTTTCCATTTGCTGCACCCCACCCCGGACACCAGTGGAGGTGGATGCTGCATGTGTCAGATTTGGAAAATCGTGTGGCAGCTCTGTGGGGCTCATGCTCCCTTGACCTGGCTCCCCTCCAGACAGCTCCTGTGTACTGATATTAGTGGAGTACAATGGTGTGACCTGCGGTGATGGAGGGGGACTGGGTTTGGCAGGTATGTCAGACGAGTCATAAGCCACAGTGACACACACCTGGCCTTGGCTCTGCACATCCGAGTCCATCTGGGGTGCCATGGCTGCTGCCTCCCCAACAGAGCTGTTCGCAGCTGAAAGTGCCCCACGGGCCACTGTCTCCTGTGCAGGTGACACAGATGTTGTGGGGACTGTAACAGTAGTAGTGGCCCATAGCCGCACCAGTGCCGTGGCATTCTGTGGTGCCTGCCCCTTCTGTTCCTGTCGTGTCTTGCCTGGCCCTTTTGATGTTGAAGGCCTGTTGCCTTCTTCTCTGCCCCAGGCCCTCTTCCGGGGAGTTGTAGCATATGCCGCTGAGTCCCGGGCCTCGCTGTCAGGATCTGAGCCTGTGGGGGACCGAGAGAGGGACGGCATCAGTGATGGTTCTACAAGCATCATGCATACATTGGTATTATTGCAGTTCCACACATTACAGGGGATTAGGTATTGGAGTTTTTACAATCAGGTTGCTGATATATGGGTGGAGCATGCAGGCATCCTTCAGGGTCACACATGTTGGAGCTGGCGTATGCTGTGTGACATGCATTTCTGTTGTGGACTGCGTGCAGTGTGACTAATGCCGTGTTCATATTTGAATCGTGTGTCTCAGGTATGGCATTGGCATGCTGCATGCAGGTGGATGTATCAGTTCTGAGGATGGCATCTAGGCAAGGATGTGTCCATGTGTATGTAATGGGCCATGCATTGCCTCTTGGCATGGACAAATTGGTGGACTATCATCATACTTTGCTTTACAGTGTTTTCTTAGGACACTCACCTCCATCTGCCGACGTGGTGGCGCCACGTTCCATCTCGTCCACACCTTCTATCGCCTCTATACTAATAGTGCTGGCGCAGATTTCCTCCCACCGGCTTAGTTTTATGGGGGAGCTAGGACCACCGCCAGTAGGCAGGTCCTGGCTCCGGTTGGCCGACATTATGTTCCTGACTCTCAGGCACAGGTCGTCCCACCGTTTGCGCACGTCTTTGACTGTGCTAGGGGTGTTCCCTACTGCACTGACTTTTTGGGCAACAAGTTGCCAGATCTCCATTTTCTTCAGCTGTGCCTCTCTCTTGAGGTTGTTGGCAAAGACAACCTCTGCATTTTCAGCCAGTGTCTCTGCGAGCATTGTCAGCTTGTCCATCCGTAAAGCACTGTTTGCGCTGCCGGGATGCGCCTTCTTTTACAGCCTTAGGCATGATGCTGGTGTTGATGGCTATTTTCTGCAGTGGGAATTAGGCTCCAGGTCCTGTGTAGAGAGAATGGCGATGGATTGTGTTTTTCAAGATGGCCGCCCTTTCCCGTTCCAACGTGATGACGCTACTTCCCGTTCCGCTAATGCTGTATCCATTGATGCTGGCCACGTTATTTAGGGGTGGACGGTGGCGGTAGTGCTGTCTGTGGTTTCCATGATGCTGCTAAGGGGCATTTTTGGGACTTTAGCGGCATGCCGGTTACAGTCGATACCGGCATGCCACTATGCTCGAGCATGCAAACTCGTAATAGGCCACTGTTAGCGGCCTCTTTCCTACATGGACACAGTATTTGCTCCATGCCAGTAAAAACTTTTTTTACCTCCAACCACGTAATGAGGCCCTAGGTGTTTTAAAAAAAAAAAGCACATACAAAGATTCAAAGTCTCTACTTGAGGAAGCACATCCTCAGATTTCGCCAGAGCTGTTAAAAAAGAAAGGTGTTATACTTACATGGAGCAATGGGTCAATGCTCCTAGCTCTGTGCTGGACGCTACATTTATATTACAAAATGGCGGCTTAGTGTAGCAGCGTCTCTATGTGACATCATCACCTTATTGCGTGCATTATGTCATTGTATTAAATAAACTCTATTCACGGTAGCATGAACTTATTGAATCCAATGGTCTGCAACATTGGATAAGGCACTTTGATGCAAATGGCAAGGTTTTTAAGTGATGTGAATAAAAGATGTTAAGTCTCTTCATGATGACATCACGTAACAACGTGCCTGACGTCATGTTAGTAAATATTGTCTACCCTTGGTAGTCTGGAAAACCCAACAAGGGTGCTCTGGGGTGAATGTGAAGACACACTCATTATCAGTTTGCAGCAGGGACATTAAATGCGGTAAACCCACCCACTAAGTGTGGGCTAAATAGAAAAAACAAGTATTTACTTCAAAGACTTCCCAAATAAAATGTAATGTGATATTAAGCTTAATAGGTAGGATGAAATACATCTGGAGACTGGAGCGCAAAACCCCGCTAGTGTGCAAAATTACACTACAGTGTGCTGTTTTACTACCGGTGATGAGTTCAAAAGTTCTAAAGTGCATTTCGAGAAGAACGCTAGAAGTTAAGTGCTGAATATATGTATATTGGGCAACCAAAAAAGCATTCTATTAGTTGTCAGGACAAAAAATATCAAAAAATATCAATGGTGTTACTCCTATCTATTTGGGAAGGATGGTCTCATTTTAAAGGAATAATACCACAATATTCAACTTGTGGCAAATGAATACGGTTCTTATCTAAATCAATACTCATGTCTAGATTATAAGGTAGTATTATGATGTTAAATGCACTGATTCATAAGAGTTAGACAGTCTTTTGAGTTTATACCATTGATGTCCAGATATATGAACCCTCATATCTCTGTCTCAATGGAGCTGACATTCTAGATTTTCACAGTCTTTTGATTTCATACAGTTGCTGTCCAGATGACCAAGGTGTATGAACATTCATTTATCTGTCTTGGTGGAGTTCACATTCTAGATATATATTAGATTACTCGTACTGAGCAAATGTGGGGCCTAAAGAGCCTGTTATTCCCAGGTTTTCAGTGTATTTCCACCCTGAACACAATGTGCTGCCTGCCAAGAGTTCTCAGTCTATAGTTCAGTTATGCCCAATGGGGTCATTGCATCCAATTTATATATCCAGTATAATTCTCTTTGTGCAAGTCTTTTTGCTAGGTCACCACCCCTAGGTCACCACCCCTTTGCAAGGGGTGCATCCAGGATAATGCAGTTGTGATATGCTGTGTCTGTTTCCTTTAAAGTGTCTAAACACTGGAGACTTCATATTTTCCGTTCTGATATTAGACTTTTGTTCTGTCCATTTTCTTTAGCTGTGCGGGTTGTTTTACCAACATAATACTTGCCACATGGGCAATGTAATGCATAGACAATGTTCTTACTGTCGCAAGTTGCATAGTCCCTTAATGGTATTTTTGTACCCATGTTGGGGTGTCTAATGTAATCACTTTTATTAGGCTTGTACAATGTTGGCAGTTAAGACAAGCAAAGGTGCCACACTTGGGTTTGCAAAAGGTGGTTTGTCCATGCTTTTTTGGTTTTTCAGCTCTGATTAGAGTATCCCGAAGGTTTTTCCCTCTTTTATATGCAAGCATGGGTGGTTCAGGGAACAGTCGATTGAGATTGGCATCCAATTTATTTAGATCCCAATTTCTATTGATAATTCCCTTAATCTGATAACTCTGACTGGAGAATTTCAAGGAGTGAATCAGTCTGGTGTTTTCCTTTTTTGTATGTCCTTTAAGGAGATCATCTCTTTTGAGTGGTTCAGTTCTCACAATTGCCTTACTGATGATGTCTTCTGGGAAGCCTCTTTCTATAATCCTTAGTTTCATGTTGTCATATTCTTTTTGCAGCTGTGATGAGTCTGACGTGATTCTCTTCAGTCTTAAAAATGTACTAAAAGGTAGATTTTCTTTCAGATGTTTTGGGTGGAAGCTTTTAAAGTGTAGGCTATTGTTTACATCTATAGTTTTCCTGTAGATGTTGGTTATTAGTTCAGAATCCTTTTGTACGATGTTGACATCCAAGAAATTGATATCTGGTCTGCCTAATTCAAGGGTGAACGTGATCCTCTCATGAAAATTATTCAGCTAATCAGAAAATTCTCAAGTACATGTGACTGCTCAAAGTAATACATAAAAATATTTGCATAAAATGGTGCCACCGATGAACCCATCGAGGTACCAGTTATCTTCAGGTATTATTTTCCATCAGATCTAAAGTAATTGTTGTAGAGGATTATATCGATTAGTTGGATGGCAAAATCTTTATATATTTGTGTTTCTTCGTGTTTTAACAGAAACCATTCCATATCTCCAATCCCTTCATTATGAGGAATAGATATATTGCACATAAGTGTGAACGGTATCAAAGTAGGATCATTATGATGTAGTTCCTCCAAAAGATGCAAGAAGTGGCATGTATCCTTTAAATAGGTAGAGGTGGCCTGTACCATTGGTTGAAGGGCTGTATCCAAATAAATAGCCAGAGGGTGAAAAACACTCTCTGTGCCTTCTACAATTGGTCTAAAAGGTGGGTCACTGATATTGTTATGTATCTTAGGCAATGCATAGAATACCGGTGCAATGGGATATTTCTTGATTAGGAATTCACTAGTGTGCTCAGAAATCCAATCAATTTCCAATGCTTTGTCTACTGTTTCCTTAATAAGTACTTTTATGGAAAGCACTGGGTCACTGTCCAGAATGAGATAGGTTCTAGGATCCAATAGGAGTTTCAGGCAGCCTTGATTATAGAGAGTGGGATCCATAAGTACTAATGCATCTCCCTTGTCTGCCGGTTTCAAGGTAATGGTGTTGTCATCCGGTGTTTCCTTCCAGCAGCATAGCATTTTATTTACTGGTGTTAAAGTCAAAGACAAATGATAACATAACTGCATGGGGAGCATGTTATTTTTACTGCTGTTAGGGGGTAAATACAACATGAGTGTTCTTATATGGGGGAATTTATTTAATGATATGATATTTATATAGAGCTTTCGCGAAAGCACTGTACAGAGAACATACGTACTTGCAATTATCACTGAACCGAAGTTGCTACTCATTTATCAACCTCGGCAGGATGAAAGGCTGAGTTGTCCTTGCCAGGATTTGAACCTGTGACCTGCTGATCACATTCAGATCGCAACAGTGAGCTCTCAACCTGTTGTGCTATTTCAGCGGCTAGCCAGCACGGACATTTTTACTCACTGTGGCAAGGATTTTATTTTTTACTGGAATTAAGGCAAAGCCCACAGGAGTATGTTCTTACGTGGGGATACTGCCATATATTAGCAGAGCTAGCATGAACATGTCTTGTCATTGAATCATTATTGCCATTAAAGGGAAAACAAGCATGAGTATGTTCTTACTTGGGAATACTGGCATATATTAGCAGAGCTAGCATGAACATGTCTTGTCATTGAATCATTATTGCCATTAAAGGGAAAACAAGCATGAGTATGTTCTTACTTGGGAATACTGGCATATATTAGCAGAGCTAGCATGAACATGTCTTGTCATTGAATCATTATTGCCATTAAAGGGAAAACAAGCATGAGTATGTTCTTACTTGGGAATACTGGCATATATAGGTGCACCAGAATGGACATGTGTGGGCAAAATCAATATGAAAAGGTTTTTTACTCTGGCAGAGTACTGGCATATAGCGGGCAAAGGCATTGTACAAATGCCTTGGAAAATGCTCCTGTGCATTGTTCGTGACTCGGCATCTAATGGACTTTTTTCATGTCTTACCCTACAAAATCAGTTGAAAACTGTGTGGGTTGTTTCCTAATTTATCACAGAAGTGCACTGTAAAATGCAGCATTTTAATCCATTATTTCTAAAATATTCTCGGGGAAGAGCCCCCCGGAACTTCTTCACTCCTGCGAATTTGGCCGGGGGCAGAAGATGAGCCCTACTACATTAGTTGCACGTCCCACTTGTTACACAATCCTGGCTTTGCCTCTGGTGATTTGGCGTGCAAGATGCATCTGTTAGGGTAAGAGGGGAATAAGAGGCGGTGAGAGTGAGACGAACCAACTTACTTGCATCGGAGGTGGTAATTTTTTTCTTAGAACATTTATTTAGCTATATATGTTAATGTTAAAGTTAATGTTAAAGGACTTTTGTACCGCGCACTATCACCACCAGAGTGGTCCCTTGGCGCTCTGGTGGCTTTGAAAGAGGAGGGGAGGTTGAGTTAGTGGGAGGAAGCAGGAAAAGTGCAAGAGAGCAGTGATGTGCTGTTGGCGGCCTATATGAGTGGTGCACATTTTATTCGAGTAAATCAAGCGTTTTTTAGAAACAAAGCACAATTTGAAATGGAAATCACTGACATTTTACCAATCGATGTCTTTGAATATGTTTTCTTCTATAAAAGGATGCATTTGCAGCCAATTTCCGTTTACAAACCCATGCTTGTATATGAGTGGTGACGGTGCGGGTTAACATATACCACCGCATTATCGCACCGCACAACTATGAGTTTGTCAGAAAGTTGGAGGATTCACCTCCAGCTATGAGCTGGAGGTAAATCTGCCAATTTTTCACCCATTTTCGTCAGAATTACCACGGTGCAATTACTGTTGCGGTAATTCCTCCCTATGGACTAAAATAAAAATGGGAATTCAATCACACCACCACCATCACTTCTGACGGTAATACCGCCTGACCAAGTGGCTGTAACGGTAATTCTATTGGGCGGTATTCCAGCTGATTTACCGCTGGAATACCGCCGAACTCGTAATGACCCCCATTTTCTCAGCAGAAAAGGTCATGCAAGAACAGGGATTGACCACAAACGTCAAAAAGAAACACCCAGAAAGGAGTTATCAGAAGGTGATGGAGACATGCATATATCATAGTAATTGGAAGTTTATATCATTTTAAAAGCCGATTATATTGTAACACGTGTACATTAGCTAACTGATTGAATGTACATTCAAAATTACGATGCAAAAAGATATTTAAAAATACTTTGCCCCACTTATTTATGCTGTAAATATCATGGAAGGTGTTACAAATTAAACAAGGTTGTGAGTGGAAGAAATTCAATAAAACAGGGTAATTGAACCATGTTCGTTCTCAGTAGAGGGGCTCCTTGCTTAATTTATCATGGAAGGTGTGCTGGCTTTAGGCAAGTGCTGTTGTTTCTGTCAGCACAGATGTGTTACTTAGATCAATGAGGCGTGAACAACTCCCGCGATAAATCACGCAGAGGCTGTAAAGTCAAAGTGTTAAGAGTTTCATCTGGGAGAAGGTTAGGCCCTAAAGCATGACACAGGCTGTCAGCGGACTCAAGAAGTATCTTATCTGTTTGCTGCTCTAAAGCTTTCAAGGGACAGTCTGAGCAGCCATTAAAGTGATTTATCACCAGGAAACAGACGATTTGCTTAGGATGGAGCCTCTGTGTGACCGCTGCTCTCAGCCTCTCACTCCTCTGTGTGGTTATTTGTGGGATGGTGAGGTTATCCTGCTGATCTAACCTTAGGCATCAGACTACAATAAAAGGTTAGTGCAGGTTTTAGCATTTACTAGGATTCATATGATGAGGGGCGAGAGATCTGAACGCATGA